>NC_067164.1:907500-1210000 GCF_903995435.1 Acomys russatus | reverse complement strand
AGACTAGGGTGTTGGGGGGGGGGTCCCCAAAGCAATATGGAAAGGAGAAATGACTATCTGGAGGAATAGGTGGGAGAGAGGGGTCAGTTAAAGGTATTAGGCACTTGTATTTTCGAAGGCCTTATAAAGCAGCCAATTTCCTGTCTCTTGTGAGGGCTGAAGCCTTAGAGGGCTTACCTTGCATTCAGAGTCCCTAAATTCAATCCCCCACTACTGCAAAAATGTACAAACAACTCAAAACCACCCTCCAACCTGAACCAGGTCTCGCCCCCCCCCCCCCTGTTCATTGGTGTTAATGGCTCTCCGGCCCTGAGCTCAGGAAAAAGCCTTGTTTCTCAAGTGTTGTGCATATTTCCCTCTTTATGAGTTGGACTGGCTTCTAGGGTGCGGCTCAGCACAGCCACTTTCTTGGCACCACTGGATTCTACTGGGGGTTCGCTGCACCTACAGGGACGTCCAGAGTATCTCAAAGAACACTGCAAAGAGAGAAAGAGAGCACTTTGCCTTTCCTTAACATTTATCAGCGAGTCCCAAAGTCATAACCACACTCAGTTTTTCTAGAAATAACCTTCGCTTCTCAACATCTGGAGTGAGAACCTGGTGCTACGCTAATGTAGACTATACCCCAAGGCTGTTGCAGGGTCCCTCTGCTTTAAGGAGCAGGGGTCTGCTACAAGGACAAGCTGCTTCTCCCTCTTCGAAAAGACGTGCTTTCCCCTGAAAGCTGCCACTGCCCTTCAAGGAATAGCTCTCTCGTGTCCGCATCTGTAGCAAAAGGGATTTTGAGAATATCACCAGAGAGAACAATCTGTTTAATCTTTCAAAAAAAAAAAAAAAAAAAAAAAAAAAAAAAACGTAGCTCCCGCGCAAACGCCAGTGAGACACACAGGACGTGACCTAAACGGAACTTCTATTGGAAAGGACTTAACGCTTTTCTGAATGTCCGATTGCAAGACAAGCAAGGAAACCTCTAGATTTGCAGACACCTTCGTAAACTCTTCCGGGTGCGCAAAGCCAGAGATTGAAGCATGCAAGCAGAACGGTCAGGGAGTGCGAACTTGTTTAATTCTTAGGAACCAGTACTAGGATTTCAGGTGTTCTCACTCCAGGAGACGGCAGGATTGGGTTCTCAGGATCTCACAGCTGGTGTGATGTGCTCCTCATCTGAAGATTTTTGCATCCGTTCCATCTCTCTTTCCCGCCTTCCTCAGTATAGGCTGTTTGTGCTCGACCCTTACCAACATTTAAAGGGAAAGAGGCATAGAGAATGGCCAAGTAGGTAAGACTTCACGGCTATCTCTCTCTTTCTGCCGTCCAGTGAGTGATAATAGGTAAGGGGCGTGCAGATTTGCCCTTCCTTGCCCAATCAGGTGCACAGGAAGATGTCTTTCTACCAATAAAAATAAAGTTCGCTTTCCGGAGGCGGGAGGGTGAGCTTTGACTGCCAGTTCTCCAAAGCAACGTTGGAGGCGAGGACGAAGAGTGATTAGAGGTAGGTCCAACCCGGGGAAGGGGGCGGGGCGAAGGTGGAGAAACTCTGAGCGGCGGGGGGGCCGGCCAGTGGAGGGCGAGGATTGCTGTTCCTGGTGTAGTGTCCCTCGCCAATCAGGAAGGCGAGGGGGTGGGCGGGGCAGGGAAGGGGTGGGCAGAGCTCGCAGCACCGCCGGGCGCCCGTCGGGCTCTGTGAGAGACAGAAATCCGGTTAAAATCAGAGTCGGAGGGAGGTTTAACCACAGATCGGTCCCGGTCGGATTATTCCTTAAAGGGGACGTGCCATTGTCAAAAAGAACGGAGCCTGGGGCCCGAGGGCGGGGACCGGCGGCGCTGGAGGAGCAAGGCAGCTGCACGGGACTGGGGATCTGGTAGGTGCTGCCTGGAGAAAGGCGCTTCATTTCACTTTCTCTTCTTGCGCAGGGGCAGGCGCCGGGATGCCCGTCCGCCGTGGGATCCCGGGTCCCGGTTCCTGGTCCGGCTGCCCTTCTTGCTGCGAGCCGCGAGGGAGGCGGACCGGGATGGGCGGCTGCGGCGCCAGCTGGGGAGGCTCCTAACGGACGCGGGCGCGGCACTGAGCCGGGGTCAACCGAAAGCCCGTCGGAGCTGCGGCAGACCCGTGGGGAGCACCGCGCGCCCCGCTCTGCTGCGCGCCTCCTTCCCCGCCCGTGCCCGGCTCTGCCCGCGCGCGGCGCGCGCCGTCGTCTCCACGCGCGCCCCGCTCTTCCCGCGCGCCCGTCTGCCCCGAGCGCGCGCCCTGCGCCGCTCGGCGCGCCGGCTTCGTTCGCACGCCGCGGGTTCACCGAGGCCCGGGAACCGCCCGACGAGGAAGCGGGTGGAGGGGCGGTGGCGGCGGCGGCAGCCGCTGCTGCAGCGTCGCGCACCCGATCGGGTCGAATATGGCAGCAGGCGGCCTCGGGAGGAGAAGCGGCGGGCTCGCGCCGCGCGCAGTGGTTGCCGGCCCGGCCGGGCATTGTCCGCGGTCCTCGGCCGCCTCTCTCCGCCCACTGACTGCGGTGCTGGGAGGGGTACGGACCCGGGCGCAGAGCCCGCTCCGCCCGAAGCGAAGACGCATCCCCGGACCCGCGCCTTATGGAGCTGGGGTCGGCCGGGAGGACGCCACAGCCTCCGCCCGCGGCCGGGCCTGCGCAGCCCGGGCCACCCGCTTCGCAGACACCGGCGCAGGCTGTTCGCAGGGCCGAGCTCTGCTGTGCAACTTTTCTTTGCCTTTTTGATGGAGTTGTTGGTTGCTTCCCGGCGGCAGGTTCCGCGGGCCCGGCCGAGCCTCCTTTCTTGCGTCTGCAGAGGCCGATTTCTAGGGCAACCTGGGGCCTGAATGCTGTTGGTCTTTACTGCTGGTCCAGCTTTGTTCCTCGCCACCTACAATCGCTTTTCTTGTGGAATTTCGAGGATATGGGACCACTTAGCCCCTGGCTGCCGTCTTAAAAGAATAAATAAGGGGATACTGGCAGAGGTGCAAGCATTCTAGATAGCTAAATTTGTCTTAACCTTTGAACTAGGGAAAGTATTACCTGGACTCCACGCCAGAAGACCTTTGGGGGAAGGTGGAGGGAAAATACAGTAAAGCGGGTAGCCAGGGCCTGTAGTATTGGGGGCTGGGGGGGGGGAGGCAATGAACAACTTCTGATGGAAATAAAAGTTGGTTTTTATAAACTCTGTTCCGCCTAGCAGGTGCCGTCCATAAAGTTGCTCTCCCTTACTGAATGCAGGCATTGTAAATACAAGCAGGCAGGCACTGTTTCTATTGGTAAATCAAATAAGAGGTCTTTGCACTGTGAACACTATCCCGGTGTTGAACTTGTCGATACTTGCAGGAGAAATCATAGCTAGAAACAACACATCCCTTGTTAGAGTCCTTATTTAGAAAAGAATGTTTTCATAAGCCTTCATTTTGACAGTTTCTTGAGCAATGCTTTGCAGAGTAGTTGAAGGCAGCGAGTTGCAGCCTTATAAAGGAAGTAGCATCCGGCGTGTTATTCTTTGGACTTATTTTTGTTACTGATTTTCAAAAGTAGCATCCGATCCCGGTTGCCTTGCTGTTAAAGTATTTTGTAAGACACCTTGCAAGAGTAAATTTTGTTGAGACCTGGCCTAGTTTTTTCTCCCGCTCCTTTAAGGCAATGCAGATTTTAAAATTTATCATTAAGCTACTGTGTAATAATTTTTGAGTGAATGTTGAAAGTTCCCAATCTCAACAGTAGTAACACAGAAACTGTATTTGGGAAACAAGTGCAACCTAAGACATTGATACTTGAGAGGGAAGAAGTTTGGAAAAGAAGTTGCAAAAAACTTACCTTCTTTTTGATAGTATCCGTCATTTTTCCACCTTATAATTTTAAATCTCCTGTGCTATCAGTATCAGGCAAGTATCTGGGCATAACCTTCCTTGCATCATAGGAAGTAGGTGTTTAGAACAAACTGAAAAGTTTCCCATTTTTATTTATTTAGTAGCAGATTTAGGCAACAGATGTTCTGAACTTTAAAAAGAGCACACGAAAAGAAAATGTTCAGGAAGAATTGTCTCTGAAATGCCTATGCTTTATGTCCCAAAGTGTGCATTTTTCTGGGTTTTCTGTGTACTACATACATATTTCTAGATAATTTGAGCCTTAGACTGTGCTTAGAGAATCTGGGCAGAGCGGGGATTACCCACTGTCTGCATTGTTTCTATGCGATCCAGTGTGTAACTGCATACCTGGTAGGCCTGCTGTTTTAGGTCTTTCTGACAGAGAAAAGATACTATATTACAAAGGCTATGGAAGATACTTATTTCCTCCAATCGACACATACGATGCAAATGTGCTCCCCCACTGAGCTATAGCCTCAGACCTGATAAGATAGTTAATAACAGTAACAGTTCCGGCAGTAAGGATTGAACCCAGGCTTTCTTGAATGCGAGACCAGCACTGGACCATTGAGCCCTAAACTCTCACCTTTCCCTATCCCCACTGAAAAACAAAACAAAATAAACAACCCAAAATATTTGTTTCTGAAAAAGATATCAATGCACAAAAAGTGGTTTGTTGTTGTGTATAGCTGTCTCAGTCTCAATATTCTTCGTTGGTGACTTTGTTGTGACTTAGTTATATAATACTGTTGGACAGATACCTTCCGCATTGGCAGTCACTTATTACAACTATTAGGACTAGGCTTGATGTACGGTCAGTGTCTGTTAAGTACCTACATGTTTAAGTATGAGGAGATAAAAGTAGAAATAGATGACAGTCTCATTCAGAACTTTATTGGAGAGAGTCAAAGTTGCTCTCCTTGGGAGAAAGACAGGGGTGTGTCAGAGCAGTAGCTTGTCCGGAGTAACAGTGACTCAGGAATCATGGGTAAAGAAACAATGAATGGCAGAAACCCAAATGATGTGGGAAAGTACTTGTGGCTTTTGCAAATTTCATTGTGTGTATTAAAGTATCCTTCAGTAGACTATTTTTAGATGTGGATTGGGTATGCATGTGTGGTATTGTTTTAACTGTAAATCTCTCAAGTATTTTGGGGCGTCAGAGCTTAAGCTGTGAGTCCAACTCTTGTTACTCTGCAGGATGGACAGGTCCCGTTCATCCCGGGCCGAGCACTTCACCTTGTCAGCAGGTTTGCCCTCTGCATGGCTTACTCTGGCTGGAATACAGACATGCCTTTCATCCCAGGAGACAGAGGCAAGCCGACCTCTGAGTTCCAGTCAGTGCTGTTCAGTCAGTTTGGTTGAGTCAATGACTTTCGAGGCAGTGCGGTGTCCTTGGCAGTTCACTTTGTGGAATTCAGAGGCAGTTTTTACGGGGCGAGTTTTACAGACAGAGGTTGAAGAATGAGCAAACTAGACACAGGTGCAGACAGAATGAGCCGGTGAATGAATGGGAAGGAGCCAGAAGATTAGAACAGATTGCTGGAGTTAGTTTGAGGCCAGACAGAGCACTTCAGTTGGAGGCTGAGAGAGAAGGCAGGTTGAAATCAGTCAGCTTGGAGAGGAGTTTGAGTCAGAACAACTGAGTTGAACCAGCCAGAGTCAGAAACAGCCAGAAAGGGTGATCTTATTCAGCAGTAAGTCTCAGAGGCTGAACACATTCTAGGCCTAAATTAGATTGTATGGAGGCTAGAAGTTTCCAGGACTAGGCAGGTGTAGATTAGCAGACAGAGGCAGTAAGCCTCTGAGAGGACAATTAAAACAGGTTAATAAAAGTTACTTGCCTTGTTCTTGTCTGTTGGTTCATGTGGGTGTCCATAGATTCCCGGCATTAGGCTGTGGGGGTTGGCTGCAGCTGGGGCCTTGACATGTTTGCTGCTGCCCAAAAGAGAGTACCTGGGCAGTTTAATTAGCCCACCAACATTCTATAAACCAGGAAGAGTAAGGAAGCTCCAACACTTGCTTATATTTGGAGGAAAGTATTTATGCGAGTTTACAGGAAACACTTTTCCTTATCAATGAAATTCCACATGCTCACTGATAGGAAAGAGAAGTTGAGACATTAAGAGTGCCCCCTAACACTGCTCCTCCGCCACACTGCAACCCTTGTCAGTGGCTCGCTGTCTGGTTTTCCAACTTTTGTTCTTTTATCACACAACCTTGGAACTGCCTTAAATTATTTTTTCCTTGAAAAGTCTAGCAAGTTGTGATTATCGCGAATGAAGGAAAACAACATTTATGTAATTCTTATTAATTCCCCAGGCTCTGTAATTCTGCTCCCCCCACCCCCCTTTTCATTGAATAGAAGATAGAAGGCTGCCGTCAACATGTTTGTGTTTTAGATGTGGACGTAAGGATTAAAAAAAAAAAGACTGATTAATTGCAGTGTGCTAGAACATTTTACCTATCCTTTTTTTTTTTTTTTAAAACATAAAAGGAAACGTTTTATTTATTATTTTTTTGGAGTACGTACTAAGCACAATTTCTTGGTGTTTTTCGACTTGTGCCATCTCCAGAGAGAACTTTGCAAAATTGCTTTGTGGTTCACAGCTCACTCTTCAAGTCTCCCAGAGAGAGATGCGGAGTCATTTCTGATCAGACCGCAGAAGGGGTTTTGCTCTTCACTTCAGGCCACTCATTCCAGACAGGCTCCAGTGTGTAGGATGACAAATAGGTGGCTCTGTTGTGCTAGGTGCTCCTTTAAGTGACTGCACAGAGGCTTTCTCTGAGGTTCCAAAATAGAAAACCCAGCTGCTGCCTCATCACAGGAAAGTTAGTTTGCGGAGAATTATGCCTGCTGTGGACTCTGAGAGGGGTGAGGGGCTGGCATTGAGCATTAGATGATGTCATTTAGTCACCTGTTTGGGTGTTGCTCTGAGTGGCCTCTGTCAGGGTTTCCTGGCAGCCCCCGCCCTGCCGCCTTCCTAGGAGGTGAGTTCAAGTGCGTGGTGCTTGGTGAATTAAACCTGTGAGCTCTAGACTTGTGTTCTGACATTTCAAACACTGCTGTTGCCCATGGGTGGGAGTTTTCTGAAATTCTACATAGATGTGTCTTTCCATTCATTCAGAGAACACCGTTGTGTAGGTCTGTCTAAACAAATCCATATTTTGATGCAGAGTAGCAGCACTTTATTTTATTTATTTATTTTCGTAAGCTGAGAAACTAAAATAAATGATGATTTTGCCACTCTTTTTTTTTCTGTGAAAAAAATTTTGGAAAATCACTTGTGTTTAAATTCATTGTGTAGTGTTTGCCTTTACCCATGGGCCTTCCTTACCAGCTCCCCTTGACCTTTGTGTTCATGGGGGAAAGAGTTGAACTGTTTAGAAACAAGGGACCATGAAAGTCTGAAAACTGGGGTCAGCCCATCCAGGCAACCATCTGACCGAGGGTAGGTCCTATGGAGCTTGACCATTAAAGTAGCAATTTCTATTAGTCAAGATTTGTGAGGGTGAGTTTGAGGGGTGGCTCAGATGTTAAAGCATTTGCTGCTCTTGTAGCCTATCCGGGTTTGATTCCCAGTACCGCCAAGGTGGCTCACAACCATTTGTACCTCTAGTTCCAGGGTGTCTGACGCCCTCTTCTGGCCGCCATAAGCACTGCATGCATATGGTGCACTGACATGCTTGCAAGCCAAAGATACTTAGAGAATACAAACAAAATCTTGAAGAGAAGCCACGTGTGGTGGCACACGCCTTTGATCCCAGCACTTGAGAGGCAGAGGCAGGGGATTTCTGCGAGTTCAAGCCTAGCCTCATCTACAAGGGAGTCCAGGACAGCCAGGGCTATTACACAGAGAAACCCTGTCTTGAAAAACAAACAAACAAGCAAAAAACTTCAAGAGAAAAATATGTGTGGAGTTACAAAAATTTTTAAAAATTAAAAACACTTTCTACAGCTATTCATTTATTTAATGTGTACAAATATGGAGGTCAGAGGACTACATGTGAGAGTATGTTACACTTCTGTGCCATGTAGGTTTGTGGTATTGCCAGGCTTGGTGGCAAACACCTCACTGAGCTATGGCACTGACCCAGGAATTACAAAATTTAAGCAACAGCTTTATTGAAATTTAATTCACATGCCATATTTGCCCATTTAAAATTCAGTGCTTTATGGTTTAGTGCTTTTCAATGTATTCCCCAGATTTGTACACCGTTACCACATTTAGCCTGAGAACTTTCTGGAGTCCCATCTTGATTCTTCCCTCTAGCGCAAGGCAACCCTGATCTACATTGTGTCTTTATTCGTTTGGCTGTTCTGGGTATTTTGTCGCCATAAAAAGTAACAGTGGTAACTGGGTTTTCCTGTACTCCTCAGTGTCTTCGGTGTCTTCAGACCCAAGGAGTAGGTCCGTGCAAGCACTCTTCATGACGTGTGCGGCACCAAGTAAAGCTCTGCTCAGAAAAGAAACCAGCCAAAGCCGTATTGTGCCAGAGCCGAGAGAATTATGGGAAAAGGTGTTTTGCTTAGGGAAATCATTGGACTCACTTTGGTAATCCTTCTTTCTACCAAACAAACAGTATACGGCTCCCATTTTCTGGATGGGCCTTACAGGGTAGTCCTTCAGTGCGCTCTCACCCTGCTGCATGTGTGGTCCTGTGGACGCATGGCTCAAAACTCGCCTTCAAAGCTTGATCGTGTCTTGCTGTCCATGTTGGGATGATCTGGGAAGCCCTTAATACCGTCTGGGTGACTGATCACCGTGACCCACAGATGATGTTATTATTTTTTAATTGAAAATAATTTTAATATAATATACTTTGATCCTAGTTTCCCTTCCCTTAGCTCCTCCCAGGACTTTCCCAGCCACCCTCCTCCATGCCTTTCTTTGTGTCTTCTCTTAAGAGAACAGGAAAAAGAAAAAAGCATGAGAAACAGACACACACACACACACACACACACACACACACACTCCATAAAAACACAAAACTGGAAACCATAATGTACAAACAAAAGATCAAGGAAGTTAAAAAAAAAGCCTAAACAAAGCAATATGAGACAAAAATTCCTCAAAAACACCCTTGGATCCTTTTTGTGTTGGTCCTGTACCGCTGGGCATGGGACCTGTCCCTGAGTGGGTCCATATGCATTATCAGTCACCTCTTCCAGTCCTTATTTTCTGTCTTAAAGACTCATTGGCTGTTTACTCGGTGACATAGTGACTGTTTTTCTTGGTGACATAGTGACTGTTTTGTATGTACTGGCTGTGAGGGCAGAAGGCTGCATGGTAGTCTTTGGAAGTTTTCGTCTTTCCCCACTGATTGTAGTCTCATAGCTTTCTGTTCATTTCTTTGCCCGGTTCTAAGTGGTGCTGGGATCAAACCCAGGGCTAGGCAAGCGCTCTGCCAACGGAGCTGCCTCTCCAGCCCATTGCTTTGTCATTTGGTGATTACTTTGAATGATCCCTTTTGATGAAGCCCAGCACTTCCAGGCTGCTGCTTTCTCCGTCTTTCCAGATATGGCCAGAAGGATCTCAGCAGTGCGTCCGTGTGGATGCCAACACTGTCAGACACTTGTCTGTTTCAGAACACGCTCACCAAAGAGACGGGGCAAGTGCTGGTCTGTTTGATTGGAGGCTGTCTAAAAGTTGATTACAAAGAAGCATTAGTTTGTTTACTTCAGCACAGCCTATTTTATTTATTTATTATGTCCACCATGTTGGCCCTCAGGACTGAAGCCAGGTTGTCAGGTCTTGTCTGTGAGTGCCCTTTCCTGCTGAGACATCTTACTGGCCTCAGTACCATAGTTTAAATTGTAAAATAGTCCTATGTACTTTTTGTTGCTTAAATGGATTTCACTGTAATATTTCAGCTTCTCGGCACTTGCTCTAACTTTTGTTCTTTTCTTATGCTAACTTATCTCATGGTGATCTTCATGTCTGAATTTAGTTTACTATGAAAGGAGGCTGGGAACATTTTATTTTATTTTTAAAAGTGTTTATTCTTACTCTTTGTGTATGAGTGTTGTGCTTGCATGCATGTCTGTGCATCTTGTACACACAGCGTCTGAGTAGGCCAAGGAGAGGCTGGGTCACAGTCTCTGGAACTGGAGTTACAGGCTGTCTATAGCCGCTGCCTGCATGCTGTGAACCGAACCTGGGTCCTCTGCAAGAGCACCAAGAGCTCTAAGATTTAAGCTGAGCTTGAATATGGAGGGGGACGTGAGCCAAGAAATTGCTGACACTCTTTATCACTGCCAGAGGCTGGAAAGTGATTCTCGTTAGAGCTTCTAGGGCGTGTCTCTCTGGACACCCTGAGTTTAAGCCCTGTGAGACCCATTTGGGGATGCAGAACGGTGAGGTGCATTTCTTAGTGTGGTCATTGGACACTGATTTGGCTCTACATACACACAGGAGCTGAGCCTGCACTTTGTTTTCTTTCTAGAACCTGCTGGAAACACACTTAGTTCTTCCTCTACAGGGGGTGTGTGGGGGTCTGTTATCTTTCGTTCACTTGGTCATCAGAATCCTGTTCCTTCCAGCTCTGTACCTCCATCTTTTCTGTGCTGTATTGGGGGGTACTCACAGAGCTGTCTTATTTGGAGAAACCTTTGCTTGATCCTGCTTTCAGTAGCCACACGTGCAGGAGCTGACAGCTCCATTGCTTCCTAACTCGAATGTTTTGGGTCCAGGTTGACACTACATGGTACTCAGTATTGTAGGAAGCATCACTGCTTGTGATGAAGTAAAGAGAGAACAAGGTGGTGGGGGAGAAGGGGAGGGTGGGGAGGTGGGACAGCTCCCTGAAGGGTGCTGCTGTAGACAACAAACAAGGAAGTAAGGCGGCGAAGTGCCACATGACTGTCTAAGCTAGCTGTGGAGACAGTAGTGGGTTTTGTGAAAAGACCTTTTTTTTTTAAACCAAAAAAAAAAAAAAAAAAAAAAACCTATTTATTTATTTATTTATTTATTATGTATATACAGTGTTCTGTATACCAGAGCCAGGAGAGGACACCAGATCTCATTATAGATGGTTGTGAGCCACCATGGGGTTGCTGGGAATTGAACTCAGGACCTTTGGAAGAACAGCCAGCGCTCTTGACCTCTGAGCCATCTCTCCAGCCCCGAAAAGGCCATTTTCAAACTAGACTAGAATGTCTTGTAAGAGGGATGATTGAGTGAGGCTCTTACACCTAAAGGCACTGGGGGATTGGGTTCCAGTGAAACGGTACCCATATGAGAAGCCCATGCTTGCCACTTACGTTGCCTTACATTTTGTAAACTCATGGGAGAAAGATTTGTACGCTGTCATGTGTGGGTGCTGGGGTTCAACTCAGGCCCTGTGTAAGAGCAGCCAGTGAGTGCCCTTAACTGTTGATTCAGCCTTTCAAACCCCGTCGTCGTCGTCGTCGTCGTCGTCGTCGTCGTCGTCATCATCATCATCATTTTATTTTATTTTATTTTTGGTTTTTCAAGACATGGTTTCCCTGTGCAGCCCTGGGGGTCCTGGAACTCACCCTGTATACCAGGGTGACCTCGAACTCACAGAGGTGCACCTGCCTCTGCTGGGATTAAAGGCATGCACCACCTGGCTAACATTAAAACATTTAATTCTTACTTTACTTATGTATTTATTTTTCTGTGTTGTGTTTGTGTGCATGCACATGCCGAGGTCTGTGTGTGGAGGTCAGAGGACAACTTGTGGGAGATGATCTTCTCCCACTGCCTTTTGGATGCTGGGGATTGAACATGAACTAGGGTCCTTGGGCTTGGTGCTGAGGTCCTTTCACCTCTGAGACATCTCAGCGCTCTATCTACTGAACTTTACACAGTTGAGGAAGGGTTTGTGATTAAACAAAATTACAAACTTAAGTTATAGTCAGTTACCAACCTCGAGACTGATGGTCTCAAGTAAAATGAAGACGTCTTGACTAGGGGTTGCCAGGAGATGCATCCCGAGACAGGGCTTCCCTGTGTGACCCTGAGTACTGTCCTAGAACTAGCTCTGTAGACCAGGCTGGCCTCAAACTCTCCTGAGTGCTGGGATTAAAGGCCTGCGCCACCACTGCTCGGCTAATAGCTTTTTGTTACATTTTTTACTGTGGTTTGAAACTTAGTATAATCTAATCTGATTCATTAGTTGCTAAACACATAGATCTGGGCGTGCTGCATTGCTCACGTGCATTGATGTGCTCACCTGTATGTGCAGTGTAGAGGTCGGAGGTTAAGGTCAGAGTCTTCCTCTGTTGCTCCCCTTTTCCCCTTAGTTTTTCAGACAGGCTCCCTCGCTGAACCAGCAGCTCTACAATTCAGCCATACGGGCTGGCCATCAGGACTCTGGAGTTGGCCTGTCTCTGGGTTTGTGTGTAGACATAAGTGTGCTACAGTGTGCCTGTGGAAGTCTGTTCTCTTCTTCCACATTGTGTGATCCTGCAAGAGAGCTCAGGTTGGCAGGCCTCCGCTCAAGTGCCTTTGCACACTGAGCCATCTCACTGGCCCTTAATTACATTTTAAAATGAAAGTACTATATGAACCTGGTAAAACAGTTGTGTCAAATTAACTTGCTTTTTCTTTTCTTTTCTTTCTTTCTTTCTTTCTTTTTCTTTTTTTGAGAGAGAGAGTGAGAGTGAGTGAGAATATTAAAGTGTAGACAGGAGAATGTACTGTTTACATTTTGGAGACAGGAGAAGAGACAGTTGCCTGTAACTGGCCTTCAGTTACTCAACAGTATTCCTCTGTTGTTGTTGAGGTTATTGGCTAAGCCACCGACTACACAATTAGATAGATAATGTGATTAGTTGAGTCATATTTGTAAAAGTTCATGAGCAATAAGCCAGTGACAAGTGGATAGGAATTTCTAGTGTCATGCTGAAACAAATAATGAGTATTTGTGCCGCAAGAAAAACGATCACCATGCCTATCAAAATGTTTGGGTGAAATGAACTTTGTGGGGTTAACTTACTGAAAATAGCAGCTGTGGCTGAAACGTCAAAGGCTGCATGCTGTTTTGATGGGCCAGGATGTAAAGTCGCACACATGGGTTCAAACACCAGCTGCTCAATTACAGAGATGAGGGAGATGTGGCCGAATACAAGCAGCGCTGGTATTTTAATCACTGTAATCAGCTCAGTGTGGACACAGAAAGCAAAGTGACTACTGGAGGGTTCACAGAATGATAATCTGGATTAAGTGTGTGTGGGGGGGGGGAGGGACAGGGGTAGTGCTACATTGCTCTTATATTGTACAGAGTTCTGTGCACGATTGGTATACTGTATAGTGCAGTGACATCTCCAAATGGGCCAGAAGACACAACACAATGTGTTGACGAGGAGAGAGAGAAATTAAACTCTCATCCATTGCTGTGGAAATGTAGGATGGCACAGCTAGCTGCTGTAGGGGAGCCTCTGAGTTTCCTCAAACAGCTCACCATGGAGTGCCCATATGCCCCAGATACATTCCTGGGTATAAACTTCAAAGAAATGACAACAGCCAAATACAGCTAGCAAGGCGGTAACTCGTTGGCACGGCTGTTAGCAACAGCTAAGTACTGTGGGGCTCGGGTGATGAGAAAGGAGAGGCTCAGGTAGGGATGGATTTGAGTACAGCCTTAATGGAAGCATTATGGGATGGGCTCTAGAAGCTGGGCGTGTGTCGAGATGGAAGTAAATAGCTACAGATATGGATTTTATCTCACCGCAATACGATGCGTCACTAAGTAGAGATGAGTTAAATGGGATTGAAAGTCAGGGACTACACAGCCTGACACTTATGGATGCCCCCCCCCACCCCTTTTTTAAACAAAACAAAACACGAAAACCAAGGAAGCCACTTAGGAAATGTATAATAATCTTTCCAACGAATGGTGCTGAGACACCTGGATTTCCACATCCTAAGAGTGGATTTGAACCCCTTCTTCATACTGTACACTAACTAAAAGTGAATTGGTAATTTCAGTGTGTAATACTGTAATTCCTAGGGGAGAAAACCCAGACCTGTGCCAGGCAAAGCCCCTTTGACTAAGACTCAAACCCCAAGCAACAAAATATTAAGTTGGTAAACTAGTTTCCCTCGAAATGAAAGGGCACTGCTGAAGTGAAAAGAAGAGGCAGTATATGGGAGGCAGTGTTTGCAAACCATCGCTCGGAAGGGACCTGGGTCTAGAAGATAAAGGGCCGACTCCGGTTCCAGCCAGGCGGGATCCTAGTGTGGGCTCCTAGAGACAGGGAAGTGGGCACAGGCTCACACCACTAACCAGGACGCTGTACATGACTGCTATCTGCCTAGGAAGAAAAACTTGGTCTCCTTTAGTGGAGTGTCACTGGTATAGCACACAGACTTCAGGAGCAGATGCCCAACACAGTAGAAACCCAGTGATGTTTCTGTAGACTTTTGATGCGCATTGCTTTGTTTGGAAAAACTTTTTTATTGGTCTTTTGCTTGTACGCGTGTATTTTCTATTTTATTATGTCTTTGTGGTTTTGTGTGTGTGTGTGTTTTGTTTTCTACATTTTTTTTTTTTTAAAGAGGGAGAAGGAGGGCCAGGCGTGGTGGCGCATGCCTTTAGTCCCAGCACTTGGGAGGCAGAGGCAGAGGCAGGTGGATTGCTGTGAGTTCGAGGCCAGCCTGGCCTACAAAGTGAGTCCAGGACAGCCAAGGCTACACAGAGAGACCCTGTCTCGAAAAACCTATAAAAAAAAAAAAAAAAAAAAAAAAAAAAAAAAGGGAGAAGGAAAGTGCTAGGAGCTAGGTGGGTAGGGAGAAGCTGGGGGAGGGAAAACCATGATTGTAATATATTGTATAAAAACATTTTTCCCCCAATAAAAAAGGCAGCTAGGCGTAGTGGCACACACCTTTAATCCTAGCACTTGGGAGGCAGAGGCAGGCAGATCTCTGTGAGTTCGAGGCCAGCCTGGTTTACAAATTCAGGACAGCCGGGGCTCTGTTACACAGAGAAACCCCATCTTAAGAAAAAACCAAACCAAACCAAACCAAACCAAACCAAAACAAAACCCAACAACAAAAAGGGATTGCTTAGGAAACAAAAGGTAACTGGATTTAAAGTGATTAATAAATTCCAGAAAAGAAGTATTCTTAGTAAAAACTATTAAAAGATGAGTCTGGTAGGTATTCAGAGAATCATGACGGAACTGAGAGTTGAAATCATCTCCGTCTTCAACTTTTCCCGGCAACCCCGCAGTCCTCCTCAGTTCTGTACCGCAACGAAGTCTTTGGGGCTTTACCTCAATGCCAGCTTGTTCTCTGTGTTTATTTTTAAATAAACACACAAGTACTTATTTCAGACTAGTGAGTTGTAGTTCCATTTCCTTTCTATTCCTTTAGTGTCAGGACCCCACGCCAATAACACGTGTGTAGCCTCAGAGTTGAGCAGACTCTCCTTCCTTTTGCAGTTTTCATGTGTATTAGGGTGTGCATGTATGTGGGCACAGTCTGTGGGTACAGGTGCACATGCACATGGGACCTGAGGCTGATGTGGAGACTCATCCCTGATGATCCTTCCACCTTATTCATTAACAAAGGGTGTCTCACTCAAGCCCAGAGCTTGCCAATGTGGCTAGTCTAGCTAGTTGGCTCGCCCTGGGATCCTCTGTCTCTCCTCTCTGAGATGGGGTTACTGGCAGACCACCATCCTGATACCTGCACTTACTTGGATTCTGGGGGGTTGGCGCCTCATTCTTCACACTGCCCATCACCCCTGAGCCATCACCCAGACCCTCAAAGATGTTCTCTTCTTTCTAGAAACCAGGTAGCTCAATGTCATATCACACACACACACACACACACACACACACACACACACACACACACACACACCCCTCACACCTGCCACTGTATCGTTTTGGTTGTTTTGGACTGTTTTCATGAGATTGTTGACCTGTAGGTTAGTGACTTCCTGCTTTTTCTCTTACTGCCAGTGGCTTCTCTGGCCCCTAGCATCCTTTTCTTGGTTAATGTGTGGAAGGGCAGGACATGTGGATAGGGTAAGTGATACCTTTTGGATCTTTTCTCCTTCTTTCCTCCCCCTTCCCTCTGCCCCTGGTTGCCCAGTGCTAGGATCATAGACCCATGCATTTTGTAGTGCCTGGCCTTTCATGTGGGTGCTAGGGATCTGAACTCAGGGCCTTGTGCTTGCGTATGGTAGTGTATATCTGTAGTTTTAGAACTTAAAAGGCAGCAAGATTGCTACATGTCTGGGGCCAGCCCAGGCTACATGAGCAGACCCTGTTTCAAAAGATTGAAAAGAAAAGAAAACAAACAAAGTTTAAAATGTAAAGTTAGGTTGTGAGGAGGATGATGTGAGTTGCTGTTTGCGTGCTGCTACGATCCATCTGTCCAGAACATTTACCATGTGGACTTTTTGTTTCCTTTACGTTTGTTGACCATGGCAGCTCTATAAGACTCTGTTAATTGGGACTGGCTTACAGGTTAGAGGTTCAGTCCATTGCCGTCATGACAGGGACCATGGTGGCACACAGGCAGACACAGTGCTGGAGAGGTAGCTGAGAGTTCTATCTCTGGATTGACAGGCAGCAGGAAGTGAGTGAGAGAGAGAGAGAGAGAGAGAGAGAGAGAGAGAGAGAGAGAGAGAGAGAGAGAGAGAGAGAGAGAGAGAGAGAGAGAGAGAGAGAGAGACTGGGCCTGGCTTGAGCACTTGAAGCCTCAAAGCCCACCCCCAGTGACACACTTCCTCCAACAAGGCCACGCCTCCTAATAGTGCCACTCTCTATGAGCCTATGGGGCCAGTGTCCTTCAAACCACCACACCATGATTCTCTGCACTGCAACATTTCATTGTATATCGCTCGAAAACAAACAAATAAACAAACAAACAAGGACACCCTCAAATGATCTGAAGCAATGATTCAATCCTGAGCAGTATCGGTGCCCTGAGGTTTTTTTTTTTTTTTCCCTCTGAGCACCATCTGTCTTAAACAGAAGAGGGCGGCCCAGGTGAGGCTGCCAGACTGTGGTCACCCTCAGTCCGCTGGCACCAAGGGCCACATGGAATCAAGATGGTTTTTCCTGTAAGTGTTACGATAGGCAGGGGTTGCTTGGCCTGAACCTCCCTCTCTGTCAGGTCTGAGCTGGAGCTGGCAGCTTGCAGAACAACACTGCTCTCCAGACCACCAAGTCCAACCTGGATGCAGTCAGCAGCTGGAGTCCCCAGGTAACCCTATCAGTATCCTGTAGCATTGTGTAGCGGTGGGAGGGCGTTTCAGATGTGAGTGGTCCATACATACATGGAGTCCATACTTGAACCCACTGACAGCCAGAGAAGGTCCTCCACAGCGACCTCCTACCCCACCAAATCTTTCCCCTTGTCATTTAGGCAGTTCTTCCAACCTTCTCCCCAGGTGACCTCCCTGTGTGTTTTCACTGGATTGGACGAGTTGGGTCACTCTCAGTCCATCACAGTGGAAGGAGAACAGGAGGGCCAGGGTTACTTTAACCCTCTGCTGCTTTGTCCCAAGGGTCCAAAGGACCCAATCACACGTCTATCGTCTGATACCTGAACAAGAAAAATGAAAAACTAGACTGAGTTTCTTAATACAAATAAGAGTGGAGTGGCTGTGGCTAGCCAGCCAGCAGCATTGTTCTGGAGTTTTCTATGCACATCTATTTTATTCCTTAATTGAGAAAAGAAGCTGCATTTTTGTCGTTAAGCCAGCCTCCTAATTATTCTGTCTTTTGAATAGAATCCATTCCATTCTTCTTCTGTGGAGTTCACCAAATTTCTGATTTACTAGGATGGATTGATTGTCTTTCCTGCTTCCCAGCTGCCATCCGAGGACTTGTTCCTCATCTTGTTCTTGGATCGTGGCCACTGTTTCTTGTGTGTCTCGCATCAAGCCTTATTCTTTTTTCACCCTAGTTTTGCTGAAGGACACCTTCAAGAAAATGTATTTATTCTGCCTTCTTCCTTGATTGATGGTTTAGATAGAAAAGTCTATGCTCAAATAAACTCATTTTGGAAGATTCTGAGACTGTACTCAGCAATTGTCTTATTTGAAATTAGATTTTTTTTTTTTTTTTTTGAGACAGGGTTTCTCTGTGTAGCCTTGGCTGACCTTGACTCGCTTTGTAGACCAGGCTGGCCTCGCACTCACAGAAATCCGCCTGCCTCTGCCTCCCAAGTGCTGGGATTAAAGGCGTGTGCCGCCACCACCACCCGGCTGAAATTAGATTGAAAAAGAAAAAAGATTTATTTGTGTTTTATGTGTATGGATGTTTTGCCTGGATGCGTGTCTGTGCACAAAGGCTGTGTAGTGCCTGGGGAGGCCAGAAGAGGGAGTAGGATCCTTTAGGATTGGAGGTATAGACAGTTATAAGCCACCATGTAGGTGCTGGGAAGTAGGTCCTCAGGAAGAGCAGAGCTGGGTCCATCATTTCAGCACTTTGAAATTGTATTGTTGATCCTCATTCCTGTCAGATTACTTAGGGATGCCCTTTTTTTTTTGCTTACTGTGAACACTTCACAGAAGCTTGCCTTCGTGGTCGTTCGTCTGCTCGTCTTATTTTGTGCGTCTCCTTACTATTTGGTCTTGTAGTCTGGTGTTTTTTTTCCTGGTATGTGGTTGGTCTGTAGGATACCCTTGACCTAAGAAGTGACAGCTGCATCACAAGTCTATTCCTCTTTGCTCCTGAGCGGGGAGTATTCCGGTGTGTAGGGTGTCGGGCTCATGTGTTTCCCAGGCTTCTCCTCAGCCTAGAGGCACAATGTTGAGTGCTATGTAGCCATTTCTATGAGTTTACCATTCTAGAAGCAGAGTCCCTGGTGGCAGGGAAGGATTGGCGTGGCAACAGGAAGCAGGCTGATCACATTTCATGCACATACAGGAAGAAGACAGGGCAGGAAATGAGGTGAGGCTGTAAGGCCCGCCTCCAGTGACACACTTCTTCCAGCAAGGGTCCGCCTCCTAAAGGGTCCACAACTTCCCTGGACAGTGCCATCAACAACGTGTCTACTTAACATGACCCTGTGGGGACATTCCTTACACAGCTTCCTCTCAGCTTTTTGTTTTATTGTTCTTTTTTAGTTGCTCAGGTCAAAAATCTTAACAGTTATCTCTAAACGTTCAGATTTTGTATTCTGCTCATTAGAAGGTCTGTGGGCTCATCCTTATTCTTTTAAAACACATGTAGTATCTTCTTTTTATTATTTCTGCTGCCACCACCCTGGTGCAGAGCACTGTCTTTGCCTGCCAGGGCCACTTGAAAAGCACTTTGGGAGGGTGCAACATAGGCTGGTGGCAGATTTATCTGAGGCTATTCCATTCACAGTGTCCTCAAGGGTCCTAATAACAGACTATACAGAGGCACAGAGAGCACAGCCAGGAGTGTGCTCCTCTTCTCCCTCAGATGAAGATTGGGGCAGAGGAAGAAGGTCACCTAGGTTGGTTTATCCTTAAGGTATATGAGAATACACACCCACACACCCACACACATACACAAAGTCTCTCTCATTCATATATATATATATATACACACACACACACACACACACACGTATATGTATATACACACACATATACATGTGTATACAAACACTCGAGTGGCCCATTGCTGTAGAAGGGAGAGTGGGTATCAGAATAATTTGGGGTGTCATAATTTAAATTAATGACCACCCAGTACTTCCTCTGTGTTGTATCTTTAAACATACTCGTATCTTCACAAACCCCTCTTTAGAAGGACCTTTATTTGAAGGGGTGAGGAATGAATATGATTGTGGGTGCATACATCCCATGGTGTGCAGGGGGCTGAGAACAATTTTGGGGTCGGTCCTTGCCTCTTTTCTTGTGTTTTGAGACAGGGTCTCTGTTGCTCCACTGCATACAGCCGGTCCACTGTGGGTGCTCTGCCTTTCCTGAGCACATGGGCCTGGTCTATATAAGAAGATAGGCTGGGCTGGGGTGCTGCACGCCTTTAATGCCAGCACTCGGGAGGCAGAGACAGGCAGATCTCTGTGAGTTTGAGGGCAGCCTAGGCTAACTGGCTAGCGGCCTTGGGGAGAAAGGATTCTCCTGCTCCGCTAGGATCCCATCTCTCCGAGGGATCCTGCTGTGTGTCCAGGTTTAAGATGAGTTTGGAGATTGGAACTCAGGTCTTCAAACATTTGGAGCAAATGCATTTACCCATTGAGCCATGGCTCTAGCCTTTACCATCTCCTTTTGAAAAGCTGAACTTTTACATTTCATCGTCTTAGAAACACAATAGATACAAGTTTTACAAAATTTGAAATAATGTCTCCCTCTTGCTTGAATGGCAGCCCAAGGTGTAAACATGACTTGTTAACATGGGCCGGGTGGTGCACTCTTGTAATCCCAGCACTCGGGAGGCAGAGGCAGGCAGATCTCGGAGTTTGAAGCCAGCCTGGTCTACAGCTTGAGGTCCAGTACAGCCACGATGCACAACAAAAATTCTGTTTTTGAAAAACAACAAACAAACAAACATGATGGTGTGGAAAACAGCTGAAATTTGAGGCAGCTGAGGGGCCCCTGCTTCTTTGCAGGAACCTCAGCACAGAGGATTGTGCTCGGTGGAAGATTCTTCGTTGACTCATGTGTCTTGTTGGCTGGTTAATGAGATGATTTTAGGTAACAGCCCCATCTAAACATCAGGAAGAATGATAGGACCTCACAGTTTGTTTATTTGGTTTGTTTTTTAAAAAAATCTGAATATGTAGAAATTTG
Source organism: Acomys russatus (assembly GCF_903995435.1). Lineage (NCBI taxonomy): Eukaryota > Metazoa > Chordata > Mammalia > Rodentia > Muridae > Acomys > Acomys russatus. The sequence continues at coordinate 1,189,431 of NC_067164.1, read as the reverse complement.
AATAAACTAAAAAGCCAAAAACCCATCAGGTTTTGCTGAGTTTTGAAACCGTCCGTGTGTGATTTATAAGTCAAGGATGCTATTACTGTTTCTCCCTTGAATTTTTTTGGGGGGTGTATTTGTGTGAGGAAATGCAGTCTCCTTTCTCCTTCACTTTCTCTTGTGCTCCCCACTGACAGACCCCCATCCCATGCCCACTCCTTTCTGTCTCCCTTTCTGTCTCTCTGTCCCTAATGATCTCCTCTCGCCAACCTTTTCCCCACTGTCTGTCAGGGGAGGATTTTTACTGCGTTCAGCAGTTGACCTTTCTGTGGTGTCAGTACTGCTGTGTGAAAAACCACCCAAAAGTGGTGGTTTGAAATAAAACCAGTCATTTCTTTTGCTCACAGATATAGGGGTTTGCCTCAGTGCTCAGCCAGGCCTTCCTCTTTAGATTCCCGTTGAGGCTGCCTGCAAGACAGAAGGCTGGGGCATTCACATGGCATAGCTGGGGCTCCTGAGGGAGCCTTCACATGCCGTCTACACAGGGTGGCCTCAGCAGAGCAGGACTCCCACCAAGGCTCTGGTCTTCCAGGGCGGTGCCTCGCCGGACTGTCAGTAGCTGAGTGTGGCCTTTTCTGGTATGCCTCAGCTCAGACCTCACTTAAGCCTTGTTGTTTGTGAGGCACTCACAAAGACTGCCTTGGTGAAGGGGAGGGGACATGGGTCCTGCTCCCTCCCAGGAGCATCAGAGAATTTGCAGACCTATTTTAAACCCACAGCCTGGCTCTTCCTGTGTTCTTTGTTCAAATTAGACCAGTCAGTCCTGGAGTCATCCAGTTCCTTTAGCTGTGCCACCTAAACCTGGGGACCCGGTGGCAGGGGAAACACCGGAGTATGTGTTTGCCTTTGCTTTACTTGAAAAATTCCTTCATAACTTAAAAAATCCACTTAAGGCAGATGCAGTGGTGCCCTTCTGAAGTGCCAGCCCTCGGGAAGCTGAAGCAAGAGTCTTAGGAGCGTGAGACCAGTCTCAGATGCATGTCAAGACACCATTTAGCTTAAAAAAAAAAAAAAAAAAAAAAAAAAAAAAAGAAAAAGAAAGAAAGAAAAGTCAGGCATAGTCGCAAATACATGAGGCTAAGGCAGGAAGATAGGAAATTTGAGGTCAGCCTGAAGTACACATTGAGATCCTCTCTCAAGGAGATGATCAAACAAAGTGAGTGTATTCCACTAAAACACAATGACTGCGCTGGTGAGACGGCTCAGTGGGCAAAGAGCATGACGGCCTAAGTGCAGTCCCCACATCATGGAAGACAAGAGCCAGCTTCTACAAGTTGTCCCCTGACCCTCACATGTGTGCTGTGGCACCTGCATGCCCCATGCGTGTATGTGCGCACCCACACAATAAAGTAAAAATAAGTTAAATAAGAAATAATTCTATGTGCCAGGTGGTGGTCGCGCACTTGGGAGGCAGAAGCAGGTAGATCTCTGTTGAGTTCAAGGCCGGTCTGGTCTACAAAGTGTCCAGGACAGGACAGCCAGGACTACACAGAGAAACTCTGTCTGGGAAACACAAAACAAACCAAAAATTATATATGTATTTTTGGAGGCACCGTGTGACATTTCACTGTGTATTTAATGCAGAGTGGTCAGCTCAGGACAGCTGGCCTGTCTGTCAGCTCAAACACGACATTTCTTTGTGTTGAGATCATTCAAAGCCTTTTAAACTATTTTTCCTCCACAACTTCTAATACAGTTAATTCTCTTCAGTACTTTCAGTTTCTGGTTGGCCTTGTTGGCGCAAATCTTGTAGGGATCCGAATTGCTTCTTCTTCTTCTTTTTTTTTAATGTTTGTTTATTTATCATTACGTATACAGTGCTCTGCCTGCATATGAACCTGCAGGCCAGAAGAGGGCACCAGATCACATCATAGATGGTTGTGAGCCACCATGTGGTTACCCGGACTTGAACTCAGGACCTCTGGAAGAGCAGTCAGTGCTCTTTTAACCACTGAGCCATCTGTCCAGCCCCCTCAAATTGCTTCTTTTTAAGCACTGTAATTCTTAACCTACTCTCTGGCACTGAGAACCCTACCTGTTATCTTTCACTTGGTCATCTCCGGGCCTCGCAGTCATTCGCCTCCCTCATCACTCCAGCATCACTTAGGGCACCTAGAACCCCGTCCACCTCACAGACTTTTCTTGGTGGCTTTCTAAATCGTGATTAGGACTGGCCTTGCTGTCCTAGCTAAAAGCTCTGTGACACTGTTGGTCTTGAACACACCCATACATTCCAGTTTTTTTATTTTATTATTTTTTTTTACATTCCAGTTTTTATTATGATTTGGTCCTAGAAAAAACAGATCTTGATTCTCACCATTCTCCACTAGCAAAAAAAAAAAATTTTTTTTTTTTTTTTGGTGCTGCCACACCGGATTTCTCACCGCACTTTTAACTTCCTCGTTCTTCAGTTTACCCATTGTCTCCACCTTGTATTGTATATCTGTACGTACTAAATATGTATAGGTGTTTGCATGCATTGTTTATAATGTGTTCCTGTTTAATAAAAGTATTTCTTGGAAGGCAGCTATGTTTACTACTATGCCACCAACACACCACAGAACTGTTTCTTCATATCATGTGCCACATACCGTGCAGGTGGACACTATTGAGGGTTTCACAACACGTTCATATCTTAATATTTTGCAAATAGCAACATTGTGGTAAATATAGTGAGACGCTTTCATTATTTGAAGTGATCCCTGTAGTTGGACTAAGTGTGGGACAGAGTTTTGAATTTGTTAGTTATTGCAAGTAAAAGATTTTAAGTCCTGTACTTTGTTTTACTTTTAGTTAAAGACACCTACCCTTAATGTAGTGTGTCTCTGTGTGTGTCACTATTAGACACACGCCCTTACCGTAGGGTGTGTGTTTGTGTGTGTGTGTGTGTGTGTGTCAGTGAGAGAGAGAGAGATTGAGAGATTCTGTTTTTTGTTTATACATTTTTGGGGGACAGCTGTGTAGCCCAGGTTGGCTTCTTACCATGGTTCTCCTGTCTCTCTCTCTCTTCTTCATGTTGGGGTTCAGCTGTGTACCTCCATGCTGGGCTGGCCCCTTCCAGCTGATTTCTCAGATGTCATAGCTTTTATTTAACAGCTTGCTCTGCAGCCTTTGCTTTTTTTTTTTTTTTTTTAAACCAGGCACATGTAACTAATTAGTTGGCTTTCTTTGTTATTCTATTCTCTAAGATTCTTTGAGGCTCTCTATATAACTTAATGACTTTGAACATGTAAACACTAGTTAGCTTATGAAGGGGCTGACATTTTGCCACTGTTATTTATGATGCTTCTTAGTTTCACAGGCCTGTCTTCCTTCCTCCCTCCCTCTCTCCCTCCTCTCTTTCCTTGTATACAACAATTTTATTGAGGTATAATTCATGTACCATAAAATCTACCCTTTGAAAGTATGTCATCCAGGACTGGAAAGATGGCTCAGCAGGTAAGAGCATTCACTGCTCTTAGAGAGGACCTGGATTTGGGGTTCCCAGCATCCATATGGCACCTCAACCATTTGTAACTCCAGTTGTAGTGGACCCAACACCCTCTTCTCACCTCCCCGGGCATTGCATACATGTAGTGCACATGGCAGAGACAAAACTCATACACACACACAAAAAAATAAGCAAACATTTAAAAAGCACATCATAGAATGTTTTGGGAGCATGTTTTTAGAGTTGTACAAAATTACCCCTAAATTTGAAAACATTTTAGAACATTTTTTTTTTTTTTAACATCCCCAAAGAAATTCCTTGCTCATCAGCAGTCATTGCTCCTACTAATATCTCTGGTAGATTGTGTTTCAATAGGTTGAGTCACGAGCTGTCTCCATATTCTTAGTATACTGGCTGACTAGTCAATCGTAAAAATCCTTCTTAGATGCTAATTTGGATTATATTAGTGAAAGTTTGCTAGAGCAACTAAAACCATGAACTCGTGTGTGTGTGTGTGTGTGTGTGTGTGTGTGTGTGTGTGTGTGTAGATTAGGGCAGACAGACATGAGAGTATGTGGGAAACCTTAGGTTTTAAAGCACTGTCTCCATGGTTGTAGAGACTGGCACATCCGCAGCCTGTAGAGTAGGCTGGCCGGCTGGAGACCCAGAGATGAGTTGCAATTTAGTCTGTTGGCAAAATTTACCAGTCTTCTGGAAAGATCAGTGTTTTTCCATTCAGGTATGTGTGTGATGCTCACCCACAGTTCTGAAGCTGTTGAGGTTGTTTGTTTGAGGTGAGGGCCCCATGTCTTGTCTGGACTGGCCTTAAACTTGGGATACACTTGACTTAGCCTTCTGAGTAATTGGAATTACATGCACCATTGTGCCTGGCTTGGAGTGCACTTTGTTTTCCTTAGTCTACTGATTTAAATATTAATCTCATATTAAAAATGTGTTCATTCACCTTGGCACCATACCTAGCTAAACACTGACATAGAAATCAAGCACCACACATGTATTTCATGAGACGTTTAAAGAATCAGTTGGAAGAATTAACGACACAGAGGCTGTCTTTGTACTTTCATCCCTCCAGGAAGATGCTTTAAGCATACACCAGCCCCATGGACCATAAACGTCCCTGTCAGAAGACTGTTTGAACTTGGATTGCTTCCCTCCTAGTGAAGATAATCTGCACCGGTCACTTCCAGGTGTGCCTTGCAACCTGTCTCCTAGGTGATTTTAAATCCCACTGACAAACACTAGCCATATTAGCTCAAAATATTTGGATTCCAGGGTACTGCACTGTCAAGATTCAGGTGTGAGCTTCCCTGGCCTGGCCTCAGCTTTCTGCCCTCCTCCGTTCTTCATCCCACTAGGTTCCCTAGGGCTTCCTTCTTAGGCCTCCTTCCCATCTAAAATACTGTCTCTCTGGCAACTGATGTAGACTGGGTAATCAGTTATTCCTTGCTGAGGACCAGCTTGGGGCTCCCAGCTGGCCAAGCACAGTCCAGCTCTGGCAGTATCACTGTGTCAGTGAGGTGAGGCACTCCCACAGTCCGTCTCCTAGAAACCGCAGTGCCCATGTCAGTCTACCAAGAGTCACGTTATACTTCACCACTGACATTTACAAACCTTTCACTAGGTTTTCATCTTGGTTTGTGTGTTATGCATAGACACATGAAAATGCATATGTATATGAGAGTATGGAGGCCAGAAGCCAATATTGGGAGTCTTTCCCAGTTCTCAACCTTATTATTATTATTTTTCTTTTTTTTTACATATACATTTATATTATTACACATATATACAATAAACTACCGATAGCAAGAAGAACCACGAAACAATCAGGAATTATGTAAATGTTACATTCATAGTGATTTGGCTATTGGTATTTGGCAACCTTGAAGAAAACAGCTTTCCTATCTTCATGTGCCTAAAATTTTGAATGATAATCAATATTTATCATATCTCATCTTTATCAATTTAAAACATCTATCTAGACCTAAAAACATCCTAACCCCTAAACAACTAAGCTTAGTTGTAAAACTAAACTATCTGGTCTTCAACCCCATCAGAGACATGAGAAAATAAAATTAATTACCTGAGTATAGAGAGAGTGCAGGTTAGCAGCTTCCCAAATGAGAAGATGACAGAGACAGTTTGTTGCCTGAACAGTCACCCAAAACTCTCAATAACGTTGGAGCATCATCTTTAACCTTCTGGCCCAATGTATCTGACAGACAAATTTGTGAGGCAGGAACTATTGAGGACTTGCTTATCCTGTCTTGGCAGAGTTTGGCCGTCGACTCTGCCTGCATCCAAGCCTGCCCATTTTTAGGCAGAATTCTGTCTGGCCGAAACAAGGACATTTTGCCCAGTGGCTGGTTTGCCACATTTGAAGCCAACTCCATAAGGAGGTGGTTCTTTGAAGTAGGCTGGTGTTACCAGGAGTTAACCTGTCTTATTGTCAAGGAATCTTCAAAATAATAAAAACATCTTTAAATGTCATATTCTGTAGATTGCTGAGGTTTTTGAAGACCTTACCTAACTATTTTCCCTTACCTATCTATAGAATCACATCTGTCTGTTAAACCTAAGATGTATATTCTTGTGATTAAAAATGGGCTAGTAATTGATATAACCATGATTTCATCAACTAACAATTAACTTGTCAGGACTTTCAAAGTATTGGAAGTAAACTTTGTATTATAGTTGAGTTGTATAGATACAATACTTCATATTAGAATAGAAATGTGTGTGTGTGTGTGTGTGTGTGTGTGTGTGTGTGTGTGTAGAATAATCTTGTTTGAATTCTATACCAGTGTATCAAAATTAAACTTATTTTGCATTAACATACAAAATTCTATACCAGTGAATTAAAAATAACCTTGTGAGTAACAATCAAGGATTTAAGTTGAGTAAATTCAATAACCTACTTTTTGTCCTATCATCCCAATATATTTCTATATTCCCCTTTCTTTCTTTTCAACCCCTATCTCCAAGCTTAAGAAAGAAAGATAAAGGAAAAGAGAGACATCCCTGAGTCCAGCCTTGTGTTCTCTCTGAATAAGACCAACAGTAACTTATCACCAACTCCCAATGAAAATAAGCATCTATAGCTGAAGAAAGCAACCAAAACTTACACAACCCCCCCTTAGGGGAATTGGGGCATCATTCTCTTAAGTTTTCTTCTGGCTGACTTGGGACAAATAATACCTTTGTAGGGGTCCAGATAAAATTGGGGAAATGCTTAAACAAGCTAGGAATAGCATTTGTGGTCCAGTTTCTAAATGTTGAGAAATTCCAGGCTTAATTAACATCCTGTGTGGGACAGTCTGAAATGCCAGAGCAATTGGCATCGGAAGTTTTCTTCCAAGTTGTCCTGGGAGCTTCAAGCTTATTTTTTGAGACAGGGTTGCTCACAGAGCCCAGGGCTCATCAGTTTGCCTAGGCTAGCTGGCCAGTGAGTTCCAGAAACCAGCTGTCTCCACCTGCCCAGAACTGGGATTAGAGCCGGAGTAGAGCCACAGTACCCAGCTTTTTATGTAGGTGCCAGGCCTCTGAACTCAAGCCTTCCTGTTTATATGGCAAGCACTTTACCCTTTGAGCCGTCCTCAGGTCTTACTCCCCTGAGCCACTTCTAGCCCACGATTGTGTTTTTATTTTTTTACTTGTTTTTAATCTTATATGTATGGATGTTTTGCCTTTAATCTTATGTGCATGGATGTTTTGCCTGCATCTGTGGCTGAGTACCACACATGTGCCTGGCGCCTGAGGAGGCCAGAAGGGGGTGTTGGGTCCCCTGGGACTGGGGTTGTGAGCCACGACGCGTGTGCTAGACACGCCCTCTGGAAGAGCAGCCCCTCTGCTCTTAGCCACTGAGCTGTCTCCAGCTCCCTCATCTGTGTTTTCAATCACCGTTCTCATCATCTCCCAAAGGAACAACTGTTTTAGGAAGCATATGTTTTTTCCTTCACACCTTCGGTCAGAAACTTGCTAGAGCCACTTCTGTAGGAGTTAAACATTTGCTGGTCTCTTTACCAGCTCTGCTCGCATGGTGAGTGATTGTTCCTGACACAATCTGGTGCTGGTGAGTTGTCCCAGCACTGTCCACCGCCTGGCTGTGGCTGAGTCTGTATTACTTCTTCCTTTCTCTCAGGGAGAGAAAGAGTCAGTTGAAGATTGTAGTTTGTATTTAGCTTAACAAAATGATGGAGGGAGGGAGTTGAGTGTGGACTTTTGTCTCCTGGGGCTCATCTTAGAGTGTGAACTGGCAGGAGGCTATCAGACCATGGCAGATAGTAACTGGTCCAAGGAATGGGGAGGCTGGGGAGGCTGGCTTTCCTTCTTTCTTTCTTTCTTGACCAAAGGATGGGGAGGATAGCTTTCTTTCTTTCTTTCCTCCCTTCTTTCTTTCCTCCCTCCCTTTTTGTTTTTTCTTTTCTTTCTTTCTTTCTTTCTTACTTTCTTTCTTGTCCAAGGGATGGGGAGGCTAGCTTGCTTGCTTTCCTTCTTTCTTTCTTTCTTTTCTTTCTTTCTTTCTTGACCAAGGGATGGGGAGGCTGGCTTTCCTTCTTTCTTTCTTTCTTTGTTTCTTGACCAAAGGATGGGGAGGATAGCTTTCTTTCTTTCTTTCCTCCTTTCCTCCTTTCTTTCTTTTTTTTCTTTTTCTTTCTTTCTTCTATTCTTTCCTTTTGTTCTTTCTTTCTTTGTTTCTTGACCAAAGGATGGGGAGGATAGCTTTCTTTCTTTCTTTCCTCCTTTCTTTTCTTTCTTCTCTTTTTCTTTTTCTTCCTTTCTTTCTTTCTTTCTTTCTTTCTTGTCCAAGGGATGGGGAGGATAGCTTGCTTGCTTTGTTCATTCCTTCCCTCCCTCCCTCCCTCCCTCCCTCCCTTTCCGGATTCTTACCTTAAAGCACTTTTGTAGAAATTCATGTTTTGGGGCCAGGAGGTCACTCAGCAGCTAAGGGCACTTGCCGTCAACTCTGAGGACTTGAGTTGTATCTGGGGAACCTACCTGGTGGAGGGAGAGAAAGCTGCTCTTTGACCACTTCACCGATACTGTGGCATGCACATGCCTTTACCCCCAACAAACAAACAAATGTAATAAAAACAAGAGCCCAACAAACTCAACTGTAAGCGCAGAATGGGGTGGTATCCCCGTTCTAATTTTTAAGCTGTTTGGATATCCTCTCTTGTGGTGGTCAACTGTGGCTGCTGTTGGAACAGGTATCAAGGTTCTCTTGGGCTGTCCCCCAAGCTTGTTTGCATGTAGCTTGATTCAGTTACTTTGTTGGAAGAGACCAGCCAGTTTAAATATACCATTTCCTGGAGATTTGGGGTTGCATCTCAACATGGAAGAAAAGCTACACAAAGGCACTGGCTTTAGTATTGAAGATTTCAAGCAAGCTCCGCTCTCTTGCAGCCACTCTGCAGTCAGATGGAAATGTAGCGCATTGTTAATAGTGCTCATTTTATTGAGTGGAATGTTAGCAAGACTCTGAATGCCTTTAAAGTTAGCATCATCACGGGCAGTATTTGCCTAAGCAAGAAGTGGTTATTGAGTATGGGATTAAGGAGATGTTGCTGGTGGGAGTGTGTGTGGAAAGGAAAAGGAGCTTGTCTGGGGTACTTGGTATTAGCAATGCAAAGAATCTCAGTGGTGTTTGTGAAGGCACCACACTAGCTAGGGACAGGCAAAGAAAGATTTGGGTATATTAAGAGTTGAGTTTAGGATCATTTAGATGAGTCGAAATGAATTGTTGGTTTGCAAGGCTGGTGGTAGGCTTTGGTCAGAGATACCGGCTCTGTCCTGCCATATCCAGGTTTGAATGTAAGCCCTCCCTGGGGGTTTCACAGAAAGGTGATGTCAGTGGGCAGGACGTTGGTGTCTTGACCTTGGGTTGTCCTGTCAAGCAGAGGAAGGGCACCTGGGGAGCTGAGGAAAATCAGGAGGGGCTGGTGTGTGGAGCTACATGGCTGTTCCTCACATTCTGGAGGGAGCACGACCTACCTTGCAAGATCCTTGCCTTATAAAGCCAGGACAGCGTGCGGCATTTTGCATTCCACGTGAAGAAAGCATTTTTAAATATGGAGAGAGACATGCTGCCTTTGAGTCCACTCAGGATTCGGGCTGGCGTCTGACCTCCGTGTTTCATGAACTGTGGAGGGCTTTGAGAACATGGATTCCTGTGGAGCGAGGTGGGATGGGGGAAGGAGAAAGGAGAAAGTCCGGTGAGGTACTAAACAGAGACTACTGTTTGCAGGGATTTTATCATAAAGAAACGTTGTGGGGCTTTTTATCATAAAGGGAGACAAAGCTGTCACAGTAGCCAAGGGGCTTCCCTCTGCTCCTTAATGACAGAGGGGATGTTATGTGATGTGGGCATGGTAATGGGATGACCCCTCCCCTAGGAAGGAAGAAAGAAGTGAGAGTTCTGTCACCTTGAGACTGCCCTTGTCAGCCTTAAACAGTAGCTGGGAGATGCTTGTGTTGCCCTGGGAATTTTGACCCGCCTCACCCTCCTCAGGGAGCCTCTGCGATCTGTTTTTCTGTTTCCCCCTTTTTTTTTTTTTTTTGGCTTGCTTGGTCTCATTGTGTATCAGACAGATTTTTATCTTTCACGTTTCTGGTAAGTGGCGATTATTAGGAAGTTGAACCGATTGTGTATGGAAAATGCAAAAGACATTTAACTGGGAATGTGTTTCTCAAGGCCTGTTGTTTTCCACAAAAAGGAAACCGCTGGCTTCTTGCTGCATGGGTGAGGATGAAGTTATTTGTGAACACAGAACTTTTTTTTTTTTAACTAACATTTTTCATACTGTGATCAAAAGGAATTATTTTCCTGAAAACAACGGTTTAATAGGACGTGCAGCCTTTGATTGTAATTAGGGAGGTATTGGAAGTCCTTAGAAGAACCCAGTTTCTTCCCACACTATTCTGCATTCCTCTAATTGCAGAGGTAATTTGCGTCATTAGCTTGGAAAGAAAAATATTTTAAGAAAGTTAGAAGTATGTATTGAGTTTTTCTTTTTCTTTGTTTGTTTGTTTTGTTTTGAGACTGAGTCTCATTATGTAACTCCACCTGCCCTGGAACTCACTCTGTACCCCAGGCTGGCCTCAAACTCACGGAGATCCACCTGCCTCTTCCCCTGAATGCTGGGGTTCAAAGCATGCACCACCATACCCAGTTGTATTTAGCCTTTAGTAACTCCAAAACATAATAAAAAGTCTTAACTAGCAGAAGGGAGAAAACAAACACTACGAGATGCTTTAGTCCAAAGGAAAAGAGACACGCATCCTTTCGTGTATGTAGCCGCTATTTACACCTGTTAGTTTTCCGTTGCTGTGACCACACTGTGTGGCAGAAACATGTGCTTTTGGCTCACAGTTTCAGAGGATTGCAGTCCATCACTGTGCGGAAGGCAGGGAGGAACGGCTCAGTAGATGGTGCTGGAATCTGTGGCAGGGGCTGATCAGATCCCAGGGGACCAGAAATCAGAGAGCTTGACAGGGGTCAGGGGCCAGATTATGACCTCTTGAGGCCCACGTTTAGGCCCCATCTCCCAATGACCCTACAAAACCTCCCAAAACAACGCCGCCTGTCTGAGAGCCAGAGCCCGAAACTTGAGCTTGTGAGAACCATTTGGAGACAATCCATAGGGTTATTAGAAATGTGTAGAGATGTATGTTGTCTTCTCCTTCACCCTGAGTTAAAAAGGGAGTGCTCAGACAGTTTAAGAACAAAAGTTGAGCCAGGCATGGTGGCGCACGCCTTAAATCCCAGCACTTGGGAGGCAGAGGTAGGCGGATCACTGTGAGTTCGAGGCCAGCCTGGACTACAAAGCGAGTCCAGGACAGCCAAGGCTACAGAAAGAAACCCTGTCTTGAAAAACAAAACAACAACAACAAAAAAGAACAAAAGTTTATAGACACCAAAGATGCAACAGGTTGGTGGTTGTCTTTCTGAAGTACTGGATTTCTGAATTAGGTTTTTATCCTCTGTCTCTGTGTTTTACAGTCTCTGGTTCTATATCTGGGAGTAAGCTCTAAATGTAATGATGCCTTTTGCCTTCTGAGCATCTGAGAAAATCACTCATGGGCAAAAGTTTCAGAAGGGCTGGTGATGTTTGGGTTGTAAGCTGCGCAGCCCGTAGGTACAGTTCTGTTGCACCGCTGCGGCCCTCTGGACGGTGTAGTGATGTGAGTATTCAGAGACCTCCTAGGTGTGTCTGGCACACGTGACATTCCCCTTGTGATGCTCACCTTTCCTCCCCTTCCAGTCTCCATCCTATCCACGCAGGGCGGGTTAAAGTAACAGTGGCTTTTGATACAGACAGTTAAGGGACTGAATAGGTAAACGTGAGCAACCTTGTGTCAGCTAGTGATAAAGCTTCTTGGATGAAAACAAAGTGGAAATAGGGTGTGAGCTAGTGGCCCAGTTCACACTGAGAGTTCTTCAGAACCCCCTTTTCTCATCTGTTGATTGGGAGCCACAGTAACTACCTCCTTAGAGTCGTGTGGGCTTGATTAAGAGGTGTGGGAAACGAACCTCACGGAGTACCAGGCGCGATGCCCACGGTCAAGTGAGGGATATGTGCTCCGCCCCTTTTGTCTGAGTCACCCAAATGTGTAGGGCCGTGCCAGTAATGTACGTCAGTTACAGGGTACTTAAGGCCTGTCCTTGAGTGATTTCGATGATCTCGTTGAGAACAAAAGAACACGCATAAACCTTGAAGATGTTGTGGTTGGTGAAATAAGCCAGGCCCCCAGAGGGCAAGAAGGCATAGGCATGATTCCAGTTGTATGAGGTACCCCAGGCCATCACGTCATTGTGCGTAGGTGGCTATAAGAGGCCAGGGCAGGGTGATGCGGCTTTACTATTTACTATGTCAGGGGAACTGAGACATTTGCAAGATTAAGAGGGTTCTGGAGATAGATGGTTGGTGGCCAGACAACAGTGTAAGTACCCTGTATACACTGAAAAACAGACATGATGGTAAAGGACATGTTAAATATCCATCACACAGTTAAAAATATATATGCACACACATGCATACACACAAATATATTGCATATATATTTATGTATAGTGAAATGACTCCATTTTGCCCCACCCTCCTTTTTCCATATGTATTATTGAGTCAAGCGACCGACCATCAAATAACGGTCTCCGTTCTGACATCGCGTGCCTGTGAGAGTCCCATAAAATGAAAGCACCGTCAGAAATTCTCTTTCCTTCTCAGCGGTGTGAAACCGCAGCCTGTTCTTGGGAGAGCAAAGAGTGCAGCGTGGCTGGGAAGGCATTTTCTATTGTTCTGGCGATTGAGAGAATGTTTCTCGGGTTCTCATTGTGTTCGTGGGACAACAGCACAGAGCCACTGAGTGACACCTGCCAGCAGTTGTTGGAAGTCCACACTAAACAATGCACAGGATATGTTGATAGCCCTTGAAAATCTTTATGAAATAGCCCTTGAAAGCACTGTTCTCGTTTTGCTGTTGAGAAGCCTGAGGCTTTTGAGTGACTAAGTGGCTTTCTACTTTAAAAACATTTTATAGAAGTGTTTCGGTTCATAGGCACAAAGGCAGGATGTTCTGGATAGCCAAAAGGGGCCGGCAGATGTGGGTGTAGGACTGTGTGGGGTGCTTCTGTGTGGAGCAGAGTCCAGAGGACACCAGGGAGGTAGGTTGGTGGTTTTGCCTCTTTCATTACAGTCTTGGCTCCCAGGGCAGTGAGCTCCCCAGCTGTGTGGTAGGCACCGAAGGCGGAACTGTGCCTTGGGAAGAATGCCTGAGAAACAGTAAAGTCCCTAAAGAAGAGTGGGCAGAGACCCAGTAGGCTTCCCACAATAGCCTTCTGTTGTGGTCAAGTGGAAGAGCATTTTCTATTTCAGTCCTGCAGGGCTTGGGAGTCACAGCTCATGATAAGAGTTAAGTTGAGTGACAAGAGAGGCAGGTTGCTGAGATGGCTGACTGGGTTACTATGTTGGGACCGATACGATGGAGAGAGAGAGCATCTTCCTGAACAACAACAAACAACAAAAACCCAACCATAATAAGTGTTAAGAACATTTTTCTCCACAGTTGAGTGGAGAGTGGGGTTTGACTTTCACACGAACTCTGGTGCCCCATATTTGACCACGTCCCCTGGATGGGGAGGCCTGGTGGCACTCACAGGAAGGATAGCAGGCTACCAAGAAGAGACTTGATACCCTATGAGCATATACAGGGGGAGGAGGTCCCCCTCAGTCACAGTCATAGGGGAGGGAAGTAAGGGGAAAATAGGAGGGAGGGAGGGAAGAATGGGAGGATACACAGGATGGGATAACAATTGAGATGTAATATGAATAAAGAATATTTTTTTTAAAGGGGAGTTGGAGATGTGTGGTCCTGGGAAGGAGATGGGGGGGGTCTGTGGGTGTAAATGAGCGAGGAAGATTTTCTGTGGCTTCTTTTGCTCTTTGATATAATGGTCATATAATGGTGAGGTACAGTCAGTGTTGTGAAAGGAGGGTTAGAGGTCAATGTGTGAAATGTCTGGGAGTTGAAGTGCCTGGTAAGGGGGCACTGGAGTGCTCTGAGTTGAGCCTGCAGAGTTGGCATTGGGCAACTGCGGTGGTAGGGATGCAGTTGGTGTAGAAACTTGACCAGCCAAGTGTCTCCAGAGGGTACTCAGTAGGGTCAAGCACCCTTTATAGCAATATTATTATGTGCTAGTCCTTTGGGTGTGTGTGTGTGTGTGTGTGTGTGTGTGTGTGTGTGTGTGTGTGTGTGTGTGTGTGTGTTTTCAAGACAGGCTCTGTGTAGCCCTGGCTGTCCTGGACTTACTTCATAGACCAAGCTGGCCTCGAACTCACAGTGATCAGCCTGTTTCTGCCTCCCGAGTACTGAGATTAAAGGCATGCGCCACCACACCCGGCCTCCAGGGGCTTTCTTATGCGGTATTTCTTGTGTGATATGCTGGCAGTTGATTAATTTAATAGAGAGCTCATTTAAGGTGCTGAGGCGATGGCTCTGAGAATAACATGACAAACATGAGGCCACAGTTTGGTCTCAGCACTCATTTCAAAGCAGGGCAGGTATATGGGGCCCCTGTAATCCCTGTACTTGGGAGGAAAAGATAGGAACTCCCAGGGAAAGCTGGCTAGCTGGTGTAGGTAACTGATGAGTTCATGATTCAGAGAGACCTCATGTCAATAAATAAATTGCAGAGAGACCAAGGGAGTCACCAAACAACTTCAGGCCTCTACTTGCATATGTGTGAAAGCACATGTAAACACACATGTGTGAATACACACACATATACACACACAATTTAAAATAAGGTGGAAAGTACATTAAACACCCTATGATTATATAAATGTTTTATATTTACCAGTCTTTTGAAATAAAGTCAAGGCATTTTATCTACAATGTTTTTTTAGACTGATTTCCCTCAGGTCATAGAAGTTCATTTTTAGAGACAAGGCATTTTCTTTTCACACTCTTTCTTGATGTAATACTTGACTAAATTACATAACTATAATAAATGCGATTGACCTTAGAAGATTATAGAACACATTTTATTTCTGGCTGGCATGTAGCTCTGTTAGGAGAAAAATGATTGGATCCCCTGACTCCAGTAGCTGTTATGGAAGCTGAAATCCAGAACCCATGGCTTCCCTATGCTTGTAGGGTTGATGGGAGGCTGGTGTTATCCTTAGACTTGCCATTCTACAAAGGTGCAAGCTAATAAATGATATGGCAGATGTTGAGTTATTGATGTAAAAAAAATTGGAGTATGGGTTTTTTTTTGTTTTTGTTTTGTTTTTTTTACTAGAAAGAAGCAGTTTTATTGAGATACAGCCCCACACCACTATGAATTACCAATTTAATGCATATAGCTTGTGGCTGCTGCGTATTTGCAGGCTTGAACACCAATCTCCACGGTTGATTGTTATGTTTTCATCACCCCACTTTTTTCTTCTGTTTCTAGGCGTCTGCTCATCTACTTTGTCTTTGTGTAGATTTGTCTGTACTGGACATCAGCTTTTTTTTCACTTAGCAATGCATATCAATCATGGTTTCTTTTTGTGGCACTGTGATATCCCAGCAGGCACACGTGCCACACTTTGCCCTATCTCGTTATTGGTAGGTGACATGGGCTTGGCTAGTGTATAAAATGGCACGATGAACATGCACATATGGATTTTTGTGGGGGTGTATATTTCCATTTTGTGTTTGTATACCCAAGAGTGAAAATCCTGGGTGGTGCTTCTCCTTTGAGGAACACATAGAGTCTTTTGGAATTGCTCTTTGAGTTTTTGTTCCCACCAGCAGTGTGTGAGAGTTTCAGCCATGTTCTTGTTGCTTAGCACCGTCTGCGTTAGTCAGGTTGGGATATGGCGATGGAAAACCATAGACTGGTGAGTCAAGTAACTTTCTCACAGTCCTGGAGGTAGAAAGGTCCATAGCCAAGGCAGCTCTGGTGTCTGTGCGAGCCCACTTCCTGGTTTGGTAGATAGAGGAAGCAAGCTCTCCGTGCATTTCATTGGAGAGAGTGCACCTGCGTGGCCTGACTTCTTCCCCTGAGAGTCCCCGCCTCCTGAGATTTTACTTTTAAAAGTGGTTTAATCTGATCATCATAATAACAAATGTTTGGAGAAAAGTAGAAGAGAAACATCGCTTATTTAAAACCACTGTCTAGAAATAAAGCTGTTTTTCCTCCATATTTTAAATGTAGTTTGGCACTGTGTATATGGCATTGCCCCACAGAAGAACCCTTTCCTTGCTACTGGTAGCAACCCCACATATATTGAATGCCTGCTACATACTTGTACTGTGTATATTAATGAGTAAACCAATTTTTTTTTTTGCTTAGTAACATTTTTGCACATTATTTTTGAAACTATTTTAAATTTACCCTACTAAAGAATACCTCTTTCAGTCTCCTTTTTTTTTTTTTCTTTTTTTTTTTAAAAGTCTTTGAGTTTTGTTCTGTTTGAAATTTTATACGAAAACAGAACGGTTCAGGGGACAGAGTAGAAATGGACAGAGAAGTTTCTATTTGCATAGATGGTAATGAACACAGACCCACAATTTGCTTAGACACTGAGAATGCTAGAATGCAGAATGCTCAGCCTTAAAGGGAGCATGTGTTCAGAGTCCCGCCTCCTATAGCTCAGGGATCATCATCAAAGAAGAGTAGAGAGGGTAAGAGCGCAAGGCAGGGATGAGCACAAGGAAACAATGTCCTCAGGACCCCGCAGGGCAGCTGCACGTGCGACAGTCCTGATAGTATATTCATGATCTGTGCAGGCCCACACCAGACCTGCCATTCAGCCTTTAGGCACAGAGCTATTGGCAGCTGTTAGATGCCAGCCAAGGCAGAGGGAAGCCCTGGTAAGCTGACCGCACTCCAGTGGAAGGCCGCCCATCAGAGAATATTCGAACAGCACAAATTGGTCTTGATGAGTTCAAGAAGCAAAAAAGGACACAAAGTTGGGTAGATGGGGAAGTGTGGGTGAATCTGGGAATAGTTGGGAGGGAGGCGAATATGAAGCAAGACACACTGTACACATTTCTCAAAGAAGTAATAAAAATAACCCCCCAAAATCCACCATGTTCAACTACAAGCTCTAGGTAAAGTGTAATGTATGGTGTATCTTCCAAGGAAGCCATAATTCACTTCTTTTTCTCTGCTTCAGATGTTTACATTTTTTGCCCCCCTTTGAGGGAAATTATATAAACAAGATTTGCGTGTAGAATTCTGCATGCCTTTTGAGTTCTCGCCCTTGTCACATGCTGACACATTGGCTGTCAGTCTCAGCAGCGTGCCTTGGTGCCGTCCTAGACCTTCCCTGGCGGTGAGGAGATCCACAGCAGTGAGGTTTCGGGGTGCCCAGCGTAGAGTTTGCAGTTTCACTCACTGATGCATGAGTGCTGGCATCCAGGTGGTGCTCAGGGTGTGTTGGTTTACTACCAACAGCAAGGGGGTCCCCCCATCTCCCCCCAAACCCAGGGATGAGGGGGAAGTGGCCATTGGTTTTTCAGAAAAGTGAACCTGGGGTACATGACTCTATGAAACCGGAACAATCAGCTTATTGTGGGAACTTGTTTTGATAACAGAGAACTCTTAGCGCTCCTATCCCGATGTCCTCACCGTCCTCCATTGCGATCTCTTAACCCACTTCTCATGTAACTTGAAGTGCTTTTTGACACCACCAACCCCATTTTTTTTGAGACAGGGTCTCCTGCAGCCTAAGCTGGTGTCTAACACGTTGTAAAGGACTCCTGATCCTCCTGCCTCCACCTCCAATGTGCTAGAATTACAGGCATGGGCCACTGCGCCCAGCCTAACGTGCTGTTTCCTTAAACACAGAATATGACAGAGTCTTCTGCAGCTTGCTTGTTTGCTTATTTAAGGCAGCCAGGTGGTCTTCTCGTGGCTGTCCACAGTGCATCTGCATTTCACAGCTGTGTGGAATGCACAGGCAAGTTGTGTTTTTATTCTTATACCCTGTCCCTTTGGGCTGTTTTCTCTTTTACTTTTACAAATGACCCCTCACTAGGCTTGCTGTCCAGCTGTCACTCCGCACGTGCGGTTTCATGTGTAGGATGGTATTTCCGAGGTCACTGGCTAATTGTAGACCTCACTGGGAGCACGCTGACACCTCCTCCCGGCATTGCAGAACACCTGTGCCTTAAGGGGCCCTGTGTAGGAAGAAAGGTAGCCCCAGGGCATTGCCTTGAGTCCTCAGATGCTGTGTCCTTAAGCCAAAGAAACACTATTTATGACTCTGTTCCCTCAAGAAACAAATAACTATGACTGGCATTTCCTTTAAGATTGTAACATACTTGAGAAAGATAATGGCAGTGGAAAAAAAACATTCAAGTTAGAGCCCCCGAAGGTTAATTCTCATTGTCCCATATCTCCACACAGTTAGAATGCTTTTTTTGCTTTTGTTTTTGAGACAAGCTCTTACTGTGTTGGCCTGGCTGTCCTGGAACTGGCTATGGGGGACTAGACTGGCCCGGAAGTCATGGTGAGCTGCTTGCCTCTGCCTCCTGCACGCTGGCACTAAAGGTGTGGGGCGAGAGCACACCCCGCCTTGAGATGCTTTTTCGTTTTTACTTTTTATGCTGTTGGTGGTCAAACCTTTGAGGATGCCTGCTGGGCCAGTGCTCTACCACTGAGCAACATTCCCAGTTCCGAGGCTTGCTTTATTTATTTATTTATTTATTTATTTATTTATTTATTTATTTATTTATTTATTTAACAAGCAAGGTCTTGACCAACTGTTCATTGCAATAGTAATTATATTAGCGTGTATTAGCATGGTAGCCATTAAAGTGGTATGAGCTTTTAGACCGGGGCCTTAGGGATAACCAACTTCGCGCTTTTGTCTTCCAGCCCTTGACCCTCGCACTGCTTCACGCATGGAGCGCCACTGCTGCTCTTCCCCGGTGTGCCCCCGTCAGTGCCTGTAAAGCGCAAGCTCCAGGCGGAAGCAACGTCTAGATGGATCCTTTCCAAGTTTGGTGTCTTTTCTACAAACTCAGTGCCTCAACATCAATTTCTAAGTGGTAAGGATGAATACTTAAAAAAAAAAAAAAAAGAGCTGAATTTTACTTGTTTTGTGTGCATGTGGGGGGGGAGGGAGCGGCGTGTGCAAACTTGAGGAGGATGTGGGAGTGAATTCTGTCCTTCCATCGTGTGGCTCCTAGGCGTGGAACCCCAGGCTGGCTGTGAGGCTTGGTGGCCACCCCTTTGGGAATTGTTCTATGGACTGCTTTTCCTAGGCCCTCTCTTCTTATACATAAGTCACAGTTATTTTTGATAATTTCTTCTGAACTACATCTAGAAGTGGCAGTTGCACAGGTTTTTGGAAAGCTTTAACACAGCCTTTCTGTACTGCCTTACTGCTGTGAAATGACACCCAGTATTAGCAAATTACACACATAAGAGTGGTTGCACCGGTCACTTTTCGTTGCCGTGACAAAACACTTGAGCAAGCCAACTTAAAAAGAGGAAAGAGTTCTTTGGGCTCATGGTTTCAGGGGCTTCAGTCTGTGGTCAGATGGCTCCAAAGCCCGTAATTGTAAGCCTGTGGTAGAAGGGCACGGCAAAGGGAAGTGGCTGAGAAGCCAGGAAAATGTGAGCCTGTAATGGCCGCTTCCTCTTTCTGCTGTTGTTCCGCTGGCATCTCCAATTTACTGGACATCACCACTCACCTTCCAGGCAGGCCTTGCCCCTCGGTTGCTATCCAAGTCAGCTGATTCTGCCGCCACCACCCCCCTCCACACCCCCACCCCCCACCCCCCAACAGCACCCCCGCCCAATCTCCACCTTAAAACTACTTTGTTAATTTCCTAGGGGAGACTAGCTGTCACCACTGTCACAGTCCAGAGTAACAGTCAGAACACACCTTTGGGCAGAGTGGACAGAGGAGGATCACATTGCTGAAATGGGAGACCTTAAAAAAAATGAACCGGTTTGAAATAGGCCCCTTGTAGTTAATATATGTTTACCAAATGCTTACTGTTTATCAATGAAGCTGCATAGTGACTTTCAGCATAATAAAGAGGGTACCAGGCTGGCATTAGATGGCATCCTCCGCTGTAGAGTGGAGAAGTGGGTCCTTCCGGTTCAATGCTAATTCTTAACCATCAACTACGTAGGTGATTTTATATAATACCTTGTTACTTTATTGAACAGCATGAAATAATTTTGATTTTTTAAATTTTAAGTTGAAGATATGCTTCCTTCCCTCTCCCATCTGGTGAGACATTTCGATCTACTGTTAGTTAAGTTATGGGACAGGAATATGATAACCTGCTTGTCTTAGTCGGGGTTTCTATGGCTGTGAAGGGACACCATGACCACAGCAGCTCTCACAAAGGCAAACATTTAATTGGGCTTGGCTTATAGTTCAGAGGCTTAGTCCCTTATCACCGTGGCAGGAAGCGTGGCATTGTATAGGCAGATGTGGTGCTGGAGCAGGAGCCGAGAGTGTCTGTCGTGGTAGGCGTGCAGCAGGAAGAGAAGGCCACACTGGGACTGGCTTGAGCATCTGAGGCTTCAAAGCCAGCCCCCTAGTGACACACTTCCTCCAACAAGGCCACAGCCCCTAATAGTTCCACTTCTTTTCCGTCGGCCTCCTGGGCTCTCCTTATTTGGCCCAGATAGTCTTTCTTTCCCCTTTCCTACTGTTCTCTACTGCATTAGTGGGTCTTGTATTTCCTCTGCCCGCCTGGTATCCATCATTTTTCACTCAGTTGTTTTTCAGGGTCAGTATATCTTAGCTCAGTGGTTCCAGCCCTAGAACTTTTATAAAAAAAATACGTTGATCTTCTGAAGGCTGAGAATGGTGGAAAGCAGTGAACCCACTGACTAAGTACTCTAGGGTTGAGCCCCAAGTTCTGTGCCTTCTTCAGCTCCCCACTTCTGTCTTCTACCTCGTTATTACGTGGGACCTGGGACTGTTTCCTGTGGTATCGGAATAAGGTCTTTATTTTAGTTCAGGGGTTATTTTTTTAATCTGAGGAATTGTTTGGTTTTTTTTTTCTCCTCCTCCTCTTCCTCCTCCTCTTCCTCCTCTTCTTCTTCTTCTTCTTCTTCTTCTTCTTCTTCTTTTTCTTCTTCTTCTTCTTCTTCTTCTTCTTCCTCCTCCTCCTCCTCCTCCTCCTCCTCTTTTTCTTCTTTGTCTTATACTATTTTGAAATCTCCACTAGTGAAAAGTTAAACAATACTCCGAAGCAGACTGATAGATGGTACCCTTGTGTTCCTCATCCAGGGCAGGTAATTCTCGGGTCCTGGGAAAACTGTTTCTCTTCAACAACTTTCCTCTCCTGCCTCTATTATTTTAAAGCAAAACCTGGACATTTGCATTTCCCTATGAACCCTAAGTCTCTTTTTTTCAATATATAAGGTTGTGATCCTCAAGTTACAGTGTCTGATGGGGTCTGAGTTCTCTGGGATTGTTTTAAAAATAGCTGATTTTGGGGCCTGGAGAGATGGCTCAGATGTTAAGAGCACTGTCTGCTCTTCCAGAGGCCCTGGGTTCAATTCCCAGCATCCACATGGTGGCTCACAACCATCTGTAATGTGATCTGATGCCCTCTTCTGGCCTGCAGGTGTCTGTGCAGATAGAGCACTCATATACATTAAAAAGAAAGGTGATTTGATTGGATCAGGACTGGTAAGCCCCTCCTTCCTGCCACACTCATTTGCTTCTTCTCATAAGGTTCTTCCCCATGTTTCCTGCCTCCCTCCCGGTTTTGATTCTGAAAAATGGTAAACAACTTGGCTGGCTCCTCTTCAGCTGTGGAGGTTCCAGGCGACAGCTCTGTGAGCAGATGTGATAGTTTCACCTATCCTTTGCGTCTCCTGATAACCTGGTGCAGAGCTTGGCTCTTGACACTTGATCATGTTAAGGCTTGATTACTTTTGTCAGGTCTGTGTCAGCAAGGGTCAGCAAGCATCACCTTCTTCCTCCCAAGACAAGAGGCACCAGTGGCAATCAGATCCAGCATTGGAAGGTTCTTTTTTCTTTTTGGTTTTTTGAGACAGGGTCTCTCTGTGTAGTCTTGGCTGTCCTGGACTCGATTTGTAGACTAGGCTGGCCTTCGAACTCACAGTGATCCACCTGCCTCTGCCTCCTGAGTGCTGGGATTAAAGGTGTGTGCCACCACGCCCGGTGGAAGGTTTTTTTTTCCTCTAAGGTTATTTTGTATTTGAAGGCCTTCACCTTTCCTCTGCTTGTGGCTTAGACAGCTGCATAGGTAAAGGGCAATTAGTCAATGTAAGTGAATGGCCACAGCTGTGTTCTAATAAAACTTTATTTACAAAATTGGTTTTCACCCCCTGGTTTTGGTTGCAAAACAGTAGTATTTAACACTGGATCTTTTTAGTGTATTAGATGGAGCAAGTGTTTGACACCCAGTAGGGATAGTTTCTTCAATAGCTTCTTTGCTACCTGAAGTGACATTTCTTTACCATTCCTGGTGTCAGCGGTCTCCCCAAGGATTCCTAATTCTGTTTTTATACAGTGGAGTATTAAGAATACAGTGCAGACTCTAGAGGGTCTCATAGACCGGTAACTTCCCATTTAGCTTCAGCATCCTAATTTATCCATTTATTTTCATTATATACTAATTTATTTCAGCTGCAAATATTGCTTTTTTTTTTTTTTTGGACAGGGTTTCTCTGTGTAGCCTTGGCTGTCCAGGACTCGGAACAGGCTGGCCTCGAGCTTACACAGACCCGCCTGCCTCTGCCTCCCCAAATGCTGGGAATTACAGGCGTGTGCCACTGCACCCGGCTACAGACCTGGTTCTTAATGGCACCAGGAATAATATGACCAGAACATTAAACAATTATCTATGTTCAACAGTCTCAACAATAGTAGAGACTCTGTCTGGCTTTTCTCCTCCTCCTCCTCCTCCTCCCATGTATCTGTGTACATAATGTATCTGTGTACCTGTGACTGGACATGATGACTCATTATCATTATATTTGAGAAACCGAAGCAGGAGGATTAGTGTGGGTTTGAGGCCATTTAGGCCTGTGTAGCAAGGCCCCGTCTCGACAACGCAAGCTAGCTGGGTGTGGCGATGCACGCCGTTAGTCCCGGTATTTAGGAAGCTGAGGCAATGGGATCTCTGTGAGTTGGAGCCAGGTTGATCTGTAGTGAGTCCCTGGATAAGTAAGACCCTGTCTCAGCAAACACCCCAAACCAGTCAGCCAACCAGACAACTCAAACCTTACTGAAACTAACACACAATGCAAGTGTCTGCAAAATCCCCCATTGTGTGAACTGTTTGTGGGGACCCCTCCCCCCGTTGTGTGAAATGACAGTTCTTTCATCCATGTATGCTATTTCTTTGTGTGAAAGGCCACCATTTGTTTATCCACTCTCCAGCTGATGGAATCAAGTTCCCCTGAATTCCTTTGCATGCCTTTGGTAGACATAATGCTCTTTATTTATTTTCTCTCACATGTACTCTGGAGTGGAATTGCGTTTGGACACAGGGCACATGCCTCTAAGAATGCTTATCAAAAGTACCAAGTGTATTGGTTATTACGGCTCTGTGACTGACTGACCCCAAGCAGCCCAGCTTCCCACAGTGGACACCATTCCCGGATAGTGGTGTCAGTCTGCTTCTTTGGCGGGGGTGTAGCTTAACTGAGTGCTTCTAGCTGGAGGGCTTTCATAAACTGGCCTGGTGATATTTCCTGGGGCCACCATCATTTCAACTTGCAGGGTGCGGGTGGGGCACAGAGATTTCCACCTCACTCTTGTGACCTTCAGCAGGATTCAAATCCTTTCTGGCTCTTGGTCAGAGTTTTATTTCTTTCTCCTTTTCTTCAGTGCCGGGGATTAAAGGTAGGGCCTCTCGTGCCAGGCACGCACACTTCTGCTCACACACAGCACAGCGGTTTCCCGCCTTGAGTGCATGTAAGTGTCTACCGCAGCGGCAGAAAGCACACGCTTTCTTGCTCTCCCGGCTCAGTCACCGCCACCTCCCATCTGCAGAACCTTTTCATGCTCCACGCTTGAGCTGACTGATAGGACGGACTCACTGTCCCCTCACTCTCCACTCGCCCGTAGCCCCCGCCCCGCCCCCCCCCATTCCACTGTGACAGTCTGAGTGCGTGGTAAGTGGACTGATATCAGGGTTTCTCCTCCAATGGCTGGCTGTTTCCTGCCGCATGTTATCAAAGTCAGTCACGTTGTGGCGTGCATCAGAACTTGCTTTTAAAGGCTGAATGGATGCATTGTGCTCAGATACCGCGCTAAGACAAAACCCACTGCAGAGAATGAGTTGTTGCCCTTTTTGTTGTTGCTGTTGCGGGCGAAGCTTTCTGGGAACAGTGGCATTCTTCCGCATTCCGTTTTCACAGTAAAACCTCCAAACTCACGCTATAGTGAAGAAGGGGGATTGTGTAAGGGTGTGAATACTAAGAGGTGGGGGCCATTGGCACAACTCTCAGACATACCATAATAATCATTCTTTATACTTATTTTATTTTGAAACATAATAATGTATGACATAATGTTATTTTATAGTCATCTGTAATAGTTTCATGGGTCCAAAGCCACAAAACAAGGTATAGTGAAAAGAGTTACTTCCTTTTTTTTTTTTTTTTCCCCTCTTGTAAGAAGCCATTTGAAAATTTCAGTTGATTTGTTTAAGTATAAGCAGGTGGGGCTGGAAGATGGCTGAGCACTTAAGAGTACCTGCTGCTCTTTCAGGAGACTGCAGCTCAGCTGCCTCCACCTGTGGCAGATGGCCCACAACCTGTAACTCCAGCTCCAGGGTATCCAAGACCCTCTTCTGGCCTCTCATGGGCACATGTGCAGACACGCACACACACAGACACACACACACACACACACACACAAATAGGCTGTGTTTTTTTGAGACTGGGATTCTCTGTGTAGCCCTGGCTGTCCTGAACTTGCTTTGTAGACCAGGCTGGCCTTGAACTCACAGAGACCTGCCTGCCTCTGATCTGCATCTCTCCCCCGCGCCCCAATGCTGGGATTACAGGCGTGCCCCACTGCACCCGGCTCTAATCTCAAATTTTAATATAAATGGTAGCTTCTTATATACCTTGCTTTCTCCCTGTAATATAGTCTAAAGATCGTTCCTTACTAATTTTCATTTATCTTTTCTGCAGCCATGTGACACCTCACTGAATGTACCAGAATCTGGGTAGTTCCTGTTCTTTTACTAATATAAAGTATACTGCAGTGAATATATACCCACAGTGCTTCCGACTTTAGGCAGGTGCTTGGAAGTGGGTTTGCAAGGGCTGAGGTGAAGTGAATTTGCAGTCTTCTTAGATACTGCCCTGATACTGTCCTGAGAGTTAAATTACTGCTCTCATGAGTGCAGTGGGGGCCTGCGTGTATGGACCCAGCTATGTCACAGAATATGTTTTCAAGCCTTTGAGGGGTTTGCTAAGTTAATTGAATGAGATTGGGTTTTTTTTTTAATATGGTAAAGATGGATTTGTATTTCTGCCTCATAACTGTCCGTTCCCTTAGCCCTCCTTTCTTTGGGTTTCTGGTAATATTTTCTTTTCTTCTTTTGTTTTATAAGCTCCTTTATTATTAGGAATTCCAACCCTTTGTTTCCTTCCTGACAGCAGCGATAGCCTCTAATCTGCTTCCTCCCTGCTTCGTTTATTATTTTTTTCTTGTCCGTTCCTCGTTGGTTGTACACTTACTTTTCTGGTCATTCGATGTTTGATCGTTCCCCTTCAATAGGCCAGACTCCCAGCTGTTTCTTCAACTATTTCGTGTGGTAGACTTTGACTTATCCACAGAACCAATATTCCAGCATCCCCTTATCAGTTAATGGTGTGGCTGTCTTCCTAGCTGAGAAATCAAAAGCCCTTTGTGGCTTTATTTAAAATGAATGCAGTAAGTATTGGTGGAATACCTGCCAGGGTTGAAGTCCTGTGGCTTGGCAGCAGGTAGCAAGTTGTAATTCCAGCCCTCAGGCAGTGGTGACCACCGGAGGCGGTACATCTTTTTTTTTCCCCCCTTTCTTCCTAGTCTTTTTTTTCACTTTTTAAATTATTTATTAATTCATTCATATTACATCTCAATTGTTATCTCATCCCTTGTATCCTCCCATTCCTCCCTCCCTCCCACTTTCACCCTGTTCCCCTCCCCTATGACTGTGACTGAGGGGGACCTCCTCCCCCTGTATATGCTCATAGGGTATCAAGTCTCTTCTTGGTAGCCTGCTATCCTTCCTCTGAGTGCCACTAGACCTCCCCATCCAGGGGACGTGGTCAAATATGGGGCACCAGAGTTCGCTCTCCACTCATCTGTGAAGAATATCCTTAAACACAGCTCTAAACATGTGGTTGCTGTGTCAAGAGAGAGTTCAGGGTTGGGACCTTATTTGATTGGGGGGCGGGTGCTGGGCAGGGCAGTGCTATGGGTTGCAGTCTGATGAACTGACATTTAAGCAGAGATTTGAGGGATGCTGAGGCTCAACCTGATGAAAAAAGTCCAGGTGGCAGTTTGCAGACACAGGAAATGGTAGGGAAGGATGCTGAGTCAGAAGCGAATCCTTTAGCAGATGTTCAACCCCTGGCTACCTTGAAGGAGTTATCTCATGCTTTGCCTTAAAAAAAAAAAAATCATCTTCTTCCCTACCTCCCTACCCCAGGAAACGGAGGCCCAAGGCTGGGGCAGGGAGAGTGCAATGTGAGGTCAGCCTGGGGCCCTGTGATGGACAGTTTGCCTTCATTATCAGCTTGACTGGGCAAGGATGGCATACAACTCCGAGTGACTGAGCATGTTTCCAGAGAGGACTAGTGAAGGAGACGAGACCTACCCAGGCCACCCTCTCATGTGCAGAAGGCACAGACTGAGTAAAGCGAACTGCGTACCAGCAGGCCCCTCTCCCCTCCCTTTTCCTGGGCTGTGGAAATGTGAGGAAGCCACGCTGTCAGGTTCCTGTGAGAGTGGACTGTAGGCCTTACTTATATCCCGTAGTTTGTCACAGCACTGAGGAGAAAAGTAGCCAAGATGACCCTATGACGCCTGGGAAGCATACCTTTGACAAGCGACTTAAAGAGGGAAGGGTTTATGTTGGTTACAGTTGAATGAATAGCCCATCATAGTGGGGAAACTGAGGCAGCAGACGCCTAAAGTAGCTGTTCGCATTGTGCCTGAGACCTGTGCTCCGCTCACTTTCTATTTTTATTTATTTATTTATTTATTTATTTATTTATTTATTTATTTATTTTACAGAGTCTAGGGTCCTAGCCCAGGGCATGGTGCCACCCACAAGGGCGGGTCTTCCTTCTTTAAGAACCCTTATAAAGATGATTCCCCCAGGCTTGCTCACCTGCCAGCGGATTCTGAATCCTATCAAGCTGACTATTAAGATTACTTCGCACATTCATGCATTAAATGGGTTGAAATAAAATAGACAGGAGAAAAGTCACAAGATCCCTGCAGCTACATGGGGGCAGCGGGGGGCGGATGTCAGTGGAGACACAGGCCAGCAGCTGTACGTTGACTGTTGTAGCATTTGTGGAGTGATGGTGCCTGCTTTTGTTGAGTTGTGAGATTCTCTTCCATCTGCCTCAGCACCAAACTCATTCCTTGTATCTTTATGTCTCTCTCTAGACTAGTCAGATTGAAAAGAAAGAAAAGTCCCACCCTGTTTTAGTCCTTCACCATCCTAAAATGGCTTCAAAAGATAACTTAGAAGTGACAGATTGCTTAATGGGGCTGTAGCTCATTGGTAGAGTGCTAGCCTGGCTTGTCCTGGCTTTGATCCCTGGCAGCACATTGGCAGGGGGTGGCAGGGCACCTCTGTAATTAATCCTAGCACTTGGACAGCAGACACCGGAGAATCAGAAGTTCAAGGCCAGGGCGCCCTACACAAGATCCTACTCTAAGAACAAAGCAAAAACAGAACAACAAAACCTGTTCTCCCCAGGAAGCGCTTCCTGCCTCAGCAGTAGCTCCTTCAGTGGCATCATGTCTTGTGCGGAACCGAGATACTGTGTCTTTAGGTTCCTGGTGCTCCCTTCTTGGGGACAGCCGAGCGCCGGTCATGTCACTCCTCAGCTTAATTTGCCATCTTGACATGTCTGCAGGTGCAGACTAGACTGTCCAGCCGTTTTCCCTGTTTCATAGAGGCCCACTCCTAACTGTTCCTCTAAGCCTCTTAAGATCCTGCGAGGCAGACTGGTTTGTTTTTGACCTACATATGGTCTTCTCCTTTGTTGCTAATGCGACACTAAGATTCACCGTGGTCATCTTGTGTTAGAAACATTCATGGGCTTATTTGGAGTGAGAAGAGCTGTGCATTTTTCATTTCAGAACGGATAGGACCACAAAGGATTTTTTCGAGTTGTGTAAGATGAGGAGGATGAATCGCGGGAGGCAGGTCTCAGGCACAGTGCTGCAGGCACCTTGACCAGAACCTTCAGGAAGTGACCTTATTCTAGACAAGCCTTACTCGCCTCTTGAAGCCATCTTTCCACGTCAGCACACATCAAATAATGATTGACCCGCGGCCCTCATTTGTGGCAGTCTCAGCGTTCTGGGGACTTGGAGTAATTTGAGGGTCAGAGCACCAAGCATTCAGTGTTCGTGGTGGCAAAGAATGGCCAATGAAGTTTTAAATATGGAGTGCATTTAACTGTACCCGTGGACCGCCCTCCCCGCACCTCGTCCCCAGATAATCACGTGGAGGGATCGTCCTCCTGGCTGTTTTCCGGATTTACATATTGACAAGGTTAGTTTACTCAGTGCTCATGTGGGATTTTGCCTGTATGTCAGAGCCAGTCAACAAGTTTCTTTTGTGACAAGATGGTATCATTGCTCATTAATGATAGCTCGCAAAATGACTTTATTTTTCGTTTGAAAAAATAAAAAACCTCCAGGGGCTGGAGAGATGGCTCAATGGTTAAGAGCACTGACTGCTCTTCCCAGAGGTCCTGAGTTCAATTCCCAGAAACCACACGATGGCTCACAACCATCTATGATGTGATATGGCGCCGTCTTCTGGCCTGCAGGTGTACATGCAGGCAAGGAAAAATTCCTCGGTTTCTCCTCATTCACATCTTACTTCTCTCCTTGTCTCATTTCCCCTCCCCCCTTCTTCTTTTAAATGAGGTTGCTACTTTGCTTGAGTTGCGTCTCAATATTCTATTCTGTAACTACTGCTTATGCACAGTTTGTCAGAGGAGGCCGTTCCTCTGAAATCATAGTGTATTTTGTTGAGGGGTGATGTTTGCTCTTCAGATAGTAATCTTTTTGTTTCCTTGGCCCACCTATTGAACTAAAAAACTGCTTCTTGTCTTTTAGTATTTCTGGATGTAATGAAAGGGTTGTGTGGTAGTAAAAAAAAATGGTTCCTTACCAGATGGGGCTTATTTTTGGGATCTGAAATGTAGGAGAGCATAAACCTTTTAAACCCATTTAAAAAGCAATTTACCTAAAGACGTACTACATTTTTTTCAAGATGTTCCAACAATGTTAGCAACAACAATGCCTTGTTTACATTAAGGTCAAGTATCATAATGGAAGTTTTAAGTGAAGTTGCTAAAGATGAAATTAGGATTTTGAGACTTAGCTTCTGGGAATAGGATTTTATGAGTTTTCAAAAATAATTTTAAAACAGGTGTTCATAGGTGAGAAACAAATTACCATGTACTGATAATGATATTTTTTAGTTTAAAGTAATGAAAGAGAATTTTATTTGTAAAATGGAGAGTTTATAAAACCAACAAGTTTTGTGTAGCTCCTGGTTTGATGACTATGAATGGCTTTAAAAGGCAATATTGTCATAGAGGTTACATGCCAGGTAGGGCTGATGTAACTGGCAGCCGTGCTGAAGAAGTGTACTAAGGTGGAAGACATGACTCGGGGCCTTACGTGGCTCGCTCTTAGTCTCCCTCCCCCCATTTTTAGATCCACACAAGAATTAGTTTTAAGTATAATCACAGTGTGACTTGAGGAGCATGGCGTATTAAAAGATAGCTGTGAGGTGCTGCTGGAGAGGTCAAAGTCTGGCACTTTCAGATGGCCTCTGAGCTTGGTATAAAGCAACAACAGTCCCCTTCTCAGCGGGGTCCCCTCTATGAACCCTAGAAACTCTAAGGAACATCACATGGCTAGCAGGGAATATTCTAGGCCCACCTGTTCAGCAAGAACTTGGGGATTCTTGGAAACATCTATGCTAAGGAGGTCCTAGCCTTCAGCAAATGACCTTTAACAGTACCTGGAAGTTCTTCCCCCATCCATGGGAAAATTAAGTACTGTGTTCTCCTTCTTGTAATAGGACCCCCTGCTACTGCATGTAAATGAGGTACTTGCCTGTAAAGCAAGTATCCTTAGCACCCCAGCCCCAGTGAATCGGACACATTCACCCTCAAATCCCTCCCTACTGCCCACGGTTTATGCATCCCTGATTCAGGAAAATAAAGATTGACTTGCTCTCATGCTTGCACCGTTCCTCCACCATGACCATCTGAGACTCCATTTATTCTGGGGAAAACTCTCCACTGGACGCTTGGGGCTTGACTGCCGGAGCTGCCTTGGCAGCTGCTGAAGCCTGCTCCATCAAGGCAAGCTGGGTGCTGACCGCCAGTGAAGCATCCACCGGCCCTGCATCTCACCCACCTGCCTTCCAGCCAGTTTTGGGCACCCAGCCCTATTTAGCACAGCTGTAACACTTTGATAGCATCACGGGCTTGTGGAACCCCAGGTTTTCACTGCCGCCTGATACCAGCAATCTCCTTCTAAAAGATCTAACTGTAGCACTCGGTGGAAAACTCTTCCCACACCCCGGCCTGCCCCAGCGTATGAGTCTTACCCTGAGCGCGCTAAGCAGCCCTTGATGGAGAAGCGGGCCCCTTGACCTCAAGGTCCATCCATTCTCATCAGGAAGCAAGCAGCGCCTGGACCAGCCAGCCACTTGTGGAACCCAGGCCACCCACCGGATGCTGAACAACAGATAGCTTTTCTCTTTTGCTTTTCCCACAACCACATTGGCATCATTTGTGGACGTTCTCCCCCAAATAGGTTACGAATGATGGTCTGAGAACTGGGTGAGGCACACACACTTGGGCGCACCTCTGTACAGACCCCATCCTGTACCGTGTTGGCATGTCCTCTGTGGCTTGATGGACAGGGAGGTAGGCTGTTTCCACACCATCTTCTTCTGTTCCTGGTGCCTAGTTCCTAGCTTGCATTACTCTAGCACATCTTCCAGTTAATGATTAATTTTCCCTTAATGTGATTTTGGGGTGTGTTAGTAACCTAAGCCAAATGGAGAAGATGGCCCAGACACTGCACTCAAGGGGTTTATTCGGATGACTGGATTTTATGACACTGGGCCAAGGACTAAATATTCTCTCAAAACAGAACAAGAGCGAAGCCGAGGGGTGCCCATGGATACTAAGGGGAAAATGATGATTGAATGGAGAGATTTTCCTGTAAAGCACGGGGTGAGAGCTGGTCCTTCTTCACATGCTTGTCAGGCCCACCCTCCTAGACGGGCACAGCTGTCATGTGGGTCTCAGCTGCCAGCGTCCTTATTCAGGGGCTCTGTGCTTCAGGCTGGGGATGAGTTTTAAAAGTCAAGGCCAAAACAAGGCTGCTTCTTCCCTTCCTGAAGTCGTTCGCCAGGCTTGAATAATTAGACCTCAACAAAAGGGATTGGATTTAGTCTATGAAATATAAAATAATCTCTGATTTGTTGTTCATAGTATGGTTTCTTTATGTTTGATACAGTGACTTGATTCATTCATGGAACATTTAGTAGGAATTATGTGTTAGTTATATTTTATTATGCTACTTTGAGAGTTCTGCAGCACAGCTCACATAAGAATGAGTTGGGATCACAGTATCTGACATAACTCTTCCGTAGGGCAGCTTGTTTCCTTAAGAGAGCCAGGGAGTTCAGTTTTACAGGGCTCCCTCCCCAGGTTATCAGTTCCCCTGTCTGTGAAGTTGACCATGCACTCAAATTGTGGTTAGGCGGATTAAAATGAAGGCATGCGTGTGGAGTGTGGAGCACCAACCATATCTAGTCCCACCTAGAGGGCTGTCAGGGATGGGTGTTGGCTTTGTTGTTATCGTTAAGCCCTTAATTAGTTTCAGTTTCTACAGTGTCATTTCTTAGGGTGCAGCGGAGCAGCTCTGAATTCTCCCCTCCTATATTTGTACTTTTCTTAAAGTTAACCACCCTGAAGAGTGGAGCCTGCTTGTGGATGGAGCTGGCTGGGTGTTGCTGGCTCCTGGCTGGGGGCTCTCCCGGTTACTGGTTGTTGGATTCCCTGAGGGGAGGGTTACGATTTGTGGCGCATTGGTTCTGTATGGTCATCTGGAGTGACCAAACCAACTTGGAAAGTTTTGTTACTAATTTTGAAGAGCGTTATTTTCTGTACAGAGGACGTTGATGTGAATAAATTACTTATTATCTTTTACAAATTCCTAGGGAGGGACCATCAATCAGTAGACAGCACAATGCCTTCTTTCATTCATGTGGGAAGGAGCCTGTAGCAGATAGCTGCCTCAGAGGGCAGAGCCAAGAGCTGTTATGCAACTTGGGTACATGATTGCATCTGGCTCCGGGGCCAGGCACACTGGGAGTTGTGCCGGGATGGCTTACAGTGAGGCAGGCGGTCCTGTTTATTGAGCCTGAGTGTGTAACTTGAAAGGCTTTTTAAAGAAGCAGCCTCTTGGAGTGGGAGAGGGCTCTGGGGGGAGCCAGGGCAGAGGGTTGGGAGTTGGCTATGATCAAAATACATTGCATGCATATGCGAAATCTTCCCGGGATTAAAGAATTAATGTCCCCCCAGCTCTCCACATAGAAGCGAGCAGCATTGGGAGTTACAGGTTGTCTTCCCAGTTAGTTTTCGTGTGAGGAAGGCTGTCCCCTCCTCCACTCACACTGAAGCCTATCTCTGTTAGGCATGATTGTGTGTCTCAGATGGGTTCCTAACTTCTGCCAAAGCACCTGAAACATATGCATGTCTGTCTTCTGTTTTGCCTATAGACCCTTTAAAGGTGGTTTGCATGGCTAACTGCCATTTATTGTAGGTTCTAGGAGCCCTGTTTGATGGTTAGTGAGTGTGAGACACACTGCTCCTGCCTGGTGGAAATGCCACGGCCATAGCAGCAGCCACTTCAGAGATGCCCTTAAGAAGAGGGGGAGGGGCAGAGTTCTCAAGCAGCCTGGCTGACAGGTTCTCTCTCATGCATCCTGGTTGACCTCGACGTGACCACAGATGACCTTAGTTTCCTGAGCCTCCTCCTGTCTCTGCCTCTCAAATGCCAGGTTATACGTGGGTACCAACACGCTCAGTTTATTTGGTCCTGGAGATCAAGTCAAGCCAGGGACTTTGTGCACGCTAGAAAGCATTCTGCCAACTGAGCTGTATTCCCAGCCCCAAAGATACCTTTATCCTTAAACAATCCTGATACCTCCCCTGCGGACTCCATCCACAGGCCACCCTATTATTCTTATTTCTCTTTTCCTTTTTTTCTTTTGCTAGTGCAAAATTTCTATTCTTTTCTTTCTTTCTCTTTTTTCTGTTTTTTTTGAGACAGAACCTCTCTTTCTCCCTCGTTCCTGCTTCCCCACTTGCCCTCCCTCTCTCCCTCTTTCCCTGTATGTAGCCCAGGCTGTCCTGGAACTATGTAGATCAGGCTGGTCTCAGACTCACAGAGATCTACGTCTCTTGCAGGCATCAAAGGTGTGCACCCATCAAGTTCCTGTTTCTTTAAGGGCTTCTCTGTGAGGGTTTTTGCTGTTGTTTTTTGCTTTTTGAGATAGGGTGGTTGTCCTGGACTTGCTTTGTAGACCAGGCTGGCCTCGAACTCACAGAGATCTACCACGGTTGCTCGGCTCCGGCTTTTAAAAGCGTGCCTCATGTTAGTAGCAGTTCACATGTAGAAAGGGTGACTGAGCTGGAGCAGGCTTTTAAATTGTCCCGTATAAAAACACTGTTTGGGCCAGACAGAGGTGGCGCACACCATTAATCCCAGCACTTGGGAGGCAGAGGCAGGCTGATCACTGTGAGTTCGAGTCCAGCCTGGTCTACAAAGTGAGTCCAGGACAGCCCAGGCTACACAGAGAAACCCTATCTCAAAAAAACCAATCAATCAATCAATCAATCAATAAATAGATAAATATAAAAAATTTAAAAAGAAATAAAAACACTGTTTGGGCCAGACGGTGGTGGCGCACACCATTAATCCCAGCACTTGGGAGGCACAGGCAGGCGGATCACTGTGAGTTCGAGGCCAGTCTGTTTACAAAGTGAGCCCAGGATAGTCAAGGCTACACAGAGAAACCAAAAAACAAAACACTGTTTGGAAGTTGCAGAAGCATCTTTATTCTAGATATTTCCAAGTAATTTAATTTAAAGTATCAAGAAGATGGAAAGATAAATTTGTGTTGTCATTTTCAGGAGATGATGAAAACTGTTATGTTCATATTTTTATAGTGCCATAAAACAGTAAGGAATCACCTTATTGTTCTTGTCAAATATGCGATTGTGGATCAAAATCAAAACCCTTGGGTAGATTCTGTCCCCGTGTGAATTAGACCATGATGAAGTGTTGAAAGTTAATGTATATGTTTACAGAACAACTCTGATGCCATTGAGAATTTTTGTTTGTTTTTATTTGAACAGCTATTGTTTTTAAGACAAAAAGTAGAGGGCCTTGACTGGGGCCTGTGTCCGTAGGTCACGACTGGACTATGGAACTATTGTTTTCCTTTTGATTTGGGCCTATGCTTTTGCTTATTTTTTTTTTTTTTTTTTAAATCAGGAACATTGAATTTCATTAAATAAACAAGAAAAAATAGTGTCATCAAAACTGAAAGCTAGTAATTTGAGTGAACTTTAGAATAGTGTTAAGTGAACTGTTTCTGTTTCTTTTATGAACACATTTGTTTTGTGGGTTTTTTTTTTTAACTGTGCAGCACAACCATGCTGATGTATATGACCACACACATACAGTGCACACACAGTTTTTAAACAACTTAGAGCTTGTTTGTGAGTCTTCAGATGATACACAATATGATTGCTCACTACCTGGTAGTATGGGACAGTTTATATTTCAGCAGTGAGACTGTGACAGTTAGGCATAGTTTGCATATTGCCAGTTGAAGTCAACACGTGTCTCTTCCGTGCTTTGTTATTTATAGGGAAGCCACTTTGCTGGTGTCTGTGGGAGGCAAACTGGTGAGAGCACCCTGTAGGGGAGCCCAGGCCCCAGCCCCTTCTCAGAACCACAGGGATTTAAAGCAGGAAGACACCTTAGAGGTCATTCTCTCAGGGGTGTGTCTAGACTCCAGCTCCGTGAATTTGACTCCCACCCACTTTATCCTGTCCTTGGCTCAGTGAATGGGAGAGGATTTAGCCCCCGT
Organism: Acomys russatus; assembly: GCF_903995435.1. Classification (NCBI taxonomy): domain Eukaryota; kingdom Metazoa; phylum Chordata; class Mammalia; order Rodentia; family Muridae; genus Acomys; species Acomys russatus. The sequence goes on along the minus strand of NC_067164.1, from coordinate 1,154,048 downwards.
CCCCCTAGCTCCTTGCCAGTGAAAGGAAATGATTTTAGCGGAGAATGATGAAACAGGGCGCTCCACATACCTCCTCGTCCACACGTGGATACTAGGTTGTTAAAGAAAACATACTGATGGATACTAGGTTGTTTAAAAAAAAAAACATTCTGGGGGTTTGGGAATTTAGCTCAGTGGTAGAACGCTTGCAAGGCCCTGAGTTTGGTCCTCAGCTCTGGAAAAAAAGGAAAAAAGAAAAAAAACATACTGTGAATAAATTTTGATATATTTAAACAATTGTGGCAAAGAGCTTGAGAGGCATTCCTGTCCTCCTACCCCCTTGCTGGCCAAGCCTCGGGTATAGGTTCCTTTGTCCTTAGAAAGGCCACTTATCCCCACCATCGTCACCTGACTCCAAGGCAGGTGCTTTCTATTAACAGATTAGGGGATATTTCATAGTATATTCTGGTAAAGGGTGTGCCCCCCCTCCCCTCCCCTCCCCTGCCCCCATTTTAAATGCTGGTCTAGCTCACATGCCTCTGGACACAAATGCAGCTCTTTGTTGTTGTGAACTGTGACTCTGCAAGCGTCGCCTGTGATGTGCCTAACTCGGTACCAAGATGTGATTTAGGCACCGAGAGAATTTGGATTATTTAATACTGCGGCATAATAAAGTGACTTATCAGCTGTCCGCGTGGGCACACATAGAGGCGTGACTGTGCTCATGTGCTGCACAGTGTGAATACCGAGGTTGTCTTGGAGAGCCAGCATGGCATGCTGAAGGCATGGCTTGGAAAAAGGCCTTGGAGTGGTCTTATCTGTGGGAGCTACTGACGAGTACAGTTGAGACACTACATGCTTTAGTTGTTTACATCAGTTTTGACTTTGCCTTAAATAGTTCTGGTCTTGTTCTTTTTATAATCCTTGAGTTTATCTGCCTTTGAAGATCTTGGTAGACGTGCTTTTATAGACATTATTTTAATCATCACATGGGTGTTTGTGAGCCTACTCCTCCGCTTACGTCTTCGCCCAGTTCCTGTGGCATCTGCCATGCTTCCCCTCGGTGCTTGGTTGTCTTGATGTATGTATGTCCTCTGTCATGACACTCCACCCATAAAAATTTCAGGGGCTCTTGGTTTTAGGTGATAAAGCAGAACTCTGATCTTTCTGGAGAATTTATAGAAATATAGGATCGTGGCTGGGTGTGGTGGCGCACACCTTTAATCCCAGCACTCGGGAGGCAGAGGCAGGCAGATCGCTATGAGTTCAAGGCCAGCCTGGTCTACAGAGTGAGTCCAGGACAGACAAGGCTACACAGAGAAACCCTGTCTCAAAAACAAAAACAAAAAAAGAAAAGAAAAGAAAAGAAAAAGAAGAAACATAGGATTGCTAACATTGAAGTAGGGGCTTTTTCAGTGATCTGAAGAAAAAGAGAGATGAATTTTTATTACATGTCCCTTTGTCTGTGTGTGCATATGCACGCTTGGATGTGCACACGTGCGCCTGTATTTGGAGGTCAGAGGGCATCTGGTGGGAGTTGTTCTCTCTCTTTTTTATTTTTTATTTTTATTTTTTTGCTTTTTTGAGACAGGGTTTCTCTGTGTAGCCTTGACTGTCCTGGACCCCCTTTGTAGATCAGGCTGGCCTCGAACTCACAACGATCCGCCTGCCTCTGCCTCCTGAGTGCGCCACCACTCCCGACTGGGAGTTGTTCTCTTTCGCTTTCGCACAGGTCCAGGGAACTGAACTCAAGCTCTCAGGCCCAGCAGCAAGCCTTCACCGCAGAGCAGTCTCACTGGGGAAGGAGGACCCCTTTGAAATGGAATAACAGAACCAAGAAATTCTCACCCAGTGCTTGTACCAAAAAATAAGACGCATGTTACAATTAAGGCTCTTAAAGTACAAAGTACAAAAAATAAAATAAAATAAAATAAAGGAGGAGTGGTGGTGGTGGTGGGGGAGAAACCAGAGTTTTGAGCAGACAGAAAAGGAAGACATAATTGCTCAGTAAGCACTAGAAATTGAAAGGAAGCGTTCTGTTCGAAATGTTTAACGTATAAAAAACTTAAAAGTTAGCCCAGACATTACTGTGAATCAGTAGTGTCTATCTAAATGTGTTTAACTTTTAAAAAATATATTCTGGGGCTGGAGAGGTGGCTCAGCAGTTCCGAGCACTCATTCTTTCAGAGGACTTGGGTCTGATTCCAGCAGCCACATGGCAGTTTACAACCTTCTGTGATTGCAGTTCCAAGAGTCTGACACCCTCTTCTGACCTCTGTGGCTACCAGCCATGTGTGTCGTGATTGTACACACATGCAGACATAATACCCATATACGTAAAATAAAACCTTTAAAATGCCTTTCCAATATCTCCTTATTTATTTTTATGTGTATAAGTGTTCTGCCTTCACATACATATACATGCAGTACTCATAGCGGCCAGAAGGGGGCATTAGATTTCCCCCTGCAGCTGGAGGTTGTGAGAGGCCATGGTGATGGGCACCAAACCCCAGTCCTCTGTAAGAGCAACAAGTTCTTTTAGCCACTGAGCCTTCTCTCCAGCCTCATACGTGTTAAGAGTTTGACACATCTTCATTTACTACTACTAATGGGAAATTGTTGCAAGTTTTGTTGTTTCCAGCGTCTGTAATATATTAAGCAAACAGAGATCGCTAGGCAAATGGCAGCCCTGAGAGACTTTATTATCCTTATTTATAGATGAATAACTGAATGTAGTCAATCAGAAAGGTAGAGTCACTCCCTCAGGGTCTAGTCATTGCGCTTAAATGTAGTCTTATCTTCAGTAACTGGGAAGGTACTATAGATATTTTTGTTTTTGTTTTTTCTCTTTGTACTTAAAAACACACAGTGGGTTTCAGAGTTAGTCGAGCTTATATATGGCTTTTTAAAAACCGCATATATCCCATCTTGTGAATATATCAATTTTTTCTTTCCTATTTGCCCTTGTTTTGTTCTTTGACCTCTGCAACATTTCATTCTCCCTAAGAATAACAGCAAGTTGAAGACTCTAAAATTTTCTTTTTTTATACTGGATTATATAATGGAATTTTCATTTCCTTCCATCCCCCTCTCTTCCCTGCCCCCTCCTGTTCTTTTTGTCCCCTGGACAATTTTGTTTCTACTTTCACGCCATCTGTACGTACATAAATGTATGTGTCTCCATAAGACCCTGGAACCACAGATAAGAAGAAACATGTGCTATTCGTCTGAGAATGGCCTCATGTACTCTCTGTGATTACCTCAAACATTAGCCACTTTCCTGCAAGCGACATGCCATTCTTTTTATTGTTTGAAAATTCTGGCATGCAAATACCATTCGATCAAACCCTTTCCCCTTCCCTCACCTTCAGTTTCTCCCCTACTTCCGCCCCTTTCCTTCCCAACTTCATGCGCCCCGCTGCCCGTCTCCTGAGTCCACTTAGTGTGCATGGGTGTAGGGCCCTGACTGGAGTCTGAGGAACCTCTCAGCTCCACATTCCTGAAGGAAACTGATCTCCTCCCTCAGCAGCCATCAGGTGCCATCGCCTCAGCGAGGGAGACTTTCACGTGCGCTTCCCCGCCCACGCTGGCATTTGGGCTGGCTTCTTGTGCGTGCACTCAAACTGTGGGTGTGAGTTCACGTGCCCAGTGTCTGGTTTCCTGCAGACATCCATCTGCCCTCTCAGGACCTTACCGTCTTTTCAGCCCTCTCCCGCGATGATCCCTGAGCCTTGGTCGGTGGGGGGGAGGGGGGGCTATAATGTAGAACTCCACAGTCCCTTCTCTGCACTTTGCCCAGCTGTGGGTCTTGGCATCTCTGATGAAGTTGGGAGACTAATAAGGACACTCTTTTTGTTTATTTGTTTGTCTGGCCTTGCTATGTGGTCCAGCCTACCCCTGCCTCCTGAGTGCTGGGGTTAAGGGTGTGTGCCACTGAGCCCAGCAAGGCTTCCTTCTTCTGCGGAACACCCTTTAAAGCAAACGTGCGCCTCCGTTTCTGATTATCTTTCTAGAATTCGCTCTGAGAAATGTCATACCGCATGAAAGATGACAGGCATACAAGTGGCGAGACTGAAGGTGACAAATACTCTTCTTTGAATTTAGAGAAGTTGTCTCAGCACAGTAAATTTGGGAGAAGTAGGTTATCTAAATCTTGAGTGGGCATTTGTGCTTTTCTGGTTCCTTTTATGGATGTCAGACTTTGCTAGGCTTGTTTGAAGCAATAAACAGAAAGAAGAAGACAGGAGATTTACTAAGCCGTGGCCATTGCCTGCTTCATGACCTTGAACTACTTAGTTCTGTCCCCTCTTTCATTTAAAGGTCGCATTAGCCTAGAAATGCTTTTATTGCTGAGCTGGGGAGATCACTCAATTGATAGAGTGCTTAGCTTGCAAGTATGAGGACCTTGGTTCGATCCCAGAACCTGCATGAAAAAGCTGGGCATGGTGCCTTGTGGTCCTCGTGTGAGGGAAGCAGAGACAGCTGGGGTTGACTGCATGAGCTATAGGCCACTAAGACTCTATCGAAAGAGGTGGATAATATTCCTGAGTTTGTCACCCGAGGTTGTCCTCTGGGCTCTATAGACATGCACATATATGCATATATGTGAACACACATCTAAACTCAACATATATATTTAAAAAACCTCACATTGCAAATTACTGGCATAAAAGCATATTGATCATACTTCTGAAAATTTGCATGAATTTTCTGTGATGTTTGATATTATTCAACCGTGGGGTCATAATCAAGTTCTGTTGTTTAATTTATAAAACTGTACATACAGTAGAGGTGCATAGTTGATCAGGGGGTCTTAATGACCCAACTATTCAGCCATTACATTTTTAAATAAAAAGACACCCCCCCCCCCATGGATCACATGTTTCCTTTTTGTGGCAATCAAGAGCCAAAGCAATTTGGCTAATTAATTAGTAGTTTTGGGCTGGCTACATTGCTCAGCAGGAAAAGGAAGGCCTCAGCTGGGTCTCAGCCCACGTGGAGGAAGGAGAGGACCAACTTCTGCAAGTTGTCCTTTGACCTCTACACACGTGACATAATATGCATACAAGCATGTTCTCCCCTGCCCCAACACAGACTAAGTAAAAATGTAAAAGTACAAAGAAGCAAAATGATGGTTTTTGTTGAGGTGCGGCCTGTTGTGTGTCTCTCTTGAGTGTGTCCCCTAACATATCTGTGGGTAACTGCTCTGAGGACTTTAAGTGTAGGTTCAGGACATGGCATAGGTGCTCAGAGAAAGATTAACAAAACCAGAAAGTTCGGCTCCACGAGAAACTGAAGAGGCTAGGATCCAGTTATCCTGGGAAAGGCAAGGTGGCTGTAGTTAGGTAATCTGACCTAGGAGCCCAAAGCAGCATGGATGGGGTGGAGGAAATAGTCTATTGAAATTTAAGGCTGCGAGCTCTAGTATATACAGCGTAATTTTGGAAACTGTATGTGGCAGTTTTCAAAGGTAAGTGTCCAGGTTGTTATTTTAGTGTATGCGTGCTGTGTATATGTGCGCGCTCCATGCACGAGCACGCACAGAGGAGGATGTCAGACACTTTCCACCACGACGCTCCACCTTATTTCTCAAGAGACTTAGGTCTTTCACTGAACCCGAGGCTCACCATTTCAGCTAGGCTGGCTGGTGGGCGAGCTTCTGGGATCCGTTTGTCTGCACCCCACAAACGCAGCGGTTACAGGCACGGGTGGCCATGCCAGTCTGTGACACAGGGGATTTGAACTCATATCCTCTTGCTTGTATGCATGGAATGTGCTCATACCCACAAAGCCATGTTCCCCATTCCCTGAAAGAGAGAATCCTACTTTATAAATTCATGGTTGTATCATAAACACTCCATAAAGTTAAGTTAGTGTGTATTTTAATTGTTTTCACTTATGTGTTTTTATGTGCATTTGTGTGTTTTACCCATGTAAGTGCAGTGCCCAAGGAGGTCAGAGGCGTGAGACCCGCGGGGTGGTGGTTAAGGGTAGCTGTGAGTCGATAGACGCGGGTGCTGGAACCTAAGCTCTGCTCTGCGTTTGTCTCAGGCAGTAAAGCAGTGCAAAGCTGACATAAACTCTCCGTTAGAATCTAAGTGGCAGAGCTTTTCGTTCTGTGGGTTGACCGACCGACCCTCTCACGAGGTCACGTATCAGGTATTCAGCATATCAGATATTTACATGATGATTCACGGCAGTTGCGAAATTACAGTTATGAAGTAGCAACAGAAATAATTTCATGGTTGGATGAACTGTGTTAAAGGGCCACGGTGCTAGGGAGGTTGAGGACCACTGGCCTAGAGGACTGACTTTATTCACACGCCCTTCATTTCCCACAGATGGCTCTAGTCTATAAACACTTATCAAATGTGTAGTTCCTCTCAGTTTATGTGGGGTACAGTTATAGATTGTTTAGAAGTTGGGAGCAGAAGGACATTTGTGAGCTGGAGACACGTTCTGCATCCGCGTCTACGAGGCTTCTCCTACGCTGACCCCCTCCCCCGCAAAGCTTTCTCTTGGTGTTTAAATCTAGGTGGGAACACAGACTATTTTTATTGATACGTTTTTGATCTCATGCCATTTTTTTTTCCTGTGCCAATGTAGAAATATGATAGGAAAGTTTTTTTTTGTTTTTTGTTTTTTGTTTTTTTGTTTTTTTTTTTTTTTTTACTAAAAATACATATTCATTCATCAGTGCTTAAGAAAATATGTACACTGGGGTGTTTTCATTTGGTTCAATAATGAAGCATTTCTAGAAAACTCCCTAACATTGTGAATGGAAAATCTGCTGACTGCTTTCTTTAGATCAAGTTCTGTGACACTGCTGTTCTGGCTAAAAATGCAAAATCAACAGAATGTTGACAAATGTACCTACCTGCTGGCAACGTTGCTGTGTCATCAGGAGAGGCAGGGGTTGTCTCTCCCCCCCTCCCCTTTTCCTGGTGCTGCCTGGCTGTGCCAGCTCAGACCATTATATAACGTCTCTCTCAGGGTGTGTGATATAATCTGAGATTATATTCAGCACAATTTGTTTCCACACTTTAAAATTAGAATCTTGGGGTCAGCAAGATGGCTCAGTGGTTAAAGGCACTTCCTGTCAGACTGACAACCTTAGTTGAATTTCTAGGACCCATGTGGTAGAAGCAGAGACCTGGCTCTGCAAATTGTCTTCTGATGCATGCGCGAATGCACACACAAACACACATATGTGCACACGCACACACGTGCACGTGCGCACGCGCACACACACACACACACACACACAATGTAACCAAAGTTGAAACCTGACAGGTGATAAAGTGATTGAAAGGTTTAAATATAACCCCACTTTTAAAGAGCCATAAAAATCATAGCATTTCTAAATAATTAGACCAAAAGTGACTAGAAATTTGAATTGTGAAACAATTGCTATTAGTTTTATGAATCATTAACTTTCCTTGGCAATTAAATGGGTGGCAAAGCTGCCTCATAGTTTTCATCTTAATGCTTTTTTCCTGGTCTGATTTAACAGGCCATGTTCACTTTCTACTTGGTTATTTGTGAGTGGGCACTGGATAGCTTGCAGTCAGTGGGTTAAGCAGATGGCTGCAGTTTGTGTTCCTCATACGGTGTCACGGATAAGAGCCGTGATGACTGTAAGTGGATGTGAGCACCATTGCCTTCTGACTCCCAAGAGCTGTGGCGGTGCTTATGTAACATTGAAAAGAGATTTATTTTTATTTATAATTATAAGTATGTGCATCTGCCGGGTTGTCATGTGAGTGCAGCGCCTCTGGAGGCCAGAAGAGGGGGGCAGAGAGCCCTCGGAGGTGGAGTTTCAGCTGCCATTGCTGGGAACAAAACCCAGTTCCTTGTTAACCCCTAAGTCATCTCTCCTGCCCCCTCATATTGTTTTTTTTACATCATCATTTTATGAGACCTTGCAGGCCTTAATGATAGGCCAAAGTTCTTTTTTTTTTTTTGGCTTTTTCGAGACAGGGTTTCTCGTTTATTAGACCAGGCTGGCCTTGCTTCGCCTGCCCTACTTCTTGGTGCTGGGATTAAAGGCGTGCTCTACCAGGCCTGGCTCAAAGTTCATGTCTTATAGTGCATTTCTCTCTGGTTGAAACATGATGCAGTTCTAGGTTACTGATGTTTGGTATTCGAGAACAATATAAATAACATTGAAGGTAAGTGTAGAGTTTAAAGAGTTTCAAGTTGGAACAGTCCAAGAAATTTAGCCTAATTAAAAAAAAAAAAAAACAGGTAGAATAATCCTTTGTATAACACTGTATAGGAATGCTAGTATTTTCTTTCTTTCTTTCTTTTTTTTCTTTTTTTTTTTTCTTTTTTTTTTTGGTTTTTATCCGAGTCAGGGTTTCTTTGTGTAGTCTAGACTGTCTTGGACTCACTTTTTTGTAGACCAGGCAATCCGCCTGCCTCTGCTTCCCGAGTGCTGGCATTAAAGGCGTGCGCCACTACCACCTGGCCTAGGAATGCTAGTATTTTATACAATAATGCTTTAAGGATTTATTTATGTTATAGTCCTCTTCCCCTGTGGCCTGGCAAGGCAGTCCCGCAGGTGAGGAGTGATCAAAAAGCAGGCATCAGCGTCCATGTTAGAGTCAGCCCCTGCTCCCCTTACTAGAGGTCCCACATGAAGCCTGAACTGCCCATATCCAAAGTCTAAGAAAAAACGAATAACTTGTCATGATTGGAGGAGACAGTCCCACCAAGTGAGTGACTGTTACCAGAAGTGGGGATGGATCAGTTAACACAAAGATGTTCTTCTATACACATCCCTGATGCAAATGCTGTGTTTTGTTTTCCTTTAGAGACGAAGCCATTTATTTGAATCCGGGCGATTAAACTCTAAATGCCTAATTCTCCAAACTGCTCAAGAGTCATGCAGGCTTAGATGTTCCACGTCACCACCGAGAACTTAGTCTGGAGTGGCACTACGGTAGGTAAGCTCCCAGGAAACGGTGCGAGTTAAGAGTGCTGCTCCTGAGCTCCCTCCTTTGATCACAGTTGCTGTGTTAGTCGTGTTTCCATTGCACTAATGATGAACCTGACATGATTAGCTTAATTTCCAATTGGTTGATTTGGGCTCATAGTTGTGGAAGCCTGGTCTGTGAATTGCTGTCTCGTTGTTTCGAACCTGTGTCCAGGAATGGAAGCGGGGGTTGGGGGTGGGGGGGGTTGGTGGAGGTGGGGGGGGAACCAGGGTCCCACTGTTCCCTTCAAGGATGACTCCCCAGAGATTGATTTCCTCCCAGTGGTCTCCACCTCTCAACAACCGAATTAGGGATCAGACTTTACATATGTGTGTTATTAGGAGACTTATACAGTTCTAAAAATTATTATTTTATTTTATTTTGTGTCTGGGTGTTTTGCATGCGTCCATGTCTGCACCATGTGTGTGCCTGGTGCTGATGGAGGCCGGAAGAGGACATCAGATCCCCTAGAACTGGAGATACAGGTGGCTGTGAGCTGCCAAGTGGTTGCCTGGGAATCAAACCCAGGCCCTCTGCAAGAGCAGCCAGTGCTATTGACCACTGAGCCATCCTTCCAGTCCTCACAGGGGGACATTTAAGATATGAACAAATACATCCAAGGTAATGATGATTACTCAAAAGTGCTTAGAAGTATCAACAAGTAAATGGTTTTTTTATGGCCTTTTCTTCTCAGACTGAAACCGTAATGGATAGTTTTGCCGCTGGAATGTAGCACTGTCAAGCCCGCTCTGTGTCTGACTCGGCAGGTTTTCAGGTAGCTGATCTGTAAGTTCTAGGCGGTTCACTAGGGATCAGGCTCAAGAAAGCTTTGTGCTCCCCTGCAGGGAGGATTGTAGCCCTGAGAACTGGTTCCCCTTCTTAAATGAGGCGGCTGGCCACAGCTCCCAGAGCCTTTGCACCTCATCCATCCATCATAGACACTGCTCAGCAAACACTTGAGGGGTGAAGGGAATCTTGGTCTCTGCCATGGCACCCAGTGCTCACCCTTCGGTGCCACTGCCCCTTCCTTCCTGAGATGTGACCGTGAGCTTTGGGGTTAGTAGTGACCCAGCAGGTGGTCCTATGTGTCCTGAGCAAACACCAAGGCAACTTCCTGCCTAGCATTAGTGTAGTTCCACACCACTGCGCTGCTGGGCCCCTTAGATAAGAACCCACAAAGGGGCCCCAAGGCAAACAGCAGACGTGCCGCATAAAACCCTTAGGTCATAGTCACAAAGCGCAACACAAGGAAAGGGCCCCCCCCCCCCCCCCGCAGGCAGTGAGAACTGCTAGCATAGGAATCCTCAGGACTCACGGTTATGACGCTGTGCCCTTGTTTGTTGGGTTCGGGTTACTGAGGTACTCACTTTGTTCCTTTTAGGCTCAGAGGAAACTAGGAGAGAGACTTTGTTTCTTGATATTTCTTATAAAAGTAGGTGTTTTTCTAATAGATGAAATACTGCTTTAGGGAAAGACATTTAAGTCTTCTTCCTCGGTTTTCACCAAGGCAGAAATCCCCATGCCAGCCCCATTTGGTAACGGGGGTGTGGGGGGGGGGTGGCGTATCCCTGGCTGGCCTTGAATTCCCTGTGTAGGTGGGAATGGCTTGTTTTTCTCCACCTCCTGAGTGCTGGGTTACAGGCAGATTCAACCACACTTGGTTGACGAGGTCCTGGGGATTATACCCAGGGCCTTCCTTATGTGTATGAGGCAAGCAGTACCCCATCACCCGAGCTACATTCCCAGCCCCAGATGGAAGTTACATTACTCTTAAATAGCCTTGGGGACTTAATGCTAAAGGAAGGCTTAACTGTGAGGCACCTTCAGCATCTTTCGATGGGTGAAATAGCCATTGGCTCTTTAAGTCCTATGGGCCAGGAGTAAGAACAGGGAACTGGCCCGAATCACACAGCAATTTGCTTTTCTTTTATGCTCATTTCCCCTGATTTCTGTAGGGACAACTTTGCTACGTCTGTAGAAATGTTAAAGTCATACTTATTTTCATGTCTAATACCGGAAGAAAGCAATTGTGCATGCATGCGTTTCACTGTTGAGTTGACTTTTGAAGTTATTAAAATCTGTGTCCTGTGAAGTTGCAATCACAATTACTCAGGCTGCCTTCCATGTGCCGTTCGTTTTTCCACGTCCTCCCATGTCATTCCCGACCGGAGGGAGGCAGAAGCCGGGAGGGGACCGCGCTGGTCCTGACTCGGGATTTGCATACTTTCTCTCTTGTGTGTGTCTAGGTAACACTGAGGTGGTAAGACTAGCCCCTTGTACCCTTTCTCATATGGAGTAGAGTGTAGTTATTCTGACAAGTGACATGATGCGGATGACTGTGTTGATTACATTTTAAGGCTCATCTCCAAAATTCTTGAACATTATGTTTTAGATGGATCTGTTTCGTCAGTTGCTTTTTGATGATTTATTCTAGGATTTCTATTACTGTGAAGTCTGCTTCATCATGAAGGTGTGTGTGTGTGTGTGTGTGTGTGTGTGTGTGTGTGTGTGTTTAAAAGTCTGAAGGTCTCTTGTTCTTTATTTCTAGAAAAGAAAAAAAAAAAGTCTGAAGGTCTCACTGGCTCAGCCTCAAGTTCTCTGTAAGTTGTGTGCTCTGATAGTGAATTTTCAAAATGATAAGAATTATCTTTTGAGCCCAACCTTCTGTCTCACACTCAGGAACTTGAGTTTATTTGAGAGAAAGGTGTAGCCCAGGACAAAGTTTTACATTATTGCAGTGAAGGCTGTCAGAGTCCCAACGTTAAACCTGACTTATGCAAAAGCATTTTATGGCACGAGTGTCGCAGTTACCACCCACTGTAGCAGGGCATGCCTAGATGGCCCGCAGTTTCACAGACTGGAACTGTTTGGCTCATTATCGGCACAAAACAGTAAAGCCCTGAAAAAAATCAGCTCCCAAACAGCTGGTGCTCGCCGGCCGGCAGGGCTTTAGTACCGCCTAGGCTCACATGACGTCTCTTTGCTCTTTGCCTCACATAGTATAGCCCTTAACCACTCATCAAGGAAGTTGGTCCCTGGACCTTCTCGCGCTTCTGAGTCCAGGAATGTAGAAGAATCAGCTTGAGATGGATTTTTTAAAGAGAGTCATGCCTCCTGTCCTTTCGGGAGACCTGGCTTTGGATGCCAGAGATAAGATGCCAGAAGACTCCCCCAAACTACTTAAGGTGCGGAGACTGTGTTCAGCTGCCTCTGAGAGGACAGTGGGTGACCCCAGCGGGCATACGGTGTGTGGAAATCACGATGACAGAGGTATATGTCAGCAAATAGGTAAAGTAAAAAGGCATTGCTTTCAGTCCGTTCAGAAATTATTCCAGGAAAATAAGTTGGGGTTTTTTTTCCAAATAAGATTTAAAGTATTAAAAATGTGTAATAGAATAACTATATTTAACCAAAGTCTTTGAGCATTGAACGTTTCGCTTTGGTTTAGAGCGGAAGCAACTGATGTAAAATAGTATCAAACCTGGTAATTTCGATAGTCTTCGGGAAATATTCTGAGAACCTATTATTTTAAAATGTTATCACTAAAACCCATGGGAGAAACAAATAAGATACTGAGTCTGATCTGCCCGCTAGAAAAGCAACTTATTTTTTTGTTGCTTTGTTCTGAAGATAACAAGTATTTGGGTATGCTGTACCCCAGTGGTAGAGCTCTTAGCATGTCGAAGGCACTGTGTGAGATGTTCAACCCTCCGAAAAAGCAAACAAGCCTCCAAACACACAGGCTCATGTCACATCATACCACATGTTACAAAAATCAGCGCTACACAGGGCAGCTGGCCGAGGGGAAATGCTCTGTTCGAAATTTCTGGATGAGACTCTTCTCAGTCTTTTCTCAGAAATGTTTAAGCAGCAGCCTTCGGAGGGCCCTGGTGCCATCCCCCTCAGAGGCGTGTGTCTCTCATTTAAAACACGCCCAAGTGTGTGGACACAGGGCTAGACGCAGGTCATTCTTTAAGGTTATGAATACAGTGTACCCCGATTCCAGCTTTGAGCCACTAAAATATTATATAATTATACATTTTTATGTCAGTTCATGTCTTCCGGTGATTGCTTCTTAGCGTTTATTTCCACACACTTTGAAAATTTGGCCTGACACTGTGATGTTACCTTGATGTTACCTTTAAGAGCATTTCTGATTTAAATCTCAGGCAGGACTTGGCACCTTCTGTTACTTTGTATTCTCCCCGCATTGTTTCATGTCAGTTTTAAAAAAGTACAGATGTGTTTATGGAGAAACGCTAATGTCTACTTTAAGTATACAATTATGAAAAAAATGGGGAGTTTTTTTTTTTTTTAAATAAAGAAAATATGTGTTAAGGCTCACAGGCCTGTAATGCCGAACATGGGGTGCAAGCCAGAGGCTTGAGACCTGAAGTGTCTACTAGACCTCCCCTGGCCTAAGGTCCACCTGAGGTGCACCAGGTCCTGACTCCAGACAGACAAAAGAAAAGTAGTTCCTTCCTCCTCCTTGGTGTCTGGCTTCCATGTGGCGGTTCACTGACAAGGCAGAAACTGAAGGTCTGTGTTGCTGCCCCCGATAGCGGGTGTTAGCTGATCCTGCTTCTCACACATGGACACGGTGAGGAGGAGGATGAAGGTACTACGTGCAACCTTTTCATTTGAGGTAAAACCAAGAATCAGCCAGCACACCCAAAAGTGTGTGCATGCTCATGTGCGCAGTTGTGTAAGGCGTGCGGAATGCACTTTTTCTTCTTTCGCTTTCAGTCTTGAGACACTTAGGTTTTTCCTTATTGTGTGCCACACCTGACTTGATTACAGTTGGCACTGAACTGTGACTTGCCACGCCTGTTGACATGGCTCCTTTATTCCCAACTTAACCTGTGGCTCTCTCTCTTCATATGCTCACACTTTTTAGTGCCGCCACATGTTACAAAGTCTACTACTCAGATTTTTTTTACAATTAAGGGTAAATGAGGACACTGTGCCAGTAAGGTTTTCTTTTTTAATTTTAATTTGTGTGTGTGTGGGGGGCCACAAACAGGGAGGTCAGAAGACACTTTATAGAGTATGTTTTCTTCTTTCACCTTTATGTGGGTTCCAGGGATAAATGGAGCTCAGTTGTCAGGCTTTGTGCGACAAGTGCCTTCACCTGCCAAGTCACCTTTCCAGCCCCACTTTTTTGTGGGTTGTTTTTTTTGCTTTATTTTTGTTTTATGTGCGCGCGTGTGTGCACTGTAGTCTTCAGGTGGACATCAGAAGATGAATTTTGGCAACTGGTTCTCATCTTCCACCTTAGAACCTGGGGTTCTAAATCAGCTGGTAGGTTAGCTTGGGGAGTGCTCCCCCCAACCATCTCAAGGCCTCCATGCTCTCCTTTTAAATACTGATATGACCTAGAGAGATGGCCAAGCAGTTAAGAGCCCTTCCTCCTTTTCCAGAGGACCCAGGTCAGTTCTTGACCACCCATGCGGGGGCTCTCAACAGCCAGTAACTCCAGTCCCAGGGAGAGGCGAAGCCCGTCCGGCCTCTGTGGGCACCAGGCATAAGCATGCTGTGCATACATGTATTCAGGCACCCGCATATGCATATAAAGCAAACAACTCTTTAAAAACATGAGAGCGTCTTCCCCCCTCCCTTCTCCTCCCCCTCCCTCCCTCCCTCCCTTTCCCTCTCCCTCCCTCCCTTTCTCCCTCCCTCCCTCCCTCCCATTGGCTTAGTCAGATTTTCTGTTATAACAGAAAACCAGAGAAAAGCAGCTTAAGGGGGACAAGATTCTTCCGGCTCCTGGCTTCAGTCCACCACGGCCAAGGGGAGCGGCTCTCATCATGACATCCAGGAAGCAGAGAGTGGGAATGCTGCCCTGTGGGCTTTCTACTCTTTACCTTTAATTCTCTCTGGGATCTCAGCCACTGTGTGTGTGTGGGGGGGGTGTGGGGGGGGGATGGGGGATGGGGGTGTGTGCACACTACTGTGCTACCCACATGCAGGGCAGCCGTCTGCTCTCAGTTAACTCACCCTGGAAATGTCCAGGGTGGTGCTAAACTAACCCTGTGGGTGCTTTCCGGCCAGCCAGGTTGTCAGTTATGATGACCTCCCGCAAGGCCTCCATTTACTGATTAAGAGTTTGTAAGGCCTGTATCTTCTTACTAACCAAGATTAAAACAACACACTAAAGGGGTGTGTAAGAATCTGGTACCTACTCGTGTTCCATTTCCTTTCTTCCTCCCCCGCCCCTTTTCTGCCAAGCACTGGGATTAAAAGTGTGACCCATCACACACAGCTGCTTCCCAGTTCTTAGGGAGCATGTAGTAAGTGTCTCTTGGGGGTTACTCATGCCTAACCTGTCTCATCAGAAGGAAAATCCAGCCTTAGGAAATTATGTCCTTTGCTGATTAGTATAGAGAGATTTGGCTTTAAAATACCAGGTCCTGGGCTAGAGAGATGGCTCAGTGGTTAAGAGCACCGCCTGTTCTTCCAAAGGTCCTGAGTTCAATTCCTGGCAACCACATGGTGGCTCACAACCATCAATAATGTAACCTGATGCCCTCTTCTGGCCTGCAGGTGTACAAGCAGACAACACTGTATACGTAATAATAAATAAATCTTTAAAAAAATAAAACAAAATACCAGGTCCTTACATTTCAATTACCTGGTGAAAGACTTCTTACTGTGATTTTTATTAAGAAACATGCAAATTGTACCACACAAGGGTATATTTGTAAAAAGTGTGTGTGTGTGTGTGTGTGTGTGTGTGTGTGTGTGTGTCTGTCTGTCTGTCTGTCTGACTGACTGTCTATTTGTCTGTCTATTTCTCTGTACGGCTTTGTCCACATGAGTGCAGGACGTGTGGAACCCTGAGGTGTCCGATCCTCTGGAGTTGGAGTTAGAGGTGGTGTGAGGCACTTGACCCAATGCTGGGAACTGAACTCAGGTCTCTACAAGTGAAGTGCCTAATCTTAGCCACTGGTCCATCTTTTCAGCCCCAGATTTTTTTTCCCCCTTCAGGGGCAAAAGCAAGTAACAATCAAAGAAAAGATTTCTGTTAGATTAACAGAAAAAAAAAAAAAAAAAAAAAAAAAGAAGAAAAGAAAAGAAAAGAAAAAGAAAAAATGAAAAGAAAGAAACAAAACAAAAATTGCAGACAAGGACCTAAAAAATATGTCTGCTCTGTAACAAAGCAGGGTCCCTCCCCCCCTCCCCCTGGTGCTGCTGCTGCTGCTGCTTTTGTTGGTGTTGTTATTATTATTATTAATTATTATTTTAGTTTTTTGAGACAGGCTTTCTCTGTGTAGTCCTGGCTGTCCTAGAACTTGCTCTATAGACCAGGCTGGCCTCAAACTTAGAGCTGCCTCTGCCTCTGGAGTGCTGGGGTTAAAGGTGTGTGCTGCCACTGCCTGGCTATTGTTATTTTTGTTTTTGTTTGAGACAATGTCTCACATAACCTGGGCTGGTCCCAAACCTGCTGTGTAGCTAAGGATGACCTTAATTTTGAGTGCTGATGTCTTTACTTCCCAAGTTCTAGAATTACATGTGTGATTCTAAACCCTGATCAGCAGTGTCATCTTAAAGTACATATTAATGACTGTCCTTAAACCCACATTTCAACATATTTACAGTTCCTAAAGAAAACTATTTTAAAAGATGCCGTAGACTGGCCGTCCAGTGCCCCCTCCTTGTATACACAGCAGACCAATGCTACTTCTGACCCACACCTGAGAACTTCCGTTTGCAATACATGGTGGTCAGTACAGACCACAGCTGACCAGAGTACAGAGAGAAAGAGACTACAGAATGCTTAGCACTCAAAGGAATATTTATTACCCCCCGCCCATCCCCGCCCCAGGCTTTGGAAGAGCGGGGAGGAAGGAGAGTAAAAGCCAGAAGGCATGTGAATGACCACAGGGGAACATCTGGACAGGACAAGGCAGCTGTTCATGTGAACTCACAACCATTGCGGCAGCGTGCACAAGTCACGTGTGAGCTGAAACCAGAGTCCCAGCGAGGAGTGGAGAGCTAGGCACACGCTCTCACCCCGTTCATTCCTCGTGTCATAGTTCTGTCATCTTGTCAAAGAGTGAGTCTAGAATCCAGGTTTCTTACTCCACGGTATGTTTCCTCTATCAGGAGGCCTGCCATGCTACAGATGTTTCTGGCTTCTGAGACCCGACTGTTCCACGGTCCTGTTAGTCCTTGCTTGTATTTTAATATAAGAATAGAAAGACTGTTCCATGGTCCTGTTAGTCCTTGCTTGTATTTTAATATAAGAATAGAAACAGAAATTAAGGTTCACTTATGCAAGAGTGTGTGTGAACTGATGCTTTCTCCACCCCCCACAGTGCAGGAGTGTAACCAGAAGCTATGAAAATTATAACCAGAACCATTTAGCTAGGAGGTGTTGGAGTTTTGTAACTTACTCATTGTTTTAAGATAGGTGTTCTACTGTGGCTGCCTGACACCCACTGCGCGGTTCTGCTCTGCCTTGAAGTTCTTACAGCAAACCTTCTGCCTTGGCCTCCTTAGTGCTGGGATTACAGGTGTGAGGCCCCCCTCCCCCCAAGTGCTCAGCTGGTTTTATTCATTTAGTGAGAGGAGAAATTGAATGTATGGAGAAATTCTATATAAATAACAGGGAAAGAGGGATGCATCCATTCTTCTAGGAAAAAAAAAATCCTGCTATGGAGTACCAAATTCTTTTTTTTAAGTTTTTATTATGAGAGGCAGAGACAGGCGGATCTCTGTGAATTTGAGGCCAGCCTGCTTTACTTAATGAGTTCCAGGATAGCCAGGGCTATGTAGAGCGACCCTGTCTTAAGGGGGAAAATACATATACACACACACGTGTGTGTGTGTAATTACTTTTAAAATTATACTTGTTTATTGACATGTGCACATTTGGAAGCTAGGGGCTACTTGTGAAAGTCAGTTCTCTCCTTCCATCTTGTGGGGTTCAGGGACAGAATTCTGGTTGTCAGGACTTGGTGGCAAGCACTTTACCCACTAAGCCACCATCATGGCAGCTCCCTGAAAGGCTTCTGTTCCTCAGGGATATTAGACAGGCTTGTGAGGTAGACACATAATTGTCCTCTTGTGAGACTCGCTGCAGAGAACAGCCTGAAATGTTACCTGTGATGCTGGAATTACTTGTCCATGCTTATGGCTAGACAGATATATATGCATGAAGCTAACATTAGTAGGTCATAAGTTGGAGAAACTCTGCTTTCAGTCTCCTCCCCCGCCCCCAATTTTGAGCTTTGTGTGATTAAAGACTGAAATCAGAGCCAGGTGGTGGTGGCACACACCTTTAATCCCAGCACTTGGGAGGCAGAGGCAGGCGGATCGCTGTAAGTTCGAGGCCAGCCTGGTCTACAAGGCGAGTCCAGGACAGCCAAAGCTACACAGAGAAACCCTGTCTCGAAAAACAAACAGACAAAAAGACTGAAATCAGAGCTAGAAGTGGACAGTTCAGTCGTAGAACCCTGCCCAGAAGAGTCCAGTCCCTCACACCTCGAAAGGACAGAACAGGAAGCACACGTCACCGACACATGTGACAACCGGGACATTATCTCCAGACATAACTGCAGGTGAGAAGAAATGTGATTTACTGGTTGAGGATGCGCCATACCCTTCTCTGATCTTCCTTTGACAAACGCTGTGTAGAAAATTGTACAGTTCAGGCTGCGTGTTTCCACACACTTCTTTAGAAATGTTTCAGAGTCCATGCATCACCGGGATTGGGTTATTTTTCTACTGATAGGGTTACCCTTAGTTTTGTTATCTTTAATGCTGTTTGGAGTCAAGAATAACTATATTATAATGAGAAGGGCAAAACTACGGCGTCTTGTTATTGTTTTATTACCTTTGACGGTGCTGGGGACCAAGCCCATGGCTAAGCACACATATTACCCCTGAGCTGTATTTCCATCCCTCTTTTTACATTTTATTTTGAGACAAGCCTCTGTACATTGTCTAGACTGGCCTTGAACCCACTGTATAGCTCAGGCAGACCTTGAACTTAGGCTCTCCTCTGCCTCAGCCCCCAGTAGCTTGACTACAGGCGTTCGCCAGCAGGCTGACTAACACTGCTTTTTATAATCAACCAAGAGAAGAGGCAGTGATAGGCTGAACAGAACACATACCGACATTTAGGATGAAGGAGGCATGTGAACACTTAGTGTTCCGGGCGCTGCTTGATTTACTGACAGGTGGAGTGGCCTTCCTCAAGCTCTGTGGCCTGTCTCCCTACTGAGACTAGAATATAAGACCCTGTGATGATGGTTATTTTGGGATGGCCAATATGTGATAATAATAAATGCATGATAGCCAAGGTGTTGTCCACTGTGTGACAGAAACCATGTGACGGCCACCAAGTGATGACTGTTTGATGGTCAGTTGTGATGACCAGCAAGTGATGGCCGCTTTGCAATTACTGTTATGTGAGGGCCACTGTGTTATGGCCAAACAGTGCAACGGCCACTGTGTGATTGATACTTTGCCCTGGATACAGTTAATGGCAGTCATGTGACAGACACTGTGATGGTCAGCTGAGTGTGGGTGCATCCAGCTGAGATCCCAGAGCTCCCAAGACAGAGGCAGGGGGATTTTGAGTTGGAGGGCAGCCTGGACTATACAGTGAGACCTTGACTTAGAAAAAGAGAGGTGGGAGAAAGGAATAGGTACAAAGGGAATTGCTTTTTAATGTTTTTCTGGGGGGTTTAGAACCCAATAGTTGTTTAATATCTACTCATTAGAGTTACAAATATTACTGATCTTAGTTTTCATGATTATAGAAAGTTAGCAAAAATGATGCATTGTTCATAGATAGTGGTAAAATTACTTGAAAAACCTTTCGGGGTTTTGATTGGAAGGTAGATGAGTCACTTTAATCAGAAATTGTAGTCTTAGAGCATTGCATAAGGTAATTTCTAGGACTGTGGATTCCTGTCTTTGATTACACATAATTCCAGAGTGTTTTAGGACGTGAAGTATGGCTTCCTCGGCGCTCTCTGAAGCGAGGGCTACAGGGTGCCGCTGCTTCATTCCTTTGTCTACGCCCTGTTCTGCAAGTAGCCACTGTCAGACCGTTGTGTGATTCAGGAGTTAGTACGTCCGTATTCCAGCTATAACTTCTCCTGGCTGTTTCCCAGCCTGACTGCTTCGTAAGGTCTTCCGGGGCTGTCTCCCCAGGCTGTGCATGGATGCACATGCACAATGGAAGCACCTAACTGCAAGTAGCATCTGGGTCAGGAGCTTTATTTCTTTGAGGTTCAGAAAGGATTTGCAGGATGCGCACTTCAAGTAAGGATGCGTCTATCTCCTCTGTTAGGGGACCCGCCACAGCTTTCTTTCAGGTTTACTTGCTAAGACTGACCTGAACCACACGGCTAACGTTGAGCCAGTGTGTACTGCTACGGTAATGCTGGTGATTGAAATACTGTCACGTGCGTGTCAGGGTGTTGCGTCAGTGGTGGTGGTCCTATAACCCTGATCGCTGAGTTATGTCGTAGCTGTCTTGGTTTATGTAGATACTTTGAGTCATGTTTACAGAGGGAAGGACTGCCTGCTACCTGCTACCACGTTGCTCTGGCTGTTGTTAGCAATGTGTGCCTGTGTTCCTCATACCCAGGTGTTTAGCCATCGCTCCAAGTTTCCTTCCCCTTTACCTGATGGTTTAGTCCTGATCCACCCAGGACCTCTGGGACCAGTCCAGAACTCATTAGCTGGAGGGTGTTTCCTACCTTCCTGGTAGATGGATTACGCAAGAAACACACGGAAAGTGGTGTATACTCTAAAGTTAACAGAAGTGGGATAAGAGAACCATGTAAATGAGTGTCCAGCATTCTGAAATGACGTCATCTGTGTGGCCGAGATCAAAAAGTCATTAAAAAACATGAATAAGACAGTAAATACATATCGAGGAACTAGTCAGATACTCCTAAGTCTTCAGCAGGCTGAGTTAGCAGATTTACTTAGGGGTAGACATTTGAGGCCTGTCCCAGTGGCACAGTCAGACCAACAACCACACACCACCAGAGTAGAAATAAAACACAACACACTGAAGAAGATGGTAAAGATGAGGTTAGAGACCACGCTGTGGTGAGGAAAGCTGAATCTGAGTTGAAAATGTAACTAAAATAATATACTAGGAAAATTAAAGTCTAGTGTGCTATAACGAGAACTCAGGAAGCAAGGCACATCCCAAGAGCTAGCTCCATCCGGAACAGACAGTGGCCTTCGGGTTGACTGGCTACTGCTGAGGCTCCAGCCCCAGCTCTGGTGGCTTCCTCCAACTGGAATTCTGCCCAGCGTCTGGGACATGAAACTCTCTAGTGCGCTGCCTCCAGGCTGCTCCCCCTGACCTCACGTCTTGGCCTGCTAGCCTCTGTTAGTCTATGTAACATAAAAACTGTTAGCTCTGGGAGGCTTGGACTGGCCTGGCTTTCTGGGGGAAGCCCCAGAGCTCCGTCCTGAAACACGAGGTTGAGAAGCATCTGGCGAGGGCTGGTTGAGGAACTGGCGGCCTTGGCTCCTGCCTTGTACGTGCCAAAGCAAGCCTTTACTTGCTAACCAGAGCAGGTGCTCGGTGCCGTATTTAGCCCACCGATCTTTCCTTCTTAGCTCTACAGCACATTGCTTGGTGGGCAGTGGTTTCTGAGTAAAACCAGCCTTCTATCAGTTCCAAAGTTAAAAAACAAAAAAACAAACAACAACCAAAAAAAAAAAAAAACCAAAAAAACAAAAAAACAAAAAACAGGGGAGGGGATCACCTCACATCAAGCACGCGCAAATCTACAATACCAGACTTTGTATAGAAGGGTAAATAAATATCTTAGGGCTTGGAGGCTGCGTGTCCCTCCTGTCAACAACCAACCCAGGCTTTGTCTAGGCATCCAGGGCAGCCATGGATGATTCATGAGTGACTGTGCAAGACGTACCTAGTGTGGCTTTGTTTACGGAAACACAGCCAAGCTAGCCCTGGGAACCAAAGTTTCCTAACAGTTAAAATATAATAGAGAAAAGAGTATTGCTAAGGTCAGAGAGCTGACTTTCCTCGCCACCAACACGAGAAACTTTGAAGACGTCTACCATAATATGTCCTTGTATTTTACGTTACCCTTGCAGTGTGTTTTGTCTGTAGCAGGTGTTCAATAAATACCAGTTTGATATCAGTTACCTCATATTAAACTTTGGAGAATATGATAAGTGATCATAAAGTCTCTCAAAATTAAAAGAAAAGAAAACCAGACCCCTGTGATCCTGTGGCAATTTTTAGCAAGGCCAGATGGTTTATTCCTTAAAGATAACATCTGTCGGCTCACCACATCCCCTTTCTGCCCCCAGTGCCCTGTGCGGAGTTGTGCTATTGCGGACCAGGCCGTTCAACGTCCATTTTACAATGGAACTCTTTGTTCACCTCGAGAGAGTTGTGCCTCCACCCGCCCCTCCCCATCCCACCATTTGTGTGGATACAATCCACACTATCATTTTTCAGTAATAAAACTTACTGAACCCGGTCCTTCGTTAAAAATATCCATGCTGGGCGTGGAGGTACGCACCTGTGATACCAGCACCAGGGAGGCGGTCGCTGTTGGGTAGACAGACAGGGTTACAGCAAACTCAGACCAGTCTGGCTACATGAGGCCTTCTCTCAAGAAAAGAAAAAAGAAAAAGGAGAAGGGAAAGGAAAACAAGATACATTATATAGGGCAGTTAATCCCAGATGAGTGTGGATAGGTGGCACTCAAAATTAGAATCCATCTGCTTGCCTTTGGGAGTTTATTTTTCTAAATTCCGCATCTATTACACCAGCATGCCATCAGTGATTGGCTTAAATTGTCAACTAATACAGGGGTAGATTATGCATATTTGCTCTGATTTCCTCTTGTTCTTTTATGTAGACTGCTGATGGATTTTCTGTTTTTGGTGAATAATTTAAGCTCAGGTTGGTCAGACAGTCTCTTATATTATGTACAGAGGAGGTACTAGCTGAGCATATTTCCAGTTCCCTTGATGAAGATACCTATTAAAAATTCTGAGACGTTCTTTGTAGGGAATATAGACATTCTCATTATTCATGGTGTCCTGACGTTCCCCGTTTGATTTTAGAATAGCACGTATAAGGAGGGTAGCGTCAGGCTGGAGAATGGGTCCGCAGTTTAGACCATTTTCTGTATTTGCAGGGGATCTGAGTTCAGCCCCCACATCAGGTGGCTCACAACTGCCTGTCACTCCAGCCCTGGGAGTCTGACACTGTATTCTGGTCTCTCTTGACAGCCACACACATGTGGCTATATTCACATAGACAGACAGACAGACAGACAGACACACACACACACACAGTAAATACAAACAAAAGCTTTAAAAAAAAGTGTTACTAAAGGCACATTTAAAAATACTTCTCTGAGCTGGGCGTGGTGGCGCACGCCTGTAATCCCAGCACTCGGGAGGCAGAGGCAGGCGGATCGCTGTGAGTTCGAGGCCAGCCTGGACTACAAAGCGAGTCCAGGACAGCCAAGGCTACACAGAGAGACCCTGTCTCAAAAAACCAAAAAAAAAAAAAAAAAAAAAACCAAACCAAACCAAAACAAAAAAAAACCAAAAAAACTTCTCTGAATATACTTGTCTATATTGTGTGACGTGTGTGTGTGTGTGTGTGTGTGTGTGTGTGTGTGTGTGTGTGCATGCACAGGTATTTTTACACATGTGTACACATGTTTATGGAGACCACAGGTTTATGTCAGGTGACTTTCTCATCGCTCACCACCTCATCTTTTTGAGGCAGGGTATGTCATGGACACTGGAGCGCACTGCTTGGCCAGCAAGCCCCAGTGACCAGCGCCGTGACTGCAGGCACCTGTCTTATTTACAGGTGGTGGGGCTTGAACTCAGGTCCATTCATGGACTGAGCCATCTCCCTGACTCCCTTAAAGCAAGTCCCGCGCTTCGGAGTGCTTAATGAAGACTCACATAGGACCCACGCACACTCAGACTCTGTCCCAGGACTCTGAAGGCAGTGGAGGAAGGAATGCAAACACAAGGCCAGTCCAGACTATAGAACAGTATGGAATCTCAACATGCAACAAAACAAAAGCCAGAACAAATCACTCAGAGAGCCCTGTGGAAATGAATACTGACTTTAGAAGATTTAAAGTAGGGCTTTAAAGAGTATTATAATTTTGAAGTTAGGCTCTTTCAAACACAGTGAGTGCCTTTTGGTTCACATTAACCAGACATGACCCCCTGCCCCGCCTTGGGCAAGTCTGTTCAGTAGTACTGACTAGCCTCTGTTTTTTCTTCCTGATCCTGGATAATCCAGTTTTCCAATGTGAGGCTTTTTCTTTTTTCCTTCCCTCCCCTCACCTTCCCTTCCCTCCCTCCCTCCCTCCCTTCCCTCCCCCCCTCCCTCCCTCCCCTCCTCCTGTTTTCCTTTTCCAATCAAATATTTGTCCTTTCCCAGAAGGACTGAGGATGGTGCAGGCCTGTATTTCTGTTTCATACATCCATGCAGCATGCAGGTAAAAGTTTGCTAGACTTAGTCATTCTTTTACTGGACGCAATCCACATGTACATTACGTGTCACATGTTATTTATGGTAACAGTTTTTTCGAAAAGTGTAAATCTTAGAATCTGGATTCTTGCTTACACTGTGCTCCACACTTAGCGCCCCAGGCGGTCAGGATGCTGCGGAAGGCTTTCAGGATCCCAAGAATGCACGAGAAAGATGCACAGAAAGGGCAGATTTTGGTTTCATTCAGAAATAATGTCTTGGCACCGTGCCAAAGGGTGACAAATTGATGTGCTTTGCAAGGACAAAGAAGAAAGTATGGTTACAGGGTCTGGACTGTTCCTTTCAGAGCAGAGGAAGCAATTTGTGTTAAAGAAAAAAAAAGTGTAAAAGGTTAAAAAAAGAACTCAAAGGAAAAGCTCAGAACAAGTTCAGCTGTTAATAAACACTCATGTGAGGACACACCAGTGATCATACCTTACAGCAGCCATGGGAGGTGTAGCTGTTGCTCCGTACATACCCACTCCTAGAAGTGATAAGGCTACTTTCAGCAGGAGGACCAAAGTTTGGCTCCCCAGCATCCATACAAGCAAAATGCGTTGTCATGAGTCTGAAACCCTGGTGCTGGTGAAGAGATGTAGAGGAGAGGCTGGAGGGCCCCAGGGCTTGGTGGCCAGTCTGTGACTTCCTGGCCCGGGCACGGACCCTGTCTGGATAAATGGGAGAGCAACAGAGGAAACACTTGACATTGACCTCTAGCCTACACACATGTATGCATTTACGCACTCGCGCTCGCTATGTACAATTTTAAAAAGTGCTTCTCTGTAGGCTTTAGGTTGTTTATTTGTAAGTATAATCATATGCTTGTATGCAATCTGTAGCACTCTGTAAAAGTTAGTTTTATTAGAAACTATACAGCTGTGGTCAGAAGCTGGATAGAGATCTGTAATTAGATTAGTTACTTTTCTCCTGTTCTGATAAAAAAAAAAAAAAAAAAAAAAAAAAAAAAAACACTGTAGAGGTTAAGAGAACACTGTCTGCTCTTCCAAAGGTCCTGAGTTCAATTCCCAGCAACCACGTGGTAACTCACAGCCATCTGTAATGAGATCTGGTGCCCATACATGCAGACAAAGTACTGTGTACATAATAAATAAATAACCAAGGCTACTTGTGGAGAAAACAGTTTATTTGGGCTGACAGTTCCCAGAGTCCATGATGGTAAGATACAGCATGGCAGCAGGTGGCTGACGTGGCACAGGGAGCTGGAAGCCAAGAGCTGAGGGCTCACCTGTAGGAACTGCAAGAAGGAAGAAGAGAGCAAGCAAGCCAAGTCCCCTAACCCTACACAAACATGGAGGGGGAGGGCAGGGGGGAGGGCGGGGGGGGGGAGTGGAGGATGCCTCTCTCAAACCACCGTGTGCTCCAAGCCATTCATTTTGGACATGACCTGAAACTCATATTGAAAATTCTGGGCAGGCCCTGAGCTCACTGTGGCTTAGGGGGTCCCAGTGCTGCATTTGAACCACTCGGTTTTATTTTTCTTCACCTTAATTGAACCCATTGGCCCGTGGTTATTGTAAAGCGCTTGAGCATCTTTGACTGAAACACCTTGAGAGCTTTGATGGGCTGCTGCCAGTCTAGTCTCTGCTGTCCCTCTGTCCTCGTGCCTCCAGCCCTGGCGTCCCTCAGCTCTTGATTTTCATGTAGGCAAACTCTTCTCAATGGGACCTACAACTGGCTACCATCCTCCATCACTGTGAGTCTATCTCACCCTCCCGAAATCTGAGGATCGTTTCTGAATATCTGCCCTTACCTTTTTTGGTCAAGCTCATCAGGAGATATCAAGTAGAGGAAAATGGCGTCTGTGTCCTTATCACCATTTTTATGGCCTTTCCCCCCTTTCATTCTTATCAGTATCTTTAAAAAAAAAAACAAAACAAAACAGTCATTGTCCCTCACTTCAGCAATTTAATTCAACTTCCTTTCCAAACTGTCTCTGAGAATAACCAAAGTGTCCCTTGGACCTGGTTCCTCTGATGACCTTGCTCCAGCATTTTGTTATTTACTTCAGTCTTCAGTCTGTGTATTTGTCAGTTTCCCCAGGACTCTCCTCAGGCCAGTGGAAGAGTGAACGGGTAGGAGTGTCCGTCAAAGCTGCTCCAGCTCTGCCTCTCACTCTATCTGGGATTTTTTTTTTTTTTTTTTTGGTGATAAACACAAAGGCTCATACTTTGGGTCAAGATGTTTCATTGACAGGTTTTTAGATTTGACAATGTTCCTTCTCCCTCCCTTTTGGGGCCTCTGGATTTTCCACCACTGCCCCTCCGTTGCCTCTTACTTAAGTACAATTTATAATTTCATAAGGGCTTGATTGTATGTGAGAACTCCCACTTTGTATTTACAAATGAAGTTTATCTTTGTCTAGGGCACACGGTTCTGTTTTATATTCTGTTATTATCCTGTGTAGTGTTTAGAGCATTTACATTTAATGTAATTATTGACATAGTTAGGGTTAAACTGTCTTGTAAGAGATCTGTAACTGGTACTTATTGGTAAAGGTAAAATCAGTTTCTCTAGTGGAGTTTCACTGGGTATATTAACCATATTTCAGGACAGGCCCCATACCCAGAAATAGTAGACCAACATAAAACAAATTCAGTATTATTTCTATAGATCTTTTGTCTCTTATTTTGCTTTGTTTGAGCATTATTTTCCTTATTAGTCTTTTACTTGTTTTGATCTTCTTCTTCTTCTCCTTCTTTTTCTTCTTCTTCTTCTTCTTCTTCTTCGTCTTCTTCTTCTTCTTTTTCTTCTTTTTCTTCTTCTGTTTGATTTTTAGAGAGAGAAGAAGAACATACAGTTGGGTGTGTAGGGAGGTGGGGTGATCTGGGATAAATTGGGGAGGAGGAAGCATGATCAAAATATATTGCATAACAATGTTTTCAACAAAAACATAAAATAAAAATAGATCTCTTGTCGGGCGATGGTGGCACATGCCTTTAATCCCAGCACTTGGGAGGCAGAGGCAGGTGGATCGCTGTGAGTTCGAGGCCAGCCTGGTCTACAAAGCGAGTCCAGGACAGCCAAGGCCCTGTCTTGAAAAAAAAAAATCTGTTTAGTTTTTTGTCATGTTATCTCCCATTTTTGTTATCTTTTAGATTTCATATCTTCTTATACTTCAACATATTTTTAACATAGAGCTTATTTTCTCTCCTCACTCTTAAAAGTAGTAGCATGGGAGTCTACAAAACAAATCTCCACGTGTCACAGACTTGACTTTGCAGTGACAGGTGACGTTTTACACATGATGGAAGAACTGAAGTCTTACCTTCATCTTCCTTCTCCCTGTGTTGGGCTGATGGAATAAAATCTTTTCTCAGTTTTATTTTTAACAATTATGTGCAGGTATGTGTGTCTGTATGTAGGTATGTGCATATGAGTGCAGGTGCCCAGGGAAGGCCGGGGCTGTTAGATCCTCTGGGGCTGGAGTTACAGATGATTGGGTACCACGTGATGTGATGTTGGGGATCAAATTCAGGTCTTCTGGTGCAGCAGCAGATGCTTTTACCTTCTGAGCCATTTTTCCAGCCCTGGAGTAAAGTTAAAATGTCTTATTTCTACCCAGGGATACATTGTGAATTGCTTTGCTTTAGCTAATTGTTTTGCTTTAATTAATTGATGGTGTGTGCTAGGGATTAGACCCAGGGCTTTGCAAAGCATGACTGGCAAGCACTCTTCTGCTCAGCTTCATGCTCGGCTTGTGGGTTAACTTTGCAGGAACATTTCCTCTTTGTGCACCTGTCTACCGCTTCTGGGACCCTTCACCTGACTATGTGCGTGCAAGCTTTCAGTCTCCTGAACATTTTTCTACCTGGAGAACTCTTCAGTACATTTTGGTCCCCTTTTCAAGTACAGATATGTCATTGATAAATTGTTTCACATTTGGTCTGTATTGTAAAAGATTTTACTTTGCCTCCTTCCCCCACCTCCCAAGATATAAAATATTTTCTGTTGTATAGAGTTCCAGATCAGCGTGCTCTCTCTCTCTCTCTGTCTCTCTGTCTCTCTGTCTCTGTCTCTGTCTCTGTCTGTCTCTCTCTCTCTCTCTCTCTCTCTCTCCTCTCTTGAGTTTTTCCAGTAAAGCCATTCTGTCTTGGCCTTACAGTCCTAGATGAGGCTCCCTTGTTAATTTTAGGCAATTACCCATTTTACTTCAAAACAAAACCAAACCCCTTCACCATTGGATTCAGAAGTTTCATTTGGATCGTGTGTGTGTGTGTGTGTGTGTGTGTGTGTGTGTGTGTGTGTGTGTGTGTGTGTGTGTTTGCTTGAGAACCTTGGATCTGTGGATTTGCAGTCTTTTTTTTTTTAATTTTTTTTATTTTTTATTTTTTGGATTTGCAGTCTTACCGATTATAGAAAGCAATTTGATCATTGTGTCTTCTGGAGATAGTTTCTGCTCAGTCCTGCAGAGATGCCGGTTCTACTCAAGTTAGAGCCATTGGTGGTTTTCCATCAGTTGTCAAGGCTTTGTCCGTCCTGCTGTCATTAGGCTGTGTTCTGTGTCTCTGTTTCCCTCTGGAGCAGAGCTTCTCACCTTTCCTATGCTATGGCCTTTTAATACAGTTCCTCGTGTTGTGGTAACCCCAACCATAAAATTATTTCATTGCTATATGGCAACTGTTATAAATCATAATGGAAATATCTGATATGCAGCATATTTGATAATGTGACCCCCCCCTCCCAAAGGAGTCATGACCCACAGGTTGAGAACCACTGCTTTGGAGAGTTTGTGCCCCCATTTGTTCAAATTTACTGATCCCCGCCCCCCCCCACCTGTAGGGTCTCTAATCGTTTATAGATCTAGCCCAGGAGATTTATTATTTTAGACTCACCTATTCTTCTTTATCCTTGATTTCATTTTCTGCAGTTTCTTGTGGCCTGAAAATATTAAGTAGAAAATTATAAAAACAAACAATTTATAAGTTTGCACAGCATTCTAAGTTGCATTGTGGAACCTTGGTCTTCACTGCTTCACCCTGTTTGGCACATGACTCCATCCTGTGTATTTGTATATGCTGCCCAGTTGTTGGTGCTCAGTTAGAAGCCAGCTTGTTACCAAGTGGGCCACCCTGCTACCAAATACTAGTGTTGGGATAACCGACATACGAGAGCCCAGTGCTGCGTTGCAGGATTTGTGTCTTTTATCTCACTTCCTCTCACCATGTGGGTGTTAGTACACATCATCCCAAGGAGGGTGTCTAGAAGATTTTTAAAAAGCAAGCAAGGAAAAGAGACCACATTTGTATAATTTTTTTTTCATATGATTATTTGTTCTGTTCTGAATCTTGTACTTGGTTTAAAAATTAGAGGCTATTATAGGTATTATAGGGAGAAATTTGGTATATATCGGACTGTGGTGGTTTGAATGAAGATGCCCCCACAGGCTCATAGGCACTAGTAGGAGGTGTGGCCTTGTTGGAGCAAATATGTCACTGGGGTGAGCTTTGGGGTTTCAGAAGCTCGAGCCAGGCCAGTGTCATCCTCTCCTCTTGCTGCCTGCTGATCCAGTGTAGAACTCTTGGTTCCTTCTTCAGCACGATGTCTGCCTGTGTGCTGCCATGCTTGCCACCAAGATGATAATGGACTAAACCTCTGGACTGTAAGCCAGCCTTAATTAAATGCTTTCTATCATGAGTGGTCGTGGCCATGGTGTCTTGTCACAGCTAGAGAAACACAAACTAAAGAACATCTTTCCTGTGACTAAGGGACCACTAGGTAGAATTCTTTTGTCTCTCAAAGCTCTATTTGAATCCTTTTAGCATCTCTTTTTTCCCCTCTCTCTTCATTCTTTTCATTTTCTTTTTCTATGTCATTGATATCATTGAAGCTGGTCTTTTAAATAAACAATAGAACCCATCTCTGTTACTTCCAGATCTACTTTACTAATCTCCAGATTTACTTTACTAAATAGGTCACTTTTCCCACTTTCGGTTTTTTGAGACAGGATTTCTCTGTGTTAGCCTTGGCTATCCTGGTCTCACTTTGTAGACCAGGCTGGCCTTGAACTCACAGAGATGTGCCTGCCTCTGCCTCCCCGAGTGCTGGGATTACAGGCGTGCTGCTGCTGTTTTACCACCGCTGGGCACATCTAATAGTCTCTCAGTAGATGATGGATGTGTGGATGGGACATTGTTGCACACTGGATTTTATTACATTCTTTGAAAGAACAGCTTCCGTTCTGGATGGTTAGTGTTCGCAGCTCAGCTTGTTCATTTGGTGCTTCTTTCTGAGCACTGTTTTGAAGCTTTTGAAACAACTTTCAGAAAGGTTTAGAGTGACCTTTAGCCAGTTACCAGACAGAGCCCTCCTGCAGTAGTTAGAGAACTGGCCTGGCTGGTCAGTGGAGGCGTCTGCGGTTTGTAGGTTTTCAAGGAATCCAGTCTCTGCACTGAAGCCCTGAAACTCCAAGCAGAGAGTTGAGACAATTCTTGCCTTCATTCTCGTTTGTTTTGCATCTCTCAATGGCTTTAGTTGCCCTCGTTTGAGGTAATCAGAGACTGGCCTATAGTCACAGACTGTGCATAGTGTAAGAGTCCTGTGTGGTAGAGGAATGGGTCAGTCCCCGTCTTCCCCTGAGGCCTGAGGCAGAATGAGTCCCTGTAAACCTTGCATGCTTTATGTAAGGGCTGTGCCTGCATATCAACTTTAGTTTGGAATACTTTCAGATTTATAGTAAAATCGCAGTTTCTTTACATCATTGTGGTCAATTATTCAGAACTAGTGAACCAATATCAATGCAGTATTACTCCCCCAAATTCCATCTAGCTGTTATTTTCCCCCTCGTCTTATTCAGTATCTCCTTGACCTCTTTAGAGTCCATACATATTTTTTTCTCCTGTTGCTGGAGTTTAGCTCCAGACTCTGACACCAAACTACATCCCCTTTAGTGGTGTCAGCAATATTAGTTGGGTGTTTTGTAGGTCACCTGTTACTTTTGATTTGTGTGATTTTTCTTCTTCTTTTTCATGAGTAAGCTGGGCTTTTGGATTGGAAAGGAAGGGTGTGGGTGCAGTGCCTTTCTCAGCGTGTTCCTGGAAGAGCTGGCGCCATTAGTGTTACGCATCACTACTAAAAGCCTTGCTCTCAGCCAGGCAGGTGGGGGTGCACACTTTAATCCCAGCACTCAGGAATCAGAGGCAGGCAGATCCCTGAGATCAAGACTAGCCTGGTCTACAGAGTGAGTTCCAGGACAGCCAAGTCCACACAGGGAAACCCTGTCGTCCAAAAACAAAAACAAAAACAAAACAAAAAACAAAAAAAAAACAAAAAACAAAAAACAAAACAAAACAAAAAAACCAAAAACTTAAACCAAAACAAACAACAACAAAAGCCTTGATCATAGGTGTGGCAGGCCTTTAATCCCAGCACTTTGGAGGCAGAGGCAGAGGCAGAGGCAGACAGATTTCTGTGAGTTTGAGGCCAGCCTGGTCTACAGCTACACAGACAAACCCTGTCTTGTAAAGCAAAACAGTAAACAGAAAGGAAAAAAATAAAAAATAAAAACAAGCACAAAAATTTCTTCACCTTCTGGCTGAGGGACTATTGGATTTCTCCCTAATAAGGTCATCTTTTCCTGCTCATTTTCTGTCTCACAGTGAGTGAGCTGGAACACCACAGGTGAAATGATGCTGGCCCAGGAAGCTCATTAGGCCAAGGCTTACCTAGGCTGATCATGCAGGCATCCCATGCTTGGCACTAGTCCCAAACCCTACCGTATTACATGTATGATTTGGGCACAGTGAGCCACTTACAGCAGTTCAGGAGTAGTGGGGCACTCTGAGATCCGAGGAGGTTCTCATTCAGAGATCCAGGCTTGCTAGGCATCCACCCAGAGAAGAGCAGTCAAGCCTCCTCCTATCTACACAGTGGAAGATTTTCCTCTTCCTCTTGTTTATTTGTTCAATCATTTATTTATATGAGTGCCTTAGTCATTTTGTGTTGCTATAATTAAACAGAAATGAAGGTTTTTTCTGTTGACTCTGAAGGATAGGAAGTTCAAGACCCAAGGCTGCCTGTGGTGTGATCCTTCTTGCTGGTGGAGACACCTTGCAGAATCCTAGGAGGTGCAGGGCATCGTGAGTTTAGAGTCTTATTTCAAGCCCCTTCCCCCACCAGACAATGCAGTCTTGTAGCGTTAGGAACCCACCCACATGGCCTCCCTTATCTCCCAAAGATCCTACCTTCAAATACCATAGTCCTTTAAGTGTCTGCCCTCTTAATACATTACAGCAGGGATTAAGTTTTAACACGAGGTTGGGTGGGGCCAGTCAGCCCATAGCAGTTAACGTGAGCTTATACACAATTATTTTATGCTTTGGGTTATATTCCAAAACTCTGTTTGAAGCTTTGGCTCTGGACAGCTCCTTAAGTTGGCCCCTCTGCCCTTCTCTGAACCTCGATGTTTTGTTTGTTTTCAGCTCTTCCTTTCTTTCCTGATACTCCAGGATGTTCTGGGTTTTTCTTATGTAGTTCCTGCGCCAGCTCCAAAACCTAACCATGTATCCAAGGAGCCTTTGCTTCTGTTACATAGTGATCCATTGCAGGAAAGTTGGGACATAGACAAAAGAATGAAAAGGGATACAGGTTAGGAGTGAGCACACGGTGGAGACCATTAACGTTTTGTTATTTAATGAGGTCTCAAGGCAAAACAGGAGGTTACTTTTGCAGCATTTTTTTTCCTGTTGCACTTCATGTCTGGTAATTATGTAACAGACCCGAGAGCAGCATTCTTCTAAAGCCTTTCAACCTCTTTTCTAAGCTCTCTGCAGAGGCAGGAGTCTGTGGGAGCAGGGGAAGGCTGCAGGCGCGGAGGGATGTGAGACATTTTCAGCAGAAGAGCTCAGAATTCTTTTCACTCTTGCTGTGTGTGCTAATTTTGGACACCAGTGTTCAGAGTTTTTGAGATGTCAAGGAAGCTCTTACTATGAGGACCGATCCATATCACTTGTGTTCCTTTCCTAAAATGAGCTTAGTAATTGAGGAATTCTCTTGGAACATGGCATTCCAGCGGAGAGTGTGATATTTTTAAGTTAAGTCAAACTTCACAGGGTACCAGGGAACATTTTGTTCAGCTTGCTCCCCGGTACACATTTGTTCTATAAGCTTCCCTGAGGGCTTTATTGGTGTTCTGTTGCATGGAGGTTACCTTCTGCTGAGAGCTACCGCAGAGCCTTTTGAAAGGGCACCCATTAGTGGAGTCTACTTTGCGGCAGGGGAAGCCTACTGTCTAACACCCAGAGGACAGGAGAACTCTACCATGCGCATCATCTGTGCCCTGTGTTTACTCCTACAGCTTCTTGCTTGCAGCGGGTGGACACCAACAGAAGGTGATGGTTTTAAAAATGGGATTCTCATGTTCTGGCTATTATGAATAAGGCTGCTATGAACATGGTTGAGCAAATTTTCTTGTTGTGTGCTGGAGCATCTTCTGGGTATATTCCAAGGAGTGGAATAGCTGGGTCTTGAGGAAGCCCTATTCCCATTTTTCTGAGATAGCACCAGATAGATTTCCAAAGTGGCTGTACTAGTTTGCATTCCCACCAGCAATGAAGGAGTGTTCCTCTCTCCCCACATCCTCGCCAGCATGTGGTGTCGCTTGAATTTTTGATCTTAGCCATTCTGATGGGTGTAAGATGGAATCTCAGAGTTGTTTTGATTTGCATTTCCCTGATGACTAAGGAGGTTGAGCATTTCTTTAAGTGTTTCTCAGCCATTTGATACTCCTCTGTTGAGAATTCTCTGTTTAGTTCCAAGCCCCATTTCTCAATTGGGTTATTCGGTTTGGTGGTGTTTAATTTCTTGAGCTCTTTATATATTTTGGATATTAGACCTTTGTCAGATGTAGGGCTGGAGTGGATAAAGAAACTGTGGTACATATACACTATGGAATACTACTCAGCTATTAAAAACAAGGAATTCCCGAAATTTGTGGATAAATGGATTGAGCTAGAAATGATCATAATGAGTGAGTTAACCCAGAAGCAGAAAGAATCAAATGGTATATACTCACTTATATCTGCATACTAGCCCAAGGGGCATGTCCCACAAAAGCCTTCACTTACCAGGAAACTGGGACAGAGGGGAAGGCATCCTATTGGGACTCTAAATGAGAGACGCATGGGAGAACAGCAAAATAAAAGGATCCAGAGGGTCCTAGAAATCTACAAGTAGAACAATATGATAGGCAGATTTGGGCCCAGGGGTCCCGCTCAAACTAAGGCACCAGCCAAGGACAATACAGGAGGTAAACTTTAAACCCCTTCCCAGATCTAGCCAATGGTCAGAATATTCTCCACAGTTGAGTGGAGAGTGTGATACGACTTTCTCACGTACTCTGGTGCCTCACATTTGACCATGTCCCCTGGAGGGGGAGACCTGGTGGCACTCAGAGGAAGGACAGCAAGTAGCCAAGAAGAGACTTGATACCCTATGAGAATATATAGGGGGACGTAATCCCCCTCAGGAACAGTCATAGGGGAGGGGAATAATGGGAAAATGGGGGGGGGGGAATGGGAGGATACAGGGGATGGGATAAACATTGAGATGTAACAAGAATAAATTAATTTAAAAAAAATTAAAATAAAAAAATAAAAAAATAAAAATAAAAATGGGATTCTCCTTTTTAAACACGTCATCTTTTAAAGAATTCTTTGAGAACTTCATACAAGGTGTTTTAGTCATTTCGCACTCGTCCCCCACGCCTCCCACATCTTCCTCCCCACCACCTCCCAACTATGTGTCTCCTTTCTGTTTGTTTTATTGACATTCCACTGAATTTGGTTTGTGTTGCCCACACACTCACTGGTGTGTGTGGTCAGCCCCAGGGACCACACCCTTAAAGGAACCAGATTCTTTCTTTCCCAGAAGTCATCATCAATACCTCCTCCGTTGCCCAGGGGAGGGGGGTTGTGCACCCCTCCCTGGTCACTGCTCAATTGTCAACTGCCTTGTCCTTAAGTAGGACTTCTACTGTAGGACTCACTGCTCCTGTGAGTCCGTGAGTGAGGTGCTCCCGTCATGTGCAGACACAGCTTTGTTCTCACCCTTCTTGACATCGGCTCTTGAACTCTCCCCACCTCATCTTCCACAATGGTCCCCGAGCCCCGGGGGAAGGGCGTGATGCAGATGCCCAGTTTGTAGCTGGGAACTCCACTGACACTCTTTTGAGATCTATACTAATTGTATGGATATAAAGATATGAATCTAGAAGGCAGTTTGATGGTATGGCTACTTAGCAGAGAATCGCAGATTTTTCTCGGGGGCTTGTGAGTTCCGCAACTGTGGGTGCTTGGCCAGATTTGCAGTACCAGGCGTATGTCCTTTGGTAGAGCAGGCCTTTAATCCAATCAGAAAGCAGTTGGCTGCCCCTGTATATTTGTGCCAGTGTCGCACCCGTTGGCTTATCTTGTTACACCAGTCGTGATTATAGTTCGCATGACTCAGGCTGGATGAGACTGTTGATGACCTTTTTTCCCTCCCAGCTGCCCCTTCCACTGCTATGAAAGCTAGGCAGCAAGGGGGCTCATTGATCAGGACCGACTTGACTTCTTCCTATCTTATGACCAAAGTGCTTCAGCAACAGGGTCTTAAAGATGAATAGAAACAGCCTGTTTTGAAACTATGAGTCTCTTACCTTCTAAAACATCATTTCCAAAGCCTGAGTCATTGTAGTCCAAAGTATAAGGGGGATAGCTAAATAAATGTCCTCAATTAGACTTGTCTGCTTGACCATGGCTACACCATCTGGAAACAATTTCTGTAGCTGTCTTTATGGCAGAGACATGAACATATACATGCATGTATATAAGTCAGAGTGTTCTGAATTTATAAAGAATCAAATGAAAAACTGGCATCTCTGGTCATCTAAAAACCTTCCAGTAGTTTTTAGGCTAAGTCTTGGCTGATGCCATTAATTAGCAGTTTAACAAGAAAGTGCTCACGTGAAGAACAGTGGAAACATCACTATTTGTGTAATTTTAAAAGAGGATTAAGAAAGATATCAGAGTACAGTAGGACTCTTCTCCAGCCTTCTTTTTTTGTTTATTTGTTTGCTTTTTGGTTCTTCAAGACAGGGTTTCTCTGTGTAGCCTTGGCTGTCCTAGACTCATTTTGTAGAACAGCCTGGCCTTGAACTCACAGCGATCTGCCTGCCTCCGCCTCCCGAGTGCTGGGATTAATGGCCAGCGCCGCTATGCCCGGCGCTTCTCTGGCCTTCTAAAAGGATTTCTGGGTGTGAATGTGGTGTGTGTGTGTGTGTGTGTGTGTGTGTGTCCCCGTCCACTCAGCTAACAGTTTGGTGGTTTGGGGTAATAAAGGCATCAGAAGATGAAGAAAGAGAACACTGTTTGTTGTGTTCTTTGTAGTTTAGGCTAAGGTTTGTATAGAACCAGGCTCTGCCCATATGTTAGATTATTAGTCTAGATATGAATGAAAAATGCCATTTTCACCTGCACTGCTCCTGATATAAGTGGAGTGTGTGCATGCATGCTAACTCGCATATTTCTGTGCATGCACCCTTCCCCACCCCTACACACGTGTGTTCCTATACTGTTTAGAAATGTCTACATTCAGGCTTATATTTTATATCTATATAGATAATTTTATTATTATTATTATTTTTAAAGACCAGGTTTCACTGAATAGTCCTGTGTGTCTTGGAACCCACTTTGTAGACCAGGCTGGCCTTGAACTCAGAGATCCACCTGCTTCTGCTTCCCGAGTGAAGGGATTAAAGGCTTGCGCCACCACCACATGGCTGTATAGACAAATGTAAAAAGGAAAAAAAGAATCCATTCTTAGTCATGAGAAAATCACCTGTCATTTACCTCCTTCTCCCCAAAGTCACCAGACCACCCTTCTTTATGACGCGTGTGTAATTGTGAAGGTTTACTGGGAGTGAGCCTCACTTTTATGGGATGTTGTAGTTAAGCAAGAACTAGTTGCTTTTAAGTCTTGGGTGAATTCAGCCCAACAGGGGCAGCGAGAACAAGGCAGCGCATGCCAGCTGCTGTGTTTCAGTGCTCAGCCTCGGTGTTTAATAATGTCCTCTGTTTGGTTTAGGTCACCTTTTCCCACAGAACCTGTTAGCATGTCTGTTGAAGAGGGGATTGTGTAACAAAGTTACTCTGAGGAGTACTGTAATTAAAAGCAAACCGTAAACTGATTTTTCTAAAACATGCAGTCTTTTGCAGTGTGGCTATTCATTGTTAATGTATAAGAAGGTTGAGTTTTGGGACTATGGGATGGGGCTTGTTCATTTAATACCTGGGGGCCTTGGTTCTTCTTGCTCTTAGCTGACCTTGAATTTTTTTTTTTTTTTCAAATAAAAAATGGAAGCAAATGACAGTGATCTAGATTTGAGGTTTGGTATTGGTCACCCTTGGCATTTCAGCATGAAATTAGGGTTCAGTGTTGGCCTGGTATGTGTAGTTAGGGTTTCATGTTGGTCAGCCTTTGCACCCTTAGTTTGACTTGTCTTGTCAGGTCTACTTAGGACTTGGAATGGCTGAGACATGTTTCCGATTTTCTTGAATGTTCTAAAAACAAAAAGAAACAAAGCAGGAAACTCCCACCGCTTCAGACATCTGCCCTCTATACTGTTACCACTGAGTGCGTCCTAATGAATGTGATTACCCTCTTATACTTAGTGGATGGTATTCGTGCATGGAAAGATGCTATCTTAGCCTCTGATATGGTGCCTAGCAATTTGTGTGTGAACCTACTCAGCTATGACTCTGATAATTGCACTTATTGTCTGTGGTACTTAAAGAGTGCAGTAACGCAGATGGCTCACTACAAATACACCTCTACATATGAGAAGGGACACCTCTGAACACTTGCCTATTGACCTCCAAAGATGCATTCAGTAAACCAACTGGCGTGACAGTGTTTTCCTTTTGATGTTGGCGTAAAGTGTTCTTTATTTTGGTTGCTCAATGTCTCCGTCGTTTCTGAAGGGCAGTGAAGCCTTTGACAGCATGTGTTTTCATCTTAAGACCTCTCCCATAGAATGAAGTTGCCGGGATTTGCTTATTGACCAGTGGGGATTCTGGCTGTTTTCACTGACACTTTGACTTGTCAGGCTTTCAGGGGAATTAGATATACTGTATTAAGAATAGAAAACGCTGCTTTAAAACAACCCCCACACCTGACGGTTCTCTCTTTAGACTAAGTTGCATGCATCAGAAAGCAACTTTGTCCTGAGCTGAGCAGTTTCAGAGGCCAGCAGAGGTTCAGCCAGTGTTCATGACATCATCTCTCATTCCATTAGGCAGCAGCATTCTCTCCAGTGGGCTAAATGGGCCTGTGGACTCTGCCTCATCCTAAGCATACTGGGCAAACCACGGCCGGGCAGGGCATGCATCACGGTAGAGAGAACATACAGCAGTCCCCTAGGGAGCTGCCGCTACCAGTTTTACCCCCCCTCAAACCCCCCTCCTGCTTTGAGGAGGACACCAGCTATTTAAGGAAGACATTTAAAGATCTTATGCCAGGTCCTAATTCATTTTAAAAAAAAACCTGTGTTTTAAGGCCCTTTGCCTGTGAGGAAAGTTGGCATCAAAGGACAGAGAGCAGTAGACAGTGTCCGTTTACTGGCAGCACAGATGAGCCGAAATCTCCTCACAGTGGCAAACAGGGCAGGTCTTGTTGGCCACATGCAGGTCTGCATTAAGAAAGGTGAGGGTGTCCTTCAGGGCACCCGTAATAAACTTGTAAGCTTTAATTCAGCTGGGTTCCACTATGGTTGTGCGTCACCACGAGACTGCATGGTAATGAAGCCAAGGCACTGTGGGCCAGGACTCTGTGGACGGCGAGAGGCAAGGGGACAGCGGCTGTGAGCCAGAGCCACAGAATCTTTGCTGCTTCTTCTGCGGCCGCAGCAGCCGCTGCTCTGCCTCCCCTGCCACTGCTCCTGCAGCCAGCCAAGACACAATGTTGAGTCTACAGGATTCTGTGTTTTTTGAAATTAGCATAAAGTCCTTGTTAAAATCCTGGAGCAGCAGCTGTGAGTATAGATGCCTGCCTTGGGGGGGGGGGATGCTCAGCTGGGGGGTAGTCTTGCTGTCCTGCATGCCTTCTCTCCAGACCCATCCAGATCAAACCAGAGCCTTGAAAGTACCCCGGAGGGTGCGCTCGCCAACAGCCACCAGGCAGGCCAAAAGTATTGAGGCGCAGGTGTGAGGCGCTTGTAATTCAGGTAGTTAGGTTTTTCTTTGACTTAAATTTCCCAGCTTCAAGTTTGCTGTTGTGTTAGTCCGGCAATTTTCCTCATAGTCAATGAATAATAGGGCCGACGACAAGTCAGCCGAGGCTGCTGCAGGGTTTGGGATTCGAGTACCATTCCACAGTGCTTGTTAGTACGGAGTGTGTGTGTGTGTGTGTGTGTGTGTGTGTGTGTGTGTGTGTGTGTGTGTGTGTGTGTGTAAAAGCAAAACTGGCTCTCTCAGGCATCAGGCAGTTTCATGGGACATCAGTAACTTTCCTCTGCTGTATCTGAAGTTGCCGTGGGTGATTGTCATGTGCCCTTGATTTTTATGAGAAATAACATTCAGCGTGATATATTTCCAATTCACTTAAGTCAGGACAGCAAGTGCGTTGAGCTATGATTCTCTCTCCCGAGTCCCTCCCTCAAGCAAGGCTTTGGCAGAAACACTGATTCATCTCGTATGTTTCGGTGGTTACTTTTGCTCCGGAAAAAAATCTTCAGCACACTTTGATAAGATTTATCATCCCAGACTCTTTACTTCCCTGCCAAAATAATCATCACCATCAATTCAGGAGATCAAGCTAATGAATTAAGCGAGCTCCAGTCCTCCTGTAGGGGTTGTTTTATGCAAAGAAAATTGAAGCATAGAAAAATCGTGACTCCTCCAAGGTCATGTGGCAGCGAAGAGCTGGGGGTAGAGAATCCGGTTGGTCTGGCTCCCAACTGCCACTGGTGCCCAAGCAGCCCAATGAATCAAACATGAGCGATTAAATTCAGAAAGTCTTTCCTGCTCAGCTCTGTATGAAAATACTTACCTAATGGGGTTCTGTTTCACAAGCAAATGATATGCAAAACTCCCTGACAACAATCTGAAGGGGTCTGTGTGTGCCCACTGCACTGCCTCCGTGCCTGCCTTTCATTGATTTCTGATTTCTAAGTCGTTTTTTTTTTTTTTCATGTGTAGGTACTGCCTTGCCAGATGGCAGGAAACTGTTAGCTTCAGGAAAGTTTCTAAAGTGAGTAAACACAGTTAAAATATTGGGGGACTTGTGATGATTAAATACTTTCAGTAGTTAAAAGCTAGCTGTGTAAAACATACTTTTGCAGGGGTAAGTTAGACCACAGTTAGTACTCTTCCTGGCCCTGCCCCGTCATGTGTCTGTAGCAAGACTAGAATGGAGCCATAACTAACATGCTCATATGGGGAAACAGTCTTATTATGCCACAGCAGCTTGTCATAGACAACCCCACTGTACTTATTTGTGATCATTTAAACATTTCCTCACGTGCCTGGACCCTGTAGCCAGCCACAGCCAAGTCTCACTTAATCATATTCCCTGACTCCGAGAGTGAACCCAGAGCAGATGCTTGCCAAAGCCTCGGGTTTTGGCTGTGCTGGTAGGAGAGTGATGGAGTTTGTGGGCGTTCATAGTGCATATCTCTTGAAGATGTTCTCAGAGTTACAGAGCAATACGTTAATATTGAAAATAAATCAAATAAATCGCTAGGGTCCGTGTTTAGTAAGGCCCCAACCATGTCTGTTTTAGGCTTTAGTTTAGCGCCAGTGAGTGTCAGTGCAGAGAAAAGGTGAAGATGCTGGGAGCTGGGAGAGGATAATAGCTGGCTGTCTCTTTCTAGGGATGTTTCCATTACACCAATACTTCTGAATCAGCCAACATCAATTGCGTGTGTGCTGTGGGATACAGAAGGGCACGAGAGATGGATCTTTGCTCTCTGCCAGTGTCTGCGGGGAGAGAGAAAGCCTAACAGGAAAGTTACAGCGAGGCTTAGTTGAAAGGTACTACACGTGCCCTGTGACTACCAGCTGATGGCAGCGGATCTGGGAGAACAGAGGTGGCGTTAACATAGGGATAGGGGAGACGTGGAGGGAAGGGGCTTTTCTGTGCTTGGCTCAGAGTACCAGAACAGTCCCTAGGCCCAGAGACAGTGTTGGCATTCAGGACTTTGTCTGTGAGCCAAGGGTGGGTTAGTAAGCCGTTTCGCTCCACTCCTCCAGTCAGGGTCAGGATTTGTCACTTCACCTTCTGAATTTTCTTATTGTCTCCTGACTGTACTGGCCACAGCCTTAAACTCAGCACCCACTCTGGGGGTGAGGGTGGGGCTGGGGTGCATTGATGGTCACCTGGATTATCTCCATCACAGCCTGTACTATCTGCAGATTCTGTTTATTGCTAACGGTTCTTTTTAAATTCCCTTCCCTTAGTGTCCTTCTCTTCCATGCTCCAGTCTTTCTGTCCCCTATAGAATTAAATGTTCCCTCACTTGGCCTCTGTTCTGTCCCCTATAGAATTAAACATCCCCTCACTTGGCCTCTGTTCTGTCCCCTATAGAATTAAATGTTCCCTCACTTGGCCTCTGTTCTGTCCCCTATAGAACTAAACGTTCCCTCACTTGACCTCTGCTCATTTCATCCATCTCTTCCTTTGCTATTCTTGCCCTGCTCTGTGAGCGTGGCTGTGCCTTTGTGGTTTTGTTTCCCTTGCCCTGCATGGCCACCCCCTGTCTGCTTCACGGTGCACCCCATCCTGTCTGCTTTGCATGGAACACTTAATCTCCGTCACCCATCCTTGCAGCCAGCTGGTCAGTCAATGCTGCATCTGTCGTGTGCTTCCTTTAAGCATCGTCAGCCCCTGCCCCCTCCTGCTCCTCTCTGCTCCCTGCTCAAGGTATGGATCAGTTTGTCTTTCACTCTTTGTATGCTTCATGCTTTGTTGAGCTCTAGGAAATGTCTAGGCACCTAACAGAGCAGGTAAAATGCAGTAATTTCTGTGGGAATGAATTAGCAGTCGCACAAAATGTAGGAAGCTATATACATGCCCTGTCTCCTATTATCTGATTATTAATATCACATGCTCTGGACACAGGCACATATGAGCAAGCCTAAATAGACCTAGTAAGATGTGTGTGTACATGCACACACACACAGACACACACACAATTAAAAAGGTAATGAATTTGGGACAGGGGACTTAGAAGAGCTTGAGGATAGACGTGAGGTAGATGAAGTGCTCAAGGAGGAAGTTCTCAAAAAATAAAACGATAAGAAAAATAATAAATAGAAACAACTTAAAAGTTAAAAAAAAAATACTATATGCTAACATTGCCCCTCGGGGAAACAAGTCATAAAGCAAATTTGTATAAAATCATTCCATAGTGATTTTTAAAGCTTTGTTTATTTATTGTTATGTATACAGTGCTCTGCCTGCATGTACACCTGCAGGCCAGAAGAGGGCATCAGACCACATCGTAGATGGTTGTGAGCCACCATGTGGTTGCTGGGAATTGAACTCAGGACCTCTGGAAGAGCAGACAGTGCTCTTAACCTCTGTGCCATCTCTCCAGCTCCCTCCTCCCCATAGTGAGTTTTTAAAAGCAGTAATTCATTACATTCCATTTATTGAATTTCTTGGGAAGAGCAGTGAACAACTTGATTTGTTAAATATCTTTTATAAAAACAAAAACAAAAAAGAAATGAAAAAAAAATCCCATTAAATTTATATTTCAAATGTTGCCCCTCACCCTCCTCAAGAATAAAAGAAAAAAAAAAAAAAAGAAAAGAAAAATGAAGAGTTTCTCCGACTCACCGAGCCTTACTCACAGTGTGCCTATCACTGGCAGTAAGGCTCTTCTTTACATGACAGGCTGGCGTGGCTCTTGTTGGGCGCGATGCTGCCTTGGGTTCTAAGCGTGGAGGCCCTCAGAGGGACTGCTTAGCTGGTGGCACGTTGATGCCTCCCGCTGAAGTTTGATGAGAGCCGAGCCTTTTGTCTTTCAGTAACAATGAAGTGGCCTAAATTCAGGGCTTTGTCTCTGAGCCAACACTATCAGGCATCACTCCTTTTTTAAAAAAAGAAACGGAGTCAGGAACATTGTGTGAAGCCAGCTGTACAGCGAAGCTGTATCCTTTAAGAGATTGGCGGAAGGCCCCCCCATTGATAAGGCCAAGAAGCTTCCGCCTATTCCATCCTTTTCTGTGGTGATGAAGATGGCAAATGTGTAGAGAGTACCTCTTGTGAACATATTTTTGGAATTACCTCTGCTTACATAACTTTACATGG
Source organism: Acomys russatus (assembly GCF_903995435.1). Classification (NCBI taxonomy): domain Eukaryota; kingdom Metazoa; phylum Chordata; class Mammalia; order Rodentia; family Muridae; genus Acomys; species Acomys russatus. Next base: position 1,110,260 of record NC_067164.1, on the reverse strand, counting down.
CAGCTCCTATTTCAAAGGATTCGGCTTCTGCCGCAGACGGTAGAATAGATAAACTGACCCCGTTTAACCGTCTTATCAACTACAACATGAATTAGGTGTGTTACGGGACTAGATTTGCATCAATTGCTTGGACTTGCTCAGGGCATACGTCTCAGATAGTTTTCAGGACTCAGAAATGTTTTTCCTGCATCACAGATGGAGTCCTCCAGCCCCACCTCCATGCCCACACCCCGTTATGCTTTTTTATCTAAGTTTGTTAAAATCATAATGCTGTTTGGTTGAAGTAAAACTTTGCGTCTGTTGCAGCATTTCTGGGCCTGGTATCATATATGACCTATGTACGTGTGCGTGCACATGCATGCTCTCATGTTATACACACGTGTGTTTATGAGCCCCCATTCAATCATGAGAATCTACTATCCTGATCCTAGAAACAGCTCTGTTGTGATAGCACTCATGGTATAAACCTTCCTCTCACGGCATCCGCTCTGCCGTTGCTTTCTATGTTCTTAAGGTTGTGCAGCCATCACCACGGTCTAATGGCGGAATATTTTCATCACTCCCATCAAAGAAACTCTGTGTTCATTAATCTGCTTTCTCTACTGTGGCCACTCAGGACACTTTGTGTAATGACGTCACATAGTGTTACAGCACTTATTGGTGCCTTATTACTTTTTATGGCTGATTAAATTCCATTGTATGAATAGTGACTGTATTTTGCATATCCACCTATCAGTTGACATGTTTCTGATTTTCCTTTTCTTTCTTTAAAGCTCAGATGACCCAAAGAACATTAAGATGCCCTCCCCCACCTGCCCTCCGATCTCTAATACCCGGCATGCTTTAGCTAACTTCCTTTAATTTATATTTTAGTTAGGAGCATCTCTGGTGAGATGGTTAAACGAACAAAGGGCAACGTGTTTATCTGACAAAGAGGTTATTACATGGAAGGTACATTTAGTCACAAATGACATAAAGATTGAAGGAGTGGGGCCATTAAGTCTTGGCTTAGACGTGGGAGATGATGGGCATCGCTAGTGAGGGTTCTGGGCAGCCACCCCTGTAGGGTAGCTCGCTTGTTCATAGCCATCTTGTCAGTGACTTCTCTGTAAAGAGTGTCTGTTGGTTGCAGTGGAAAATTATCCCCTCCCTGCTTATTGCCCAAATGCCCTGTCATCCCTTCAGAGAAATCTATGTTTTAGGTAATGGATCCATATATTTTAGGAAATGGATGCCTTGTGGGTGCTGGGAATCGAACCCAGGTCCTATGGAAGGGTAGCCGGTGCTCTTAATTGCTGAGTGATTTCTCCAGACCTTAGAACCCTTATTCTAAACAGCTAGATCTTTCCTTTGGAAGACAGTGAATTGTACATGTGATCAGAGTTCGTAGTAGGAAAACATATAAATTACTTTATAAGCTGTATTTTAGTTCCATTATTAGCTCTGCTAATTAGCGAAGGCCTTCATAAAGAGTGAGGAGATGACTGCTCCGCCGACAATGCATTAGCAAATGTAGACCACACTGCATACAGTGAACGAGTAGCTTTTCATTCAAGATGTTTCTCATAAAACTTTGGAACAGGATATGAGTGAGTCGTTTTTAATATAGGGAGACCGAGAGAGAGAACGATTCCAATATAGTGGTCTTGGGTATGCTCAAAGATAAGGTTATTGTGTGATTTACCCAGCCGCTGCTGGGGTTGCTGCATAGAGCCTCTTGTGGTCGGAAAGGAAAGTGGTCTGCCCGTTCACCTCCTGGGGGAAGAATTCTGCAAGTGTGGAGGCTATTATTATTTCTGTCTTCTAAACTTAAACGTTAGCCAGGGCCTGGCACGGGGCTCACTGATGACAAGCACTTGCCATGCAAGCCCACAGGAAAAGCCAGGGAGGTGTGACAGTTGCCTGGAATCCCAGCACATACCCCCACACATATGTGCACTCCCACATGTGAGTATGTATACACCGCACCCCCCACACCAGGTTAAAAAAAAAGGAGTAACAGACAATTTAGGTAGAGATAGGAGTTGATATGTAGACCAAATATAGAATACGCATAAGTCATAAAGAAAAATTAATAATGACTTTTGAGTATATAATTGAAATCCTGCCCCTTGAGATCACAGATAATGACAGGCAGAAGGGGCGTGGCACTAAGATCGATGGTTCAAGCCATAGACAATGAATTGGTTAATGTGGTTAAAACTATAAAAAAAAATCAATTCATCAAGATTTCTAATATGAAATAGGAGAACCATATTTGTCTTGTGTCTTACTGGCCCTTTGTTTTTCATGCTTGGGCTCTGCTCCATGACATACGCTTACTTAAGTAGCCCCAAACTACCTGGTGGGGGGTCATTTGTGATATCATATGATAGGTTTCTGTACTTAGAGAGCTTTAGAAACATAGTGATTGAAACTAATTTTAAATTAAACCATCATGTAAAGCCATTGCTCTTCTTTAGATTAGTGTAAGGCAGCGGTCCTCCTTACATTCACTTTTAGGAACGTCCAGATACTTAGGATGCCAGGACCCCAACTCTGGTAAGTCTGTTTCTGATTTAAGACACTGGCAGGGATGGCCAGCAGCGCTGAGCATCAAGTCCAGGAGACTTAGCTTTGCCAGAGCGCCGAGTGCAGATCTGAAATGTCTGTCAGAGGGTGGAAAGATAATAAATAGTGTCAGAGATAGATTCCTTTTAGGAGTTTGGCAATTTCCTGATTTACTATGAGGAACGCGCCAACTGGATGGTAATGCTACAGCTGGCCCCGGGTCCACTACTGACCTTGAGTAATCTCATGTAGAGTGAATGCTCACCTGAAGGCTGCACAGAGAGATGTGTGGGCTGCCACAGGGCCAGCGAGCTTGTGACTTGTTCTGAGCCCTGACTTCCTTCGCAAGGCGGCGCCAGCATGACATTCTGCTTCAGTCAGCAGCATGTGAGGTATTATAATGCCTTGCATCTTCCCCACAGTGGCTACGATTACTCCATTTACCATCTGCCCATCTGATAAATATAGTCACATATATATTTAACTATTCTCTCTCTCTCTCTCTCTCTCTCTCTCTCTCTCTCTCGCTCTCCTCTCTCTCCCTCTCCTCTCTCTCTCTCTCTCTCTCTCTCTCTCTCTCTAAATCCCATTACTAGGGTACATTCTCTGGGTGGTCCTAAGTTTGTTTTTTGTTTTTGTTTTTTGTTTTTTTTTTTTACCATGTTTGTTAGGTTTTCAGGTTTGTTTCCATGTGACTCTGCTGCCTGTTTTTCTCCATAGTGTTGCCTTTTTCTCATTACTTTCATACACTGAGTAATTTATATTTTCTATCATGAGTAAGTACTTTTCCAAACTTGTCCTTTCTTGTTGTGGTGTTGCTTACCTTAAGTATTTTAAATGGTTTATGTGGTTAGATGCAATTTTTGAATTGTTTCCCTTATATTTTATTTATTCATTGGTGTGTGTGGGTGATGTACATGTCACGGAGCGGATATTGCAGTCAGACAACAGCTGCCGCGAGTTGCTTCTCTCCCTCTGCCACGTGGGTCCCAGGGCTCAGGCCTGACGGGAAATGCCTTTACCTGTTGAGCCATCCTGCTGGTTCAGATACAGTTTTCTACAATAAATAATTTGGATTTTTTTTCTCTCTTGGCTAGTAGTCCTTTCTTGCCTGGATTATACAGGAAAGCCCTTAATTGTCTGTAAGTCTTTGAAAAATTAATTTTAAACTTCATGTCTATCTGTGCTTTAGTTTTTAAATATACAGTCTGTAGTATTTCAACAGTCTGTTTTGATTATTGCTATATTTTATTATAATTATAGTATTCCCAGATTTAGAAAATACTTATTTTTTGTTTTTTTCAAACAAGGTCTTTCTACATAGTTCTGCCTGTCCTGGAACTCACTACATAGACCTGGCTGGTCTTGAACTCAGAGAGATCTATCCTCTTGCCTCTGCCTCCCAAATACTGGGGTTGAAGGTATGTGCTGTCATGCCTGCCTACCCGTTGTATTTTTAAAAACATAACCTTTATGGCATGTCTTGGAAGTTTATTCCTCCAGCTAGACACTAATAGGCTTTCCTCCACTATCATCTAGACAGCAGTCACATAGAAATTTAATTGAAATTATGCTAATATGTTACTTTTGTGACACTTCTGTTAAACCATCTTATCTACAATGCCTTTCCTTGTGTTCTGTTCTTTTATATCATTTAAGAAATCCTTGTCACATCCATGTGTAAGTCTTATAAGTCTTATGAGTTTTAAAAAGAGCTCTATGATTTTTCACTTACTGAGAATTCCATTCATGTATATAATGTGTTTTGATCCTATGAACCCCACTGCCTCTCAGTTCCCCCTAAGCTTCCTTTCCAACATGGCCTCCTCCCAATTTCATGTCCTCTTTATTTTTGAAAAACAAAAAACAAAAAACAAAAAACCATGAGTTCAACTAGTGCTGTCAGTAATGTGCAAGAGTGTGAGCTCAACCATGGTGCACACACAGCCTGCCAGTATCCATACCCCCAGCAGCCAACAACTGCCGATAGCGCTTCACTAAGGAGTGGGGCTTGTGAACTATTCTCCACATCCTCCGGCACCCTGACTGGCCCTATCTTGTGCAGGGAGCCATAACCGCTGTGAGCCCGTGAGTGCAATGGCCACGCCATGCCCCTGAGCCTAGGTAGCATGTCCTGTTTATGGCTGAGGCGCACAGCCACTTACCCTCAGCACTCTGACTAGTGTCGAGTCTTTGCCACAACCACTGTTTGCTCTCTGAGGGTCTTCTCTGGCCACGGCTGAGAGTGCATGTGTGTGGAATGAATTCTAGGCACAGCTGTGCAGAGTTAAAAGGTAAAATTCTCAGGGCTTTTCTAACTTTTTCTCCACGTATTTTCTATTTGTGAATGAAACATTTGTGTTTCTTGATAATTATAGTATAGAAAGTTTTGTGTATTTTTTCATATTTATAAAAAATGATTCAATTTTCTTTTCCTTTTTCTTCTTTTTTTTTTTTTGTTGTTGTTTTCTTTTTTTTTTTTTTTTTTTTTCAAGACAAGGTTTCTCTGTGTAGCACTGGCTATCCTGAACTTACTCTGTAGACCAGGCTGGCCTCAAGCTCACAAGCATCCTCCTGCCTCTGCCTCTGCTTCCCGTGTGCCGGGATAAAGGTGCGCGCCACCACTGCCTGGCCAGCTTTCTCATATCGTTGCACTTACTTATATTACTAATAGCTTCCAGAATGGTGTTGAATGATGATGCAACAATCAGCATCTTTGTTCTGTTTCTGTTTTTATAGAGATCTGTTTTATGCCTCGAAACCTACGTTAGTCAGCTTTTCATTATAGTGACAAAATGCCTGAAACAAGTGCTTATAAAGAGAACGGGTTTGTTATGGTTCCTAGACCATGGTTGGATGAGCCCACTGTCTCTAGGCCTCTGTTAGGGTCACACAGTAAAGCAGAAACCAAAAAAGGAAAAGGGAGTGGCCAGTCAGGGTCCCATAGTTCCCTGTACGATGCTTCTAGTGAAGCCACTGTGCCCTCCCTCTTCAGTAGTCTCCCCCCAGCCCATAACACATTTATCATGTAAGCTGTAGCATTCTGATCGCAACCCCAAAGGTTTATATCTATGTCACAGTGTAAAATTAGTCCAGTCTATCTGGAGGAGCCCCTGCAGCAGTGTTACAGTGTTCCAGCAGCATTGCCCAAAAGTTCAAATTTGAGATCTCCTCTGTGATTGAAGGCAAAATCAACCATAAGCCTCTGGAAAAAAAAAAAAAAAAGAAGAAGAAGAAGGAGGAGGAGGAGGAAAAAGAAAAAGGAAAAAAAATCAGAAGCATGTACTTCTAAGTTACGTGTCTAGGCAGGCACAGAGTGAGCTATTTCAGAAGCCAGAAGTAGGAAAATGGTTAGGAGATGCTGGGCCCAGGCAAGACTAGAACAGCAGAGCAAGCAGTAAGTCCCAAAGCTTCCTGTGGAGGGCCTGGGCCCACGGTGGGGAGTGGTTACCAAGGGTTTGGACAGCTTTGTCCCTCTGGCCTCACTCACTGCCTGTGATTTACCCCTTGGGCAGGTTTTGTGGGTTCTCTGCAGCTTCCTGTTGTAGGCATTGTTCCACACCAGCATCTGTGCCTCCTTGGGCTGTCAAGATTTCACAGTTGGCCCTGCTACGAGCTGGCTGAAGGGACGTAGTGCTCCCTGTGTGACCTCTCAGAAAGTCCTTTTGGGTCTTGGTGTAAGTTGCCACGGGAACTCTGTGACTCCTGTATTCCTCATGGGTGCACACCCAGCATCGTGAGGATGGTGCCCAGTTCTGCTGTCAGTACCAGCTGTACCTGGGTCTGCCCGATCCACAGCCATAGCATCCTTGGAACATTTTACTGCACCTCCATGGAGGGCACACCCACAGCCCCCACCCCCACCCCACCAGCTCTGTTCCAAAAAGCGCTCCGCCCAGGAAAGTCTCTGAAACAAATCTGTATTGCTGGCATTTCTCAGCTTGAGGTGGCAGTGGCCTTGCTGGTTTGGTAGCTACTCCTGAGGCAGCCTTCCCAGGGTCTCAGTGCAAACTCCATGGCTTCTCTGTGTGTTTACTGAGGCTAGCAACTACACCCTGTTTAACTGGTCCATGGCGTGCACTGCTTTTCTGGCCAAACTGTAACTTTCCCAAAGCCTTTCCTGTTGCCTTTTACTTTACTTGAGATCAGGTCTCACTGTGTGGTGCAGGCAGTGAGCTTGCAATCCTCCTCCTGCTTCAACCTTTATCCCAGACCCTTTCCAAGTTCGTGTATTTTTGTTTGTTTGGTTGGTTTTTTTCTTGTTAATACTCATTGAGTCTGTTTAGTGCTGTTCTTACGTGCATGGGTGTGGTGCCAGCCACTGGAGCATGGCAATCCACCAAGAGCCACATCCCTGAAGAAAATGGACTCTCCCTGCTCCTGTAGCCATCACCTGCTAACAGCTCTCAGCTAGCTGTGGGGTCTCATGATCCCCTCCCCCACCCGACCCCTGACCAACATCCAGCATATTTGGTAAATACCACATTATCTCTGGGATTTTAGAATGGTGTCTGAGCCAAGCTTCTTAAGGCCCCATAAGGAGTCAAGAGCATTGTAACTGGGATTCTCCAGCAGAGTAAATAATGGATTAATTCAGGATGTGTCCTTTTCCTTGAGCTCTGGAATATAGAATATTTCTATGGTAGTCTTTAAGTGAAACACATTAAACACATGCCAGAGATGTCTCAGGACTTAGAACCTCTTTTTAATGGGAACAGTTTAGATTGGGATAAATGAGCATTTTCAAAACAGCTGTTCATAGAAGAGGCAAAAGTTTTAATTTTGCTATCCATTGCAATTGAATGGGAAGAAAAATATTGAACTAACTAGTGAGGGACACTGATTTCATTCGCACACAATAGCAGTAGAGTGTAGAAGGATTAGAAGGAATAAGATATAGACATGTGTTCTTAGTGGGGGAGTATGTGAGATTCTGAACATAGACTCTTAAATTTTTTTTTAAAGCCCTGACTTGCCTGGAACTCACGATGTAGACATATCACAGAGATAGATCTGCCTTTCTGCCTTGGTCTTTGTCTGCCTGTCTCAGTCTCAGTCTCTTAATGTTGGGATTAAAGCTGTGCGCCACCATGCTGGCCACATGAACTTTTTATGTTATAAAGATGCCAGTTTTTGACAAGTCAGTGTGTGGAGATGCGTATAATCATGGCAGCGTGAGGGGCAGTGAATTTGGTATGTAGGAATATGTGTGCTATCTAACACTCTATCCCAGAGCTACGGTAACTACGTGCATGGAGTTGACACGGAAGCACATTGTTAGTAAGCAGGAGAAAAGGTTCGAATGCACATTCAAGACTGGATTTAGTCTATGGTGGTAAAGCCAGAGCAAAATTCTCAGTAAACGGACCCAGAAGAACTGGTTGAATCTCGGGAGAGAAAGTCGTATTAGTAGCCAAAGAAACTTTTAGGCAGATGATAGACTAACATGGAATAAATAAATGAGCAAAGGCAGAAAATACAGGTAGCTGTTTATCCATCAAAGTGAGTCTCTTCTCTTTTTAGCCCTTTTTATTGTAAATAAGTTGAAAGATCCAACCAAAAAGCCTGATGTGGTAAACGGTGTCCACGGGGAGCTTAGAGGCGAGGATGTCGGGCAATCGTGTGGTTCCGGAGGAAATAAGTTTAATATTGATGGCAAGTTCTGAGAAACTGGGGCAGGATCTCCGGCTCCAGAGTTTCTCTTTCCATATGACAAGTGACAGTGATTTGTAACTAGCTAGCCAGATGGTGGTGGCGCATGCCTTTAATCCCAGTACTCAGCAGACAGAGGCAGGTGGATCTCTGTGAGGTCAAGGCCAGCCTGGTCTAAGCAAGTTCCAGGACAGCCAGGGCTACACAGAGAAACCCTGCCGAGAGGCGGGGGAGGGGGCCAGGAAGGGAGGGAGGGAGAGAGATTGAGATTTGGAACCATGATCAGTGTTGATGGATGTCATTTTAGGAAGAATCTACCAAATCCTCTTCCCAAAGCGGTTGTCCCATCTTGCACCCGCAATGAATGACAGTTCCCATTTCTGCTTGTTTCACTTTGGCGTTCACCAGTGGTCCTATGGGGAGGCCCGCCATTCAGTGGCCTTGCAGTAAAACTTTGTTGCTGGCAGTTTCCTGAGCACTTACCGGGATGAGCACCTTTTCCTGGGCCATCTGTGTTTTCTCTGAGAAGCGCCTGCTTTTAAGTTCAGCTGTTCGTCTTACTGTTGTGGTTTATGTGTTTTACATACAAATTCTTTATTAGATATTTTTGGGTTTTTAAATTATTATTCCTTGGGGATAGTCTTTTCATTCTCATCATTGATTTTTGCACTGCTAATGGTAATCATTGTTTTTTTTTTTTCTTTCCCCAAATCATAGAACAAGCCTCACCCAAAATCTAGATCAGCTAGATTTTTCTCCTAGCTTCCTGTGTATATAATTTTTGCATTTTATGTTTAGGTCTGTGTGTTCCATTTTCAGTGAGTTTTTATGGAAGGTAAAAGTTCTGTTTAATTTTTTTTTTTCCTTAAACATGTGGGTGTCTAGTTGTTCCAGCTGCATTTGTTGAAAAGCCTTTTCTTCACTGCACCCCCTTTGCTCCCTTGTCAAAGGTCAGTTGGCTGTACGTCTGTGCTCTATTTCTGGTCTGTCTCTTCTGGCCCATTGATCTCTTTGTCTATTCCTTTGCCAATAACACGATGCCTTGATTACCGTAGATTTATAATAAGTCCTGAAGTCAGGCAGTGTCAGCCCCCGGGCTTTCTTCTCCTTCCATATTGTGCTGGCTATTTCTGGGCTATTTCTCTTGTACAAACTTTAGAATCCGTTTACTGGTGTCCATGGAATAACTCTTTGGCCTAGGTTTGCTTTTAAAACTAATTTTGCTTTGGAGTTGTGAAGTCTCTCCTCTCTCTTTGGTTTTTAATAATTGTTTTAAAGCCATTTGCCTTCGTATGCCCGTTCTTTCTTAGGTGTCATCAAAACTTATTGTTAGTATAACAGTAAGTAAATCTGGTGCTATTTCCTACCCCATACACCTATATAAATATGTGTAGTGGATATATCTGAGGCTTATAAGCCTGCATCTATGGGGGGGGGAGAGGGAGAGAGAAAGAGAGAGAGAGAGAGAGAGAGAGAGAGAGAGAGAGAGAGAGAGAGAGAGAGAGAGAGAGAGAGAGAGAGAGAGAGAGAGAGAGAGAGAGAGAGAGAGAGAGAGAGAGAGAACATATGTGCATGAATGTATAAATATGTGCGTAATCCTAAATTAACCGCCTACTTATTTTTGAGAAAGAATCTCTCACTGAACCAGGAACTGGCGGGTAGTGAGCTGCAGGGATCCACCTCTATCTCCCTCCCCCCAGGGATCCACCTGTATTCCCCCTCCCTCCAGGGATCCACCTGTATTTCCCTCACCTCCATAGATCCACCTGTACCCCCCCTCCCCCCAGAGATCCACCTGTATCCCCCTTCCCCCAGGGATCCACCTGTATCCCCCTCCCCACTAGGGATCCATCTGTATTCCCCCTCCCCTCAGGGATCCACCTGTACCCTCTCCCTGCCCCAGGGATCCACTTGTATTCCCCCTCCCACTAGGGATCCATCTGTATTCCCCCCCTCCCCCCAGAGATCCACCTGTATCCCCCTTCCCCCAGAGATCCACCTGTATCCCCCTTCCCCCAGGGATCCACCTGTATCCCCCTCCCCACTAGGGATCCATCTGTATTCCCCTCCCTCAGGGATCCACCTGTACCCTCTCCCTGCCCCAGGGATCCACTTGTATTCCCCCTCCCACTAGGGATCCATCTGTATTCCCCCCCTCCCCCCCAGAGATCCACCTGTATCCCCCTTCCCCCAGGGATCCACCTGTATCCCCCTCCCACCAGGGATCCACCTGTATCCCCCTCCCTCAACACTGGCATCGCAGTTACATGCTACCTGCCTGGTTGTGACCTGGGTGCTGGGGACTGAAGTCTGGTCCTCATGCCTGAGCGACACATCCTTTTCCTGCCGAGCCAGACATGCAAACAACCCTAAATCCCATTGTTCCAGTGAGCCCAGAGGCACACCCAGTCAAGGGCTATGGCTCTTCCTACTTGTCCTTTCCCTTTGACTGAATTTGAATGTATCAGGGGGCAGGTGTTGTATTCACATGACAGCTGTTTTATTGTATATACTCCACCAGCACAAAGCCATAGATAGTGAACTGTATAAAGAAAGCTAGTATTTATTTTTTATTTGGGTTAAGAGAAAGAATAGAAATGCTGAAATATAAAATATTGAAGTCTCGCTTTACCCTAATATAGCTACTCGTGATCAGCAGGGTTATATTTCAAGAGTGTTAACGTGACATTGTACTTTTCTGTTTGAGATCCGATGCCTGGACCACGTTCTTTAGACTTACATTCCGGCATTTTTGCTTTTATTTCCTCATGGGAAGAATTCTATAATCGCATGTAGAGAAATAGTGCTGTTAGGGCCGGAGAGAGGACTCAGTGGTTCAGTTCATCCTGATCTTCCAGAGAATGTGAGTTCAATTCCCAGCACCTACCTTGGGTGGCTCACAACGACCTGCACCTCCAGCTCCAGGGGTCCAACACCCCCTTATGGGCTCCATGAGCACTGACTGCACTCATGTGCACACACACTCACACAGACATACATAATTGAAGTTTTAAATACAAAAAAAGAAAGAAAGAAAGAAAGATTCTCCTATTTGACTTTATAAAAATTTTAATTCAAGCAGTCCAGTGTCACTGAGTGTCCTGGTTAGGGTATCTGTTGATGTGATAAAACGCTGAGGGGGTAGGTTAAACGGTTTATTTGACTGACACTGCCATAGCCCATGGACGGTCCACACCTGGGAGAAGTCAGGGTAGGAAGTCAAGCAGGGCAGGTGTCGGAGGCGGGACTGAGAGGCCGCTGGGAGCTCAGCTTGATCTTGCTCAGCCTGGCCCTCCCAGCCCTTGGACAGACAAAAAAAAAAAAAAAAATTGTTGTTCAGTTCTTATTAGAAAATCAGTAAAAGTGAGTCTTAGTTTGTGCTTACTGGGCTCTTTATTTGTTTATCCTCTATACTTTCTCATCTTCTGTCCTGTTTCCTATTTATTTGTGTTTTGTGGATGGCTTTGAAAGCGGCTAAGCCTCTGATTAATACGCTATGGCTATTTTTCTCTGAGTTTTAATTTGCTTTTGTATATATATTCTTGTTGTTTTAAATCGGACATTGTATTTTGTACATGTTTTCGTGCCATTTGGGATTGTTGGATCATAACACTTCAGCTGCCTGTGCAGCATCCAGTTAACTGGGCTAAAATACAAGTTTTCTTCTAATCCTCTGTTATTGGATGTTTAATGGCCTGAAATTTCAAGAGGAAGCTACTTTCTTCCTTCCCTTTTTTGTAGTAATATATACAACAAGCACACTAAAAGATAAATTGAAATATTGTCTTAGCTTATTTAATTATAAACACTTGGCGGTGCTGACATTTTGGGTTTTCAGGGTTAGAAGTAAAGTTTTTCTTGGAACCTTTCACCTCCTTGACAAGTGTCTTTCACTGCACAACCACAAACCCTTAGAGAGCAGTCGCCCTCAACCTTCCTGATGCTGGGACCCTTCAGTGCGGTTCCTCACAATGTGGTGACCCCCCCCAAACACACACACAACCATAAAATATTGCTGCTTCCTCACTGTGATTTTGTTGCTATTATGAATCATAATGTAAATACTTTTACTTATGATTATTTCCAAAGCAGCAAAGCGAGTCATTTGAGCTGACGCACATCTTTGGCTCTTAAGGGGCCCAAACCAATTTTTAAAAATGGAGGAGCTGTGAGGTTTCCACAGGGACACTTGTTAATAGATTCCCTCCCTAATAATGTTGGATCCCGACACATCGTACACAAGCAGGCCATTGTTTGAAATAATGTGTGCTGTGTTCCAAGGACTGTGAATTTTTTTTTTTTTTTTTTTGTCTTGGGTTGTTTTTATGATACAGTTTTAATTCCAGAATACAAAAATGTATTTTAACCTGATGCTAATAAGAGGTACTTGTTTGCAGGAATCTTTAGATTATTGTTGCAAATTTCTGTATCTTTGCATGTTGCATTTTATAGAGTGGATTTTTTAAGTTATGAGAAGTGCACCCTCCTTACCCCCAACCCTGTAGCCTAGGCTGCATACCATAGCAACAGCTTTCCCTCCCCTGCTGGTCTCGAACTCATGACCCTAAGCCTGAGCCTTTTGAGTACTGGAATTTCAAGCATGCCCAGCTTAGAGTAGGTTTCTCTTTGACCTAAAAATGCAGTATAGGTTTCGAACCGATACATTTTTAAAAACAAATTTGCTGTCCTATCCTGATGCACAGTTATTCAGTGTTTGAGTAACTGTGTTCTGCCCATCTCTTTTCAGGGATGGAGTTAGTTATGTGATGGTCCCTTATACGGAGAAGGCAGGAGCTGAAGAGCAGGTTGACGGGAAGCACAGGCTTTTAGATTCCAAAAGTCTGCGGTACGCTAGGCCAGGAGAAGTCATGCAAGCTGAAGTTAGAATACAGTCTATATTAAGCCTCAGGCTGGGAAGGCGGGTGCGACCGGATGACTTAGAGGTGGCAGTGAGGTAGTCTTGCAGTCTTTCCACCCAGCCTGATGGGACTTACACCTCTTGGCAGACAACAAGCTCATCCCCATCTGAGAAGATGGACCCAGCGCCCTCTGAGCGAGCTCACAAAAGATACTGCAAGTTACTGTTGACTCCTGTATTTTACCTCAGCACCACAAAAATTGGACAAGGCTCAGAGCCTTTTCTTTCAGCATCCTTGTAGCCAAAGCTCCAGCCATCTCACTGGATTTCTCTAGTGGCATCCCTGGGGCCGTATTTGGGTTCCTCAGACTCATCCTCTAGAGAAGCCAGAGAGATTTATAAGGAGAAGTCAGATCCCATCCCTCTCCCCCTTAATGCTCTGCACTAAACATCTTCCTCTCACAGAGTCCTGAAGGGCCCGCTGTGTTCAGAATGGCGACCTCCTCTCATAGTCCGCTCCAATCCTGTGCCCGCCCTTGGCCTTGTTGTTCGTGCGTGCTCAGTCTTGTGGGCTCTGTCCCCAATGTACTCCCCCTTTCATCCTTTAGGCCTGCAGCTAGGTGTAGCTTCTCGGATGAAGGCTTCCTGTGTATGCTCTCCAAGGTAGCATCTTTTGGCCCCTAGTCCCACTCATCTCTTTTATTTCCTTCATTTCTCTGGGCCAGTGGTTCTCAATCTTCCTAACGCTGTGACCCTTTAATACAGTTCCTCAGGTTGTGCTGACCCTAGCCATAAAATTATTTTCATTGCTACTTCATAACTGTGATTTCGCTATTGTTGTTAATCATAATGTAAATCTTTTTGGAGATCGATGTTTGCCAAAGGGGTCATGACACACAGGTTGAGAATCACCACGCTGGACACTCTGACCAGAGTCTAGTAATCCAATAAATATTTGTTGTGCACCTGAAGTGTGCCAGGCACTGTTCTAGGTGCATGGGAATCCATCTAGGCTGAAACAGATGAAACGAGAATGCCTGGTGTTCTGGAAATCACACGAGGAAAGCGGCTGCACTGCAGACATGTTAGGTAGGCACTGGATGGCAAGCATGGACTCAGGATGATACCTGAGATTGGGCGACCCGGGAGAGGTTAGGATACGTTCTCACTGCGGTGGATGGATTAATTCCAGGTCCATAGAGCTGGGTATTAATACAGGGCTCTTTTGTTTCTCTGACTTCTAGCTTCAGCCCCAGCCAGCAAAGTGAATAAGTTCTGTGCTGCTGCTTCCAGCCTCCATCCCACGTTGGGAAGAAAGAACACCATCATGTCAAACATCACGATTGACCCCGATGTCAAGCCTGGTGAATACGTCATCAAGAGCCTCTTTGCAGAATTTGCTGTTCAAGCTGAAAAGAAAATTGAAGTTGTAATGGCTGAACCCTTGGTGAGTAGAGCCATCTATAAATCTTATTTTTTTTTTTAACTTTTGCATTAGCTGGTATAATACGATTTTTTTTTCCAAAGGAAATAATATACTTGAGCACATTAAGGGCTAGGATTGTTGTAAAGTGCTGATCCGGGCAGCAGCAGTGGCTTCGGAATCCACTTTGATAAATTCTTGGAGATTGCTAAGGAAAATGACTGCACAGGTGGAAACCATGTGGCCACATAAATCACAACAGGAAACAGAAGAGAACCCGGACTGTTCTGCATGTTGTCATAAAGGCTGTAGCCAACTTAAACTAGTGAACATTGTATTGTTTTGGTTAATTAATTTTGAGGCAAGGTCTCATGTAATTGGGTTGGCTTTGAATTTGCTATATAATCAGAGATGACCCTGAACCTCTGATCTACTCCCCTTTCAAAGTGCCAGGATTGTAGATAAAGGCTACCATAGCAGACCCACATATTTTTTACACTGAAATTACGTGAGAAATGCT
Source organism: Acomys russatus (assembly GCF_903995435.1). Lineage (NCBI taxonomy): Eukaryota > Metazoa > Chordata > Mammalia > Rodentia > Muridae > Acomys > Acomys russatus. The sequence goes on along the minus strand of NC_067164.1, from coordinate 1,095,257 downwards.
TAGGAAATGTGACTGGAGCCTGTGATGAGGCGAACGAGCAAAAATAAATGTTTAGGTTTGATTCTGCCAACTTATAAATCAGCATCAAGATAAACAGCCTGGTGGCTAGATTCGTGAGGAGAGAACTGTATATAGTTAGGGTGGAATCAACCAGGGCCTAAGAAGTAGAAGAAGAATCTATAGCGCTTGGCATGTATTAGATAGGAGCGGTCCCAGACTCACAGTTCAGAGTTGCCGTTATTTGGGGTGTCAGAAGATGGCAGAGTAAAGGACACAGGAGCCTCCTGAGGCACTCGGGTGAATAAGATCATTTTCACTTCAGTGTATTAAATCGTGCGGAATTGCTTGGTGGTGGCCGGGAATTCTTTTGGAGGTCTCCTAAGGGATGGTAATGAGTGTAAAAGTGGGCATCGTTGCTGGTCAGTGGTGGCACATGTCTTTCATCGCAGCACCCAGAAGGCAGAGGCAGATGGATCTCTTAAGCTCAAGGCCAGCCTGGTCTACAGACTGATTTCCAGGACAGTCAGGACTACGCAGAGAAACATTGTCTCAAACAAGCAAACAAACAAGAGTGATGAGTTTTATTTTTAAAAATGGGCATCATCTATTTCTTATCTCAAAGAACCCTTGAATAGAAACATTATCCCCAAATACGCAGACAGTCTGAGTTAAACAAAACAGGGCTGTTGGGTTTGTGCGTGAGGCAGCGTGGTCTTTAAGAGAACAGTGTTGGCTTCTTGGTACTGGCTTGTTCAGGTAGCTCTGGAGATGCGGATGTACTTTAGGTTGCCCTTTGGGTTTGAAGGGAGGGAACATGCGTCATGTCTCAGGGATGCCGCATGGGCGCCGCAGGGGCTTGGGACCAATGGTAATGGAGATGGAGGCTATAGCTGCGGCTACTCTTTCACTCTGCCCAGCTGGACCAGGGGTAGGTGGTCGCCGCCAGCTGGAGGAATCATTGCTCATCTGAGGCCAAAAGCCTGTGAGTTGTGGAGTGAGGCATAATGCTGGCTTCAAGACCTGTGCGCTTGCTCAGTCTACTGTGTTGCTCAGGACAGGGGAAGCTAATGCCCTAGGGACATGGAAGAAAGCGCCATCACACATGCTCTGAGTTTTCTTAGCTATGAGCCTGATTGCTGAGGTCATTAAGTAGGGGAAGCTACTCCACAAAGTATCAATGAGATAATGTGTTCTGGGGTTCCAAAGTCAGCCAGATGTACATTGCACACCACTTTATTCAACTCAGACCATTCCAGAATTACCTTTTACATATCAGATTAATGCTTTTCTTATACCAGCATACAAACACGTATGTATTTTTTTTTTTTTAACATGTGCATCAGATAAGTTGTTTCCTTTTTTTTGTTTTTTTTCGAGGCAGGGTTTCAGTATGTAACTTTGGCTATCCTGGAACTCACTATGTAGACCAGCCTGGCCTCAAACTCAGAGATCCACCTGCTTTTGCCTCCCAAGTGCTAAGATTAAAGGCATGCACCACTACTCCTGGTTTAGAGTTCTGTTTTGAGACATAAAGATTATAAGACTTTACTGATATAATTAACAACCATAAGTTTTAATTATAAATATGCTGAATCTACAAAATGTTAATTTTTCTTTTCAGTGCTCTTTCAATGGTACAATGAATAGCCATGGGAGCCATCTTGAACAGCACATAGTTAAGAAAAGGAAAAAAAAAATTTTACAAGACATTTCAAAGAGAAATCTAGTGTATTGAATACCCAGGGCCTATCTATCCACAGCTGCAGTTTTCTTCTTGCACCACATACTTAAAAACATTACCTGTTTTATAAAACTCTTGGCAACAGTTTCACACATGTGGTCCTGTGGAGTCTCAAATAGTCCATACTCTTGGAAGAAGTTTAATTTTGAAATTCTTCAAACGAGAGGATTAGCAATATGACCAAGTCTCTAAATTCACTTCACGCCCCCACTTAGTCGGTAAAACCAGTGTCGTCACTGAGGTCTTGTCCCAGGTCAGACTCAGTGCCGGAGCGCGCAACCTCGCACAGCAGGTCACCATGGTGTTGCTTTCCATGTGCTCACTTTGCTTTCTGCAACACACGTGTCATCACCATCCTGCTCTGGGGCCGTCACTGAGGATCTGTAAGTCCAGGTTCTGGTCAAGTATGCAGCCTTTTGTACGTTGTACCCTTTCTGAACTTCCCCCTCTGCTCCCGCTAACACAGTGGCCCTACACCAAGATAAATGTTTTACTATAACATGTTGTCTATATAGTGATTTGTACATACTATGGGTCAATATGTATTTATACACCAGTACACACACACATATGAATATTCATGAATAAATAAACACGTACATGGCTATGTTGTATCCTGGCTGGTTCTGTGTCTTCTCTGGTGCCTGCAGTTTCACACACGTTTTCATTCTACGTTGAGTTTAGCCCTAAGAGGCGCAGCTGTGTCTCAGAAAATGTGGTGCCACTGTTCAAGGCAGAGCGTCTGAGAGTCGTCCTGGAGAGAGTGGGCAGAGTCCTGGAGAGCATGGGCGTGGCCCAGAAGTGCATGGGCGGGGCCTAGGAGAGCATGGGCGGAGTCCTGGAGAGAGTGGGCGGAGCCCATAACAGACTTCTTAAGATTAGATCATAAAAGTCGACTCGACAGTCCGTTATGAGGGCAGGAGTGATGGCTCAACAGTTAGGGGCACTAGCTGCACTTCAGATGACCTGGTTTGGTTCCCTGCACCCACATGATGGCTCACAACCATCTGTAACTCCAGTTCCAGAGAATCTGACACTCTCTCCTGGCCTCTGCCAGTACTACGTACACATGTGGGATGTACAGACATACATGCAGGCAGAACACTTTTACGTATAAGATAAAAACACATCTTTAAAAAAAAATTCCATTGCAACATGGATTTTGCTTTCCCCTCAGCACGCTTTGAAAGAAGAGGCGTTCTTGCTTACTCCCTGACACACCACGAATACCCCCCTGGTCGTCACCGTAGCTTAAAGAGTTGTTCTCCATGGCACTCCCATATGACAAAGCAGTTCCTCCTTATCTAGGTCAGAACGCAGTCAGCCCAGTTTTTACTTCTATCCGAGTCTAGATAGATTGGAAATTCATAGCATCAAGGCAACGAAGGCACGTAGACCCTGATCCCATGACAGTGTTAGGAGATAGCTTCGTGTGCTCTCTTTGCAATTTCATCTGTCTGGAAGCTTACTCTCTACCTTCTGAGGTAGTAAGCAGCCACCCACACCCTGGGTTCCTAAGGGGCAGCTCTCAGGGCAGGTCACGTGGACGACTCTGGCCCGGCTCACGGTCAGTCTCCCGATGGTAGGGCTGCGAGGTGCTGCAAGGACTCAACCTGGCAGTGAAATGGTAGAAGCAGCCTCTTCATCCCCGTGTCAGGAACGAAAGTGAAGGACAGCTACAGAGGCCGCTGAAGACTAGCTGAGCTTGATTTTCTGCCTCTAATTTCATTTTCACTTTAGGAGGGAGGTTCGGGAAGAGCAGGCAGTTGATTGGCATGGCTGTCCACATGCTAGGCAGCCCAGTGATTTCTGCTAAGGGAGGATGGATCGATCTTGACTAACGACCCAGGCCTTTCCAAGCTTACCCATTAATTGGGTCCATTGCCAGTGACTAGAAAGAAGATGGAAAAAGGGATGCTGGCTAGTCATCTGCTGATTCAGATTTTTTGTGTTTTGTTTTAGGCCCTGCATTTCAAAAGTACTCAAATTTACATTGTTGGTTGTGAATATTAAACATACGTGCAATTTTATGTTTGGTTTGTTGCACTGTGTCTTTAGGTTGGTTTCTACCTTCTGCTGCCGTGTTTTCCAAAACAATTTTTTAAAATTGTTCAATTTTTTATTCAATTTTTATGTGCACGTGTAGTTTGCCTGCATGTATGCATGTGTACTGTGAGTGCCATAAGAGGGTGTCAGATCCTTGAACTGGAGTTATGGATGGGTGTAAGCCACCATGCATGCTCTGCGAGCTGCACCTGGGTCCTCTGCTAAAGCAGCCGGTGCTCTTAGCTGCTAAGCCACCTCGGCCAGCCCCGCCATGTTTACTTTTAGCATGCTCTTTTTAAGAACAAGGCTGTAAACTGCTTACTGTAGGCACAGACCACATGGGCCACAATCTTCCTGTGTAATCCCTGGCCTGGGCCACGTCAGCTCTTTCTCTGGAAACCATTCAGGGTCTCTTAAGAAGACCTGCAGACTCCTGGATGGGACAATCTGGGTTTTGGATAGTGTCTTAGTCGCTGTTCTGTGGCTGACATGTGAAGCCCACAGCAGCTCCTATAAAGGAAGGCGTTACTTGGGAGCTTGCTTAAAGTTTCAGAGCCTTCATCCATTCTCTCTCATGGTGAGGGTCATGACGCAGACATGGCACGCACGGTGCTAGAGCACCTGAAAACTACAGCCTAATCTTTAGGTAGAAGGAGGAAGTGGGGCAGTGGTGGTGAGGGCTTTTGAACCCTTAAAGCCCACCCTCAGTGACACACTTCCTCCAACACTGCCACACCACCTGTCCCAGCCCTGTGACTAAGCCAGCAGATAGATGAGCCTATGGCTTCATTCCTATTCAACCCCACAGCTAGCATGGTGGTGGTGGGGCGGGGGGGTTGCTGTACTTAACTTCCCTGTCTTTGGAATGAGACTGCATCTTCAGTTGTATTTGGAAGGACCTGATGCCCTCTTCTGACTTACGTGGGCACCAGGCATGTGCGGTGCACAGACATAAGTGAGGTCAAAACCTTCAGTTGGGACTCCTCTGTTTTTCCCTTTGCTAAGGGTGGGTAGAGGGATTGGAAGAAGAGTCTAAAGTTCTTCCAGACTTCTTCAAAACAACTAAGTGCTCAACCGGCCCTCACCCCAGCCCCCACTGAGACAAGGTCTCAAGCATCCAAGATCAAAGCTGGCTTTGAACTCCCTATGTAGACAGCAGTGGCCTTGATCTTCTGGTCTCCTGCCTCTACTTTTAAAGCGAAAGGATTCAAGTATGCATTGCCTGGTTTACATGGGTTTGGAACCGAATCCAGGGTGCTGTGCTTGGTAGGCCAGCGCTAAACTTCAGCCAGCCCTCTTTAGTTTTGTCTCCCTTGTAGTGGTCTGTCCCTTCAGAACACCCGGTGTGCCGAGTTCTGAGCCTTTCAGAAGTCTCAGAACACCAACAGGCTACCTTTCCTTCACTTCCTGCCCAGCAGGCTTCCCTGTGGCTTTGCTCAAATGACATTCTCTCCTCAGTCTGTTCTGTCTGAGGTGTCAGTCCCGCTTCACCCCCTGTCCTTGTCCATTCCCTGTAGATTCCTGCTGCTCTCTCTGTGTCAGCTGCAGGAGGAAGGTGGGGATCTTTTTCCATTTTGTTGGATGGGTGACGAGTGATCCCAAGCAGGCACATAAACCTGGAATCATTGTCACCCAGTGACACTTTTACTTTCTCTTTCTTTCTCTTTCTAGCTTTGGCTTGAATTCCTATGAAGGTTATTTCTGGTATTGTCTTAGTGGTTAAGAAGCAAGCTAGACTGTGAAGGGTTATGAGTCTTAGAATCATTATTAATTTTTATATTAAGGAAAATGAGAGAAGCTGGGGGAAGGCTCTGTGGTTAAGAGCACTTCAGTTCCCAGCACCTACATGGTGACCCACAGCCATCTGCAACTACAGTTCCAAGGGATCTGATGCCCTCTTCTGACTTATGCGCATTTGCAGTGCACAAACATGAGGTCAGAACATTCATACACATAAAATAAAAAGAAATAATTTTTTTAAATCATGAAAAAGTAGAAAAAAAAAAAAGGGAAAGTATGAATTTTGTTTTTTAAGACAGTATCTCATGGAGCCCGGACTGACATGTCTTGAATCTATTATGTAGCTGAGCGTGACCTTGAACTCCTGATCCTCCTGTCTTCCGTCTCTCTCTTGCTGTGCCTACTACATGAAAGAAACCTTAGCACAGGTCTTTATGAATAGACTTAGAGATCGGTGCTCTCAGGGGTCTCATATCCTATCTGCCACATGTAAAAGGATGATATTTTACAACTGTGGTGAATAGACTTGTTTTATTTTGATAAGAATTAGACACACACACACACATAGAATTAGGAAACTTGAGGGCTACTGGAAAATCTTCATACATTTATGTTTTCTAAGTTCAGTCTACCCTCAGCAGATTGGATGGGTAGACCCTCTCTCCTCAGCCCATTGACTGAAATGTCCTTCACCAGCATACCCGGAAATGATGCTTTGTCTCAGCTGCCTTGGCATTTTTTTTTTTTTTTAAATCAGGTCAAGTTAGCACTCACAGTAACATCACAATTAGATATTATTAAGTCTTCATGGTGTTCTCAATAATTGCCTCAGTTTGTACTTACATACTGGTACAATTCTTTAGTTAATGTGCTTCCTCCAACTCCATCTGTCCGTCTGTCTGTCTGTATCCCCACCCCCCTTTACCCACTCCCATGCCTCTGTCTGCTAGCCTAGGCCTAGTCCTGGAAGCTTCTAGCCTCTGTACAATCTAACCTAGGCCTAGGATGTTTTCAGCCTCTGAGACTTGCTGCTTACTAAGCTCACCCTTACTTGTTCCTTCTGAGCTCTGGGCTGGCTGGTTCAACTCAGCTGTTCTGGCTCAAACGCCCCTCCCAGCTGACTGATTCAATCTGGCTGCTGAATTGCTCTGCTTGGCCTCTAACTCCAGGAATATGCTTTAACCTCTTGGCTCTTTCTCACTCTGCCTCACCTGAGTTTGCTTCACCTGAGTTGGTCTTCACCTGAGTTTGCTCTCCTAGTAAAACTGCCTCCCCGCCCCCTTCTCATGAGAGTTGGGCATATCCTGTTCTGTCAAATCTTTCTCTGATTCATCACTTTTTTCTGTCACTCAGTTAGACATCACTTTCAAACATGGGTGCTTTCTTCTACAAACTAATTTTACCTTCATTTGGGATTAAAGGTGTGCACCACCATGCCTGGACCTAAGCTTTTCTTTACCTGAAACTTGCTCTATACCAGGCTGGCCTTGAACTTGGATCTGCTTGCCGCTGTCTCGTGGATTATAGGCGTTGTTTAGATTCGAGCTGGATCACACTGACCCAGAAGGTCTTTGGATGTGATCTCTTGCCAGAGCAGCCATGTTCCGAGTTAAAATTCCTCTACATGTTCACACATGTACATATGTATCTTGGTCACACTTCCCATTGACCATTTGTTCTCCTCTACATGTTCACACATGTACATATGTATCTTGGTCACACTCCTCATTGCCCATCCGTTCCCCTCTGCATGTTCACACATGTACACATGTATCTTGGTCACACTCCCCATTGCCCATCCGTTCTCCTCTACATGTTCACACATGTACACATGTATCTTGGTCACACTCCTCATTGCCATCCGTTCCCCTCTACAGTTCACGCATGTACACATGTATCTTGGTCACACTCCTCATTGCCATCCGTTCTCCTCTACATGTTCACGCATGTACACATGTATCTGGTCACACTCCCATTGCCCATCCGTTCCCCTCTGCATGTTCACACATGTACACATGTATCTTGGTCACCACTCCCCATTGCCCATCCGTCCCCTCTGCATGTTCACACATGTACACATGTATCTTGGTCACACTCCCCATTGCCCATCCGTTCCCCTCTACATGTTCACGCATGTACACATGTATCTTGGTCACACTCCCATTGCCCATCCGTTCCCCTCTACATGTTCACACATGTACACATGTATCTTGGTCACACTCCCCATTGCCCATCCGTTCCCCTCTACATGTTCACACATGTACACATGTATCTTGGTCACACTCCTCATTGCCCATCCGTTCCCCTCTACATGTTCACACATGTACACATGTATCTTGGTCACACTCCTCATTGCCCATCCGTTCCCCTCTACATGTTCACACATGTACACATGTATCTTGGTCACACTCCTCATTGCCCATTTGTTCTCCTCTGCATGTTCACACATGTACACATGTATCTTGGTCACACTCCTCATTGCCCATCCGTTCCCCTCTGCATGTTCACACATGTACACATGTATCTTGGTCACACTCCTCATTGCCCATCCGTTCCCCTCTACATGTTCACACATGTACACATGTATCTTGGTCACACTCCTCATTGCCCATCCGTTCCCCTCTACATGTTCACACATGTACACATGTATCTTGGTCACACTCCTCATTGCCCATCCGTTCCCCTCTACATGTTCACACATGTACACATGTATCTTGGTCACACTCCTCATTGCCCATCCGTTCCCCTCTACATGTTCACACATGTACACATGTATCTTGGTCACACTCCTCATTGCCCATCCGTTCCCCTCTACATGTTCACACATGTACACATGTATCTTGGTCACACTCCTCATTGCCTATTTATTCCCCTCTCTGCAGCTGTCTTCTTCCAAACTAGCCTCTCCTTTACTTTCAATTTTTGTTTTTAATTTTTTTTTTTTTTAATGACCCAGTGAGTTTCATTAGAGTTGCTTACAGGAGTGTGGACACTTGATCAGAGTCTACACCACAGAAGAAAATGAGTCCCTCTCATCAACTATGGGATCCTGGGGCAGGAGGTGTTCACAGACATGGCGGCGCATTTTGTTTTCTTTTGGGGGTGCTGGACACCCCAGGGAGTTATATCCCCAGCCTCAGTGTAATGCCTTTTGATGGATGATATTAGCTCTTATACACTGAAGACATAAGTCTAAATACATAAAACAAACATGACTAGAATCAAGAAAATTGTTTCTCAGGTAGAAAAGTCCTATCTAAGTAATTCAGATCAAATACACTACACATTAAGGCATCCCCCCCCCCTTTTTTTTTTGTTTGCTTGGCAATCACATGTATCTCCATTTATTAAATTCTTCTAATTGATTGGAGGTTTTTTGTTTTTATTCTTTTTAAGATATATTTTATTAATTTATTCATATTACATCTCAGTTGTTATCCCATCCCTTGTATCCTCCCATTCCTCCCTCCCTCCCATTTTCCCCTTACTCTCCTTGTTTTTGTTCTTAAACAGCAGAATAAGCTGTGGGCTTCATTCGTTTTAGTTTACTTACCCTTTTTTAACCTCTTGCTTCTCATTGTGGCTGTGCAGTATTCTGAAGCTATCGCTTACATTCTAAGAGTCTGGAACCTTTGCTGGACCTCACAGCCAGAGTTAATAATACACTATGGGGTCACTTAAGACTTAAGACTGCCGTCCTACTGTATACTCAGCCTGTTTGTTTAACCTGCCTTGGAGTTTCCGTGTAAGCATCTTTTACACTCTAATCTTAATCTTAAATTACACCCTAAGCTATAATCTTACATTTTGTACTCGTCTGTGCCCCTCACCCAAAGCAATACGTGTGTGTTCTGATAATAATTTGCTGGAAACAGCAACTAGGCAAAACAAAAAAACCAAAAAATAGCCTTATAAATGAATATCCAGCAGAAATATTTAACTCAACATACAGCTATTGCATGATAAACAAGGATGCTTATGGCCCTGTTTGTTATTCCTGCCAACTGGGGTCAGTTGGAGCCAGTGCCTTGTAAGACTCAGACTTCTGTAACGTGTCCCTCATCCCTCCCTCACGTGATGCTTTCTGCTGTGTTCAATAAATACAGAGCGAAGGCCTTTGTTAGGAACGCTCACAGTCACACCCCGCTCCAACAGCACACAGACACACAGGGACAAACAGAGTCACAAGGCAGCCTCCAGCCAGGCACAGATTCAGACGCATACAACAGGCGGAAGATGGAAGACCCAGGGAAAGTGGAGAATTCAGCGTGAGCCCTCCGGTGGTCAGGTGTCACCAAGGCGGAGCGCTTTGATTTCTCCAGTATGATATCGATGCGTTATTGGTGAATGAGTTTATTAATGTGTCCAGTAATATGTGCAATTGTCAAATACAGACAATGTAACAAATCCTACACATCTTTCATTTCATTGACACGTGTCTGTGTAGAGGCATGTACATGTGAGTGCAGGTGTTCACAGAGGCCAGAGACACACCTGGTGGGAGAGTGTGTGGAGGCATGTACGTGTGAGTGAAGGTATTCACGGAGGCCAGAGACATGCCTGGTGGGAGGGTCACAGGAGGTTAAGTCATCTGTGATTCCCACACCTCTGGGGGACCCCACACCTCTGGCCTCTGTGGGCAGGCACCTGCACTCACTTGTGTATACACACAATTTAAAATAATATAAATCTGTTTTTAAAAAAAGAGGTCATGTACAAAATGACTTCCTCCATCAGTCCTCCTTGAACAGGGACTGTACACTGAGAACTGCTTTGAGCAGGGTCTGTACATCTAAGTAATGTTTGAGGTGGGGGCGAGGAATGAACTCATTTTTCTAGTGCAGTGGGCCCAGGCACTCTAACAATTTCTCCTCTAAACAATTTCAGTGCATAGAAAGAACTGGATAGATCCCCACCCCACCTTAAACTAGCTGACTTCTGAAAACAGCACTTAATATTATGTTTATTCATTTATGTATATATATAAATCTTTTGTTTTTATTTTCAAATGAGAAAAGCAAAGCTCAGAGATCTCAAGCCCTCCAGCCGGCTCCCAGATCTAGCTACACGCCCTCACAGACCAGGCCAGGCCACCTCACTAGATGAGGATGCTATTTATAAACACTTGTGTTCCCCACCCCACGCCTCTGAGACAGGGCCTCCCTTTGTGCCCCGTAACCACACTGGCCTGCAGCTTACTATGTAGTCCAAATCGGCCCCAAACTCCCTCCTGCTCCAGCTTCCCCAATGGTGGAGTACAGGCTGCCTCACCTGCCAAGTGATCTTTTCTCTTCCTTGCTGCCTCCATATACGTCCTTGTCTCTGTCTCTGTCTGTCTCTCTCTTTCTCGTACTGGCAGCCAGGCTCTCACACTTAGTCATTCTACCATCGCACTGGACCCCTAACCTAGCCCACACTGGTTCAATAGACGAACAAACTAATGAAAACGTAATGGTGAACATTTGAACTTGAATTCAAACAGGTCCTTTGTTGAATTTTAATTTCTTAACCTGAGAATCATCGTCAACAGAGCCACTTTATTTAGAGAGTGGCCATGATGTCCCTTGCTTGGGAGTAGTTTGAACCCCACGCTGTGGTGAAGCTGAGGTGGAGGTTTCCCTTTCTTTAAAGCAACCTGTTAAGACATGGCACAGAAGTAAAAGGAGCTGCTGGCCACACGGTGGTCGTCTAATGCCTTCTATCTAAGCTGTATGTATTTATTATTATTACAGGAGAAGCTGCTATCCAGATCTCTTCAGAGGGGTGAAGATCTGCAGTTTGACCAGGTATCATCATTTGGGGGGAAGAGTCTTTCTTCGAAGAACTACATCTGTCCTAATAATCCAGTTGGCGCATGCCCACCATCGAGAAAGTCCTCCATCTTGTGCAGTGCTCCTGTTTATTCCTGTTTGGGGGCGGGGGGGTGGACTCTGTGCAGCAGGACAAGGAGCCGGCGTGGCTTTAGTTCACTTAGCACTTTAAGACTTCACGTCTTTAACATGCCTCTGCATGTTTTCCCAGGAAGCTCACTAAATCCTTCTACCTCCTCTTGCTCCAAGTGTGTTTCTACAGTTTATTTATTCATGTGTTTGAGGCGGGGTCTCACTGTGTAAGTCAGACTGGCCTTATGCTCTCTGAAATGCACCTGTCCCCGCTTTCCAAATGCTGGAATAAGAGACGAGCCCCACCACTCCTAGCCCTAGGATCTAGAATTCTTACATTATGTTATCATACCTTTTAAACATAACAATTTAACATTACCTTTTAACCTTTAGCATATTTTCACCTGTTGTGGTTCTTGGAAACCTGTATATGGAATTCCAATATCTAAAGTCTGTTCATTTTTTAAAATTTTTTCCCTCTGCTGAAATTAAATGTTGACTCACACACCCTTGTATCATTATCATTTTTTTTTAACATGTTGATTATTTAAAATAACATTCTGGTGTAACTAGCATTCACAGGCCTGTTTAGTTACAATACTGTCTCTATTGGTGCATTGGTGTTATACTGGTGAGCACGGCTGCCTTCCGAAATACTGTGCCTAGGAAAAGGAAGTGAATATGCTTACATTAGATTAGCTGAGCAGATAAAGCTGACAGCTTGGAACTACTGGCTGAGCCTCACCAGGAGCCTGTGCTGCTGGATCCGACTATAGTTTTTAAAATCTTCATCACCAAGAAAGGGTTCTACCATAGAGCACTGGCATTTACAGCCTGCTCTCTGGGAACCAGCGCTCTGCATGCACTGAGTGAATAGATACTGGTCTACAATGAAACCACAGGCTGGAAGGTAACGCTGGTTACTCGGTCCTTTTCAAGGCTTACGTCACTGCAGGAGTAAAGAAACCATTAGCGTCTGGCTCCGTCAGTGAGTGTGTAATCAGGGTTTGAACTCTGACTCAACACCATTTTTAGGAAATTTTCTGACATTTAAAAAAAAAAAAAAATGTAAATGGTCACTTAAAATTACAAATAAAGCCGGGCATGGTGGCTCGCGTCTTTGATCCCAGCACTCGGGAAGGCAGAGGCAGGTGGATTGCTATGAGTTCCAAGCCGGCCTGGTTGGTCTACAGATCGAATCCAGGACAGCCAAGGCTACACAGAGAAACCCTGTCTTGAAAAGAAAAGAAATCAAAACCTGAAAATATGTGCTAGACGGTTGGCTCGCTGAAAGATGCAGCGTGTGGTATGAACTGTTTAACGCGCTCAGCAGAGCAGACAGTGTTTCGTTCTTCTTTCTTAGATTCTAAATGAAGTTTTGTTTGAGGCACACTACTCATTTTAGTAAAATGTAATTTTAAAAACACATTGAACAATAGAATTAAGATCTTATTTTGACAGTAATTTCCAGTATTACAAAGCATGTCCAATTACAGTAATGTATAATGAATGGCGGCTAAAGCAAGTCAGGGAACTCAAAGAAGCCTACAGGGCCTAAATAGTGAAAAAGAGCCCGGGGAATTCAATAAGCCATGCCATGTTCTTATCGTTTTCTGGATAAAGTTTATTTTGAGGTTTATAAAGATCATGAAACACCAGGGGATTAATTTGATGTCTAGAGACATCAATTTATCTTCATTAAAAGACACTTTCTGTGCGCACAGAGATGAGCAAGCCCCTGACTATTCTACAGGCTGCATGTTTTAGATAAGGCGACAGAATTCCATGGAGCATCTACTATACACTGTTTTAAAATGCTAATTTTAGAAGCAGTGGGTTGAATCAGGTGTAAAAATACCCTGGAAAAGAGGACTTTTTCTTGGAGTTCCTGATGAGACACAGCCATGGCGCCTAGGAACGTTGGGTTTATTCCAGAAAGGTGATATCTCAAGGTTTATCTCATGTTTGGTGATAGTCACTTTCTGTTGCTGTGACAAAGTACCCAAGGTATTTAACTCGGATGGAAGAAAGGTTTACTGTGGCTCCTGGAATCAGAGGTTGCGGTCTGTGGTCACTTGATCCTGTTACATCCTGCCTGTGGAGGTGCAGTATATTCTGGTAGTAGCTTGAGATGGCTAAGAAGTAAAGAGAGAAACAGCAAGGGGTAGGCTCCCAGCATTCCCTTCAAGGGACTACCCCCGGCAGTCCACTTCCTGCCAGGAGCCTCGACCTCTTAAAAGCACCACAGTTTCCAATGCCAGCACCAGCTGAACACTAACCCTTTGACATGTGAGCCACCAGGGGCATTGCAGATGCAAACCAATGTGTTCAGACAGCATCAAGGACACAGCACGTTTCATCTGTTTGCCACTCTACACATCATCATGTCATCCATTTATGTGTCACTAGAAGTTTGTCTTCAGTGTGGCTCTACCATGTTATTTTGTGGATATCAGAGTAATTATGGTTCCTCTGTGTCATAGCCTTTCCCACCAGCTTCACATAATGCAGTCTTCTCTGTGTTTTGAACTTCATCACTCAGAAACTGGCAACATTTTGGAGTCTTATTTATATAAGCATTGACTGCTGACAGGGCAAGAGCAAGAACGGTTTGAACAAGGCGTGTGTAGAATATTTGTGAGAAAAACAAACAAACAAAAAACCAGTGGTTCACCTGTGTACCTCACTGCTCTCCAGAAGTATCCATGAGTCCAATCAGGGATGTGGTGTACACACACACACACACACACACACACACACACACACACACACACACACACACCACAAGTAGCATGTGAGTGCCAGTGATCACAAGCTACTATGCTAAACTGGTTGGTTTGGGATACAGTTTAATCATTACTAAGTCTTAGGCTGATTTTTATTTCATTGCATAGCTAAAGCCTTGGCCCATCTTTTAGCTCTAAGACACGCATTATTTCATTTAAGTTGCTGTCTCTGTGCATTTCCATGAGGTGGCTCATAGAGTTGGGAGGTTTCCGCCGCCGCTGTCTTCTGTAATTACATTGGCTCTTCTTGCCTTTCAGCTGATCAGCTCCATGAGCTCAGTGGCCGAGCACTGTCTCCCCTCCTTACTCCGAACCTTGTTTGACTGGTACCGGCGCCAGAACGGAACTGACGATGAATCTTACGAGTACAGGCCTAGGTCTAGCACAAAGTCTAAGGGGTAAGTGGCCTGTTTAACTCTGTCTTACCTGGGTGTGAGACACCCGCAGTGGAGAGACTGATGGTGCTGTCAAGCCGAGATTGTGTCATTTGGCTAGGAACACGGCAGACTGAGTTTATACCCATGGGCAATGGTGAGAATGAGGGAGAATCCATGCTTAAACTTTAATAATCTTTATCAGTTGTAGGTTTGGGGTGTCCGTCACCAGGATAGCTAGACAGAAAAAAATCTTAGGAGAGCCATCCCAGAATTCAGTGTGAGGCTTACAAGGACAGTCGGAGATAACTCAGTGGTCCAGACTCAAGGGAAGGCCCAGCTGGCGTGTTCGTGAAAGGAAGTACAGCAATGCAGGAAGAACTAAAGTATTGGTACCTGAAGAGCTGCTCTGCTCCTTCCAAGTTCTGGAAGGGATTTTGGGTTACGTAGAACATCTGCATTCAAGCGATTACTTGTGCCTTAGGACTGTGCTTTGTTTCGTCACATGTAAAGTTCCACCTTAGATGCATGAGAAAGTTACCCACATTGCGTTTTTATCTAGAAAAGTTAGTGCTTTAGTTTAATTCATAACAAAAAATAAAAATAAAAAGACACCAATGAACTATGAAGCTATGCTAGATTTTCTGGGTGAAAATTGCAGTGTTTCCCTTCCTTTTAAGATGAGGCTTATTTCTAGTTGATAGAACAGTGAAACATGTATGAATGACCAGTGTCTGATAGAACATGCCTTGCATGCAATGGGATACTGAAACACACACACACACACGCACACACACACACTCACACACTCACTCACGCTCACAGGTACTTGTGCTAAGGAGGAACACAATAAACAGCACAAAACAGCCACTATACAGTAGCCACTTTGAAACTTGGGAGTCTCAACGCGATCCTCACTTTGGGTTCTTGTTTCAGAGATGAGCAGCACCGAGAGAGAGATTACCTTCTAGAACGACGGGACTTAGCTGTGGACTTCATCTTTTGTTTAGTTTTGGTTGAAGTTCTAAAGCAGGTTAGTGCCTGAGTTCTCCCCACCCCCACACACACCCCACCCCCGTGTCCTACGCCTTCCTGTTTCTGGCTCTGCATTGAGGCTGTTATCTCAGATTCTGGCCCACACAGTAACTAGATCATTGAACATAATCACAGGTGTTTCTGCTGCCTTGGGCTTGCCTGCTCTGTCCCTGTTTTTTCTACCTTCAAATGATGCAGAATCATGTTAGCAAGAATGGAGTGAGTGGAATTCATGTTAAGTCGGGACTTTTAGCTGTGAATACTGCCTGTCATTTGCTACTGTGTCCCTTCTCCTCCCCCACCCCCCACTTAGTCTCCATGAGGTGCAAGTAAAGATATAAAAACTGTCAGACATGTCATTTATTGAAAATTAATAAATATGTGCATACAAATACTTGTATGGACATGGACTTGAAGGCTGTCTTCTTTTGTTTTTAAGTTTGCAGTCTTTAAGACATTATGTATTGCTAAAGGAGCAATCCTCATATTTCTAGCCATAGACTTGTGGTTAGGGAGAAAATTAAAAAGTTTAAAAAAGAAAATACATTTTCCTTCTGATGTGTTTTGATAGGGGTTTCATTTTGGTTACCTAGGATGACGCGTAAAGGAATAGCAAATGTCAAATCTAAAAGTAATTTGCTGCCTACACTGATTTAGTTAACATAGCATCTACTTGGATTATAGGATCATGTGTACGTTGTATTTGTTTTTACAACATATGTGAACAGGCAGTTATTTGCAAATAAAAAACATAACAAATATGCAAGAAGAGATAAATGAGTTAAACAAAAGTCAAAGTCACCTTAGCATATACATTTTGTAAAGCTTTTGTTGTTGGTGGCGGTGGATTTTTAGTACATCCGGGAATCAGATTTCCTCTGTGACTTGTGCTAACAGGCCAGATTTGGTTCCTCTGATCTCTGAGTGCAGCCA
The DNA here is from genome assembly GCF_903995435.1 of Acomys russatus. Classification (NCBI taxonomy): domain Eukaryota; kingdom Metazoa; phylum Chordata; class Mammalia; order Rodentia; family Muridae; genus Acomys; species Acomys russatus. Next base: position 1,078,720 of record NC_067164.1, on the reverse strand, counting down.
GGATGCCAAGATGTTAAAAGCCCAAAGTAAGTAGGGCAGGAGAATTATGGGAAGAAAGGGCCCTGGCCACTGGTGAACTAGACTGTACCCCGTGGCTCACTTCCGTGCTGACTTCTATGGTCCTGTGACACGTGTGCACTGTTTCTGTGCTCTATGGTGCACCTTTGGAAGAACCCAGAGCTCAGGAGTCAGGCGTCAGAGCTTCAGCCCACTCACAGCAAGTAACCTGTGTGTAGGGGTGCCCTCCCCTGCCTGCAGCCCGCAGCCCGCAGCCCGCAGCCTGCCGTCTCCTCTCAGCCTATGCAGTTCACACAGCTCTCCTAACCCAGGACAGCATCAGCACCAGGAAGCACAGGCCTTGTAGAAGTTTTTCTAGTTGGCTCATTTTTCAAGATCCTCCCCCCACCCACCCCCTTGCCCCACCCCCCACAAGGCCTTGCTGACTCATCACTCGCAGGGACTCAGGTGGGAGACAACAATGTGCTGCCACTGATAATGACCCAGTTTCTGTTGCCACATTGTCCCTCCCTGCAGTGCCCTTCCCTCATCCTTGACTATCTCCTCATACCAGAGTTCAGATATGCTCAGCCAGAGGAACATGAGCCCCTGAGGGCGTAGGTACCCTTCTTCTAAAACTCTTTGTAGGAATCCTTCTTCACAAAAACACAGCGCTGTTTCTGTTTCTTACAGTAGTTTCCCTAAATGTATAGAAAATGAAATAAAAATCAGTAGAGGTTTCTAAAATACCGTGACTAGTCCGATTTTCTTGTGTCAAAGTGGTGTAGAGCTTCGTAGATGTCCGGGCAGTTGACGTACTGTGTGTTGAACACACTAGGACCTTTGCTTCTGTCATGCTCAGTAGACCCACGTTGGGTTGCAGTTGGGCTGTGCTGCAGCAGGCAGATGTCCATGGAGCCCGAGGGTATCCATGCACTGGGCTCAGTGGTGAAAAGGGGCAGCTACTGGCAGCACTTAGCCCTGACTTTCTGCAAATCATCTGTCCCCAGGTAGCAGTCACGTGCTCCCTACCACCGTGTTTTGAACTCTTTCTCATGCATGAAGGATTCTGTAGTCATTGAGCCCACTGAGGTGGCCAAGGCACATACTCATCTCCCAGCTGTCTGTCTTGCTTGCCGGGGAAACTCAGGCTAAGTTGTTTTCCAAGAGCCGTTTGTCCTCTGTAAACGCATGGGCTCATGGGCAGAGCATCCTTCAGCTGCCAGGTGAGAACCGATTTCAGAGGTGCTTTCTGCTGTGTGCTGTTACAAGTAAAGAAAAGCCCTCAGTTGTAGTGATGCAGGGGCAACTATGCCATAGTTCTTTTGTTTCTAAATTTGCAAATTTGCCTTTTAATGATAAAGAAAAAAAAAAAAAAATAAATAAAGCTCTATGAAATTAAGGGAAAACAGCCAGTCTCTTCAAATTAAAGTTTTAATCATAAATTAAAAATAAAATCAAATAGCAGTTATTCAGCATGGGAGAATAAAACTAACTCAAGATTTAAAAATACACATTTTTTTTTAAAGTGAGAAGAGGGGCTAGGTAGGTGGTTCAGTGGGTAGCGTGTCTGCTGTGGGACCATGAGGACCTGAGTTCAGACCCCAGCATCTGTTCTAAAAACTGTGTATAACCCCCGTGCCACGGGTATAAGATGGCTGAATCCTCGGAGCTCATCAGCCTGGCAATCTAAGTTATTGAGGAACCCGTCTCAACAAGTGTGTTGGAGAAGTGATTGAGGAAACTATCTCACATCGGCCTAAGGTCCCGCACTCACACACAGGCAAGTGTACTCCCCTGACACACACACACCAACCATACACACCACACAATAATAATAATAATTAAACAATAAAGTAGAGACACCTCAACCTTCACAACCATGTGCTCATTCAGAAGAGCAAGGTGTGGCAAAGGCCGACTGTAGGCTTCAGTGCTGTTGCGGGGGCTTTCGGGATGCCCGGCAGAATCGTGTGTCACCCACACACTGGCATTTAGGAGCTCCAGGATACTTTGGGTCTTAGGCTGAGTTAGATGTTCATTGAGACAACGAGACCAGGTCAGCAACCCTGCTATGGAGGGGTTTTCACTGGTGGGCGGATGCTGGACATTTTCAGATGCATGGGCTGCATGTGAGATGCCAGTGGGTAGCCCCAAGGAAGGCCCAAGGCCTGTGGCTTCGTGTGCTGTGGAAGGCAGGCTGTGTTGCTCTCCTGCTGTGTTCCGCTCCTTATGTCACTGTGGGGAAAGTGAACCTGGCCATTCTTGAGGAGAGAAGCCTCCGTGACTCACCAGGTGACCTTGTGACAGGAAGCAATAACAAGATAAAATTTCTCAAGGTGGCCACTGGGATAAGCTATGAGTATCATGTGGTGGCCACTGCAGCCACACTTTTGGAATGTTCAAGGAGAAGATGAGACTGTTACCCCACAAAAATAGAGTCCCTGAGCTGATAGATTTCTGCTCTGTGTTTGTTTGTTTGTTTGTTTTTTGTTTTTTGCCATTCAGTTCAAGTTGTTTTCATTCTTGAAATAAGGAGTTATGCGTGCTGTGACCATTTTGAGCTCTGAAAGTCTTCTGTACATTTTAGTGCAGTCTTTATCCAGTATGAGTGGACCAGGCATTCTGTTACCGTTTTATTTCATTGTTTAAATACTTTTTTTTTTTTTTTTAAATTTTAGAAACTGGGGACTTAGAATATCCTAGAGAAACACCAACCCCAGAAGTTCATCTCCCTCATATAAAGGGCAAATACCTACCCTGTAAACCTATTGTAAGCAGAGTAGATGGTGTTAACCATGGGAGACAGTGCTACAGCGGGCGTGTTTAAGATGCTGATCATGGTGGTCTATCTAGGGTAGGACGATAGACACCTCTGAGTGGCCAAGTGCTGTCCCCCTGGAAATTGGTAGAATTTAGGAGTATAGAGCAAATACAGAATATTTTGGAGAAGTCATAGATTTAAGTAAGGTACCTTGCTTTTCATATCACACATCACTGGGCTACCCCTTCCTCCCCAAATCAAGTCACCAAAAATGTGGGGTTACATTATTTTACAGTCACAGATATCTGGGCCTGGCCTGCGTGATGAACATTGTGAGCAGTTAACTGAATTCTGGGAGTTGGGCCTGTCATTCAAGCACATCTTGTTTGATACTCAGGTTTGCTTCATCTCGTGGCCCATGTCTGCTAGGTTCAGATGATGGGGCTCAGAGCAGTGATTCCAACAATTTCATTGTTCCCTTTGGGGCTCTGCTAATAAGCTGTTGATCCAATAGAGGAAAACTGGTCCTGGGGGAGCAAAAGAGCCATGCCATCTGCCTTCAGGAGGCTTGGCCTCTTACCGTTCTCCCCTTGACTTGGCCTCAGCATTTTCATCTCATAGTCATCCATCTGCACTGAGTTTCCAGAAGGTGAGTTTGGCCTTGCCTCCTTTAGAGAAAGGTGGAACGGGTGAGCAGACAAGAGCGAATCTCCATTTGCAATGCCCCAAAGTTTGCTGGAGAGTATGGTTCTTTAAACTGCACGTGCGCTGTAGAGGGAGCGGAAACTCAAGTTTACATAGCAAGTTTGTCTGAATAGTGTCACTTAGCGCTCTGCTCTCCTGTCGTCATAACAGCCATCCTCTTCGTTGGGACAGCAGGGACTATTTGCAAGAGTCTGTAGACTATTGACGTTCCCTCGCAGAAGGAGGGGGTAGGGAGTGAGATTCCAGCCGCTGCCTCAACACCTTCTAGCCAACTGTATAGATTTCTGCCATGGCTGCCAGTGGCCTGGTAGTTCTGAGACGTCCTAGAATATACAGGAAAATGAAAGCGGGACATCTGTGCAGCTATGTGGATGTCACCACCCAGATTCACCTTAGTGATAGGATTCTGGTATATAGCAATTGGCAAAGATTTTATGAAAACCTGGAGCTCCTGTGGTTTTGTTTCTCTTTGCATTGGACCTCGGGTCCTTGGGATTGAATAGGTCGTGGTTTTGCCTAGGATGTACAGTGAGCATTGGTGTCATTGTGGCTGTCTGTGTTTGTTAGTTTTAAATGTTTGTTTACATGGGAGCCCACTGCTGAGTTGGCCAACTATAATTTAAACCTAATTACATGGATTTCAAGTTCAGTCCTTTGCTGGCCTCCTTCCTCACTATCTTGCTAATTTTTATCATAGTGTCTTAATTTTAAAAAAATGTTTTATATTTGTTCCTATAATGGTGTTTTTCTTGATTTTGAATTTTCTTTTAAGATAGTAATAATACTGTTTATTGTCATCTAGTACTTAATTTTGAATTTATAATTAGCACTAAGATTGGCCATTGTAACCATCACTATGTTTGTTTTTAGGCTTGTAATTGTTACTATGGAAAAGTGGGAACGTGGGCTGCAAAGATAGCTCAATGGTGAAGAGCTCTTACTGCTCTTGGAGAGGACCCAAGTTCGATTCCCAGCACTAATGTTGGGCAGCAGCTCACAACTGCCTGTAACTCCAGCTCTAGGGACCCAACGCTGGCAGCTTCCATGGGCCCAGACACTCCCATGCACATACCCTCATACATACACACAACTAAAATGAAAATACAAATAAATCTTTTTCCAAAGCAGAGGAAGTGTTTTATTCTGTTGTAGTTTTGACCTACAAATTAAATTGACAAAGGACAGACTGACAGGCAAAAGGGTTTACTTGATCTGCATCTGAAGGCCTTTATAGGAAAGAAATGAAGCAGCAAAGACGTGTTAGACAGGAGTTTGTATGCCAACCTGGTAGCTTAGGAGAGAAGGCTTTTGGATGTCTGGGGAAGTGCCTGGGAGGACATTTGTGTCGGCCAGCAGCTGCTCGGCGGGACCTATGTACACTGCCCCATCTCTGGGCTGACATCCTGTCTCCAGTAGTGATGTGCCTTCTTGCTGGTTCAGAAGGCCTTTACCCCTAGATCGAGTGAAATCCTCCAGGCTGTGAAACTCATGCCCTGGCTGTGGACAGGCACTTCTCATCCGCCTTGAGCTCAGAACAGTCTGCACCTCACAGTGCCACATGTGAGTGAGTGGCCCACTGTGATGCCCTCACTTGGGCAGTGTGGAAAGACCCTATGCCTCACCAGCAATGCTTAGGAAGCCTCTAACATTATCTCCGACTTGCTGTTGTCAGACTTGATGTTCTACCATCGGGTGTAAAATAGTAGCTTGTGCATTTTCCTTGAATTACTTATAAGACATTTATTGCCTTAGGAATAAATTTTTGGTAATATCAGAATGATGAGACTAAGTCTGCTATGTTACTTACATCTTCCTGACATGATGTCTTTTCTTTAAATTCTAGATTCCTGTTCACCCTGTGCCCGACCCCTTAGTTCATGAGGTTCTAAACCTGGCTTTTAAGCACTTTAAGCACAAGGAAGGGTAAGTATAGCTGACTTCAGGCGGTTGCTTTTTCTGCAGTCCAGACTCAGGCTATTTAAGTAAGATGTGAATGCTCTCCTCACCACTCCTGTTTTGTGCTGTCTTAAGGTTGCTGTGTAGATTAGGCTGGCCTTGAACTCTTGACTGTTTTGCCTTGGCCTCCCCAGTGCTGGAAGGACAGGCATGCATTGCGATGTCCTGGCTCTCAAGTTTGAATCAAAGCCATTATCTCCCCATTGTTTTCAGTCTTTCTCTAATATAGGAACACTTTTGTAAAAATAATTCATAGCACCGTGGATTGGATTCATAAGAGCCAGAGTTTATACATTTCATGGCAAGTTAAAATGTGTACAGAAGAAGCCAGGCGTGGTGGCGCATTCCTTTAATCCCAGCACTCCAGAGGCAGAGGCAGGCGGATTGCTGTGAGTTCGAGGCCAGCCTGGTCTACAGAGGGAGTCTAGGGCAGCCAAGGCTACACAGAGAAACCCTGTCTCGAAAAAAAAAAATGTATACAGAAGAAAACTTGTATGGTTTTTATCTTGTAAGTGGTCAGCAAAGCTGCTATAAAACGCTGCTTCTGATTGGTTTGTTTGTTTGTTTATTTATTTATTTATTCTTTCTGGCTTTCACTCTATAGCCCAGGCTGGCCTGGGATTCACTGTGTTGCTCATGTTAGCCTCATGCCGCTCTCATCCTCCTGCCTCAGCTTCCCAGGTCCCAGGATCAAAAGTGTGAGCTGCCGCACCTGGTGAGTGTGTCAGAAAACATGTACTGAAACCCCCGTGCTCACTCTGTTGTTCTAGATATTCGGGAACCAACACTGGCAACGTGCACGTCATTGCGGATTTATACGCAGAGGTCATCGGCGTTCTTGCCCAGTCAAAGTAAGCTTCGGAAACCACCGTGTGCGCTCGAGAGTGCTTTGTTCCCCAGGTGGCCCGCACTGCTTCTTTCACACCTGCACTTTTTGTCCTCAAATTGTCATGAGGCCTACCCAAGCATTGTCCACCCCTGAACTATGTAGCTTGCATTCACTTATTTCTAGTGTACACACACACACACAGTCAGACATTGTTCAGAAGAGTTCAAGCATTGCTTCAACTCCAGTTTCATAAGAATCCCATGCGAAATGTTTTGTTTTGTTTTGTTTTAACTTTTCATTTAGCACTCTGGGCAGAGGTAATTGATTTTATTGCTTTCCAGTTGAGTGCTTTTTATTTCTTAGCCTGCACTGAAGTGAATTCTAATCATCATGTTTTAATATGAAATAGTTTTCAGTAGCTAGAAAAGGCACCAAATAAGGAAGGATAAAAGATGCCAGATTACTCAAGAGCATGCTCTTTAGAAGGCATGCTCACCAGGCTCTACTGAACCGTCTCCTGTTGGCTAGAACGTGGTTCTCTGGTTGCTCCAAAAACTGGACGTGTTTGGGTTTGCCTTTGTTCCAACTGGGGAGTGTGTTAGGAGAATAGTGTCAGTTTGCATTTACCTGGGTGGGTTTTGAAGAGTCTTTGATCCTGAATCATGACATAACAACCATTTTAAATTCTTAGAAGGCAAAGCTTAATTGTCATCAGTGTTCAGCAGTTTGCATTTTAACATTCAGTAATGTACATTATTTAGTACATTTTAATCTTTTTTTTAACATGCTAGAGACCTTTGTGTAGTTCATGTCATCAGACTTAGAACATAGCTTGAGTATTTTAAGTGGTCAACCCCGTGCCCCAAAATAAAACCTTAATGTTGAATTCCACTTAGCCCACAATGGTTCCTCAACTCAGGTGATGGGACACAAAATCCTAGGTATAAGCAGTGATAGGTTTTTCTTTACATCGCAATTCACGGGGTTCTTAAAAATAAAAATGTGTCTCAGTCTTAGAAACGTCAGTCAGAAATTCTAAGTAATAGAGTAGCAAACTAGAGTAATTTGGGAGTGTACTGAGTTACTTGGCCAAGATAACTCTGTGGCAGGGATAAGGAGTGTAATTCACTGTGACCAGCCTCCCTCGTTTAGGCTGTGAGAGAAAGAAACACAGTGCCATAGGACAGCACTGCAGCATTTCCACTCCTGCACATAAGGAGTATGGAGAGCTGTGATGGGGCTCACTCCATAAGACAGTCACACCCAGGAGCATGGAAAGCTGTGATGGGGCTCACACCACAAGAGAGTCACACCCAGGAGCATGGAGAGCTGTGATGGGGCTCACACCACAAGAGAGTCACACCCGGGTGCATAGAGAGCTGTGATGGGGCTCACATCACAAGAGAGTCACACACGGGAGCATGGAGAGCTGTGATGGGGCTCACACCACAAGAGAGTCACACCTAGGAGCATGGAGAGCTGTGATGGGGCTCACAGACAAGAGAGTCACTCCCAGAGGGCATTTCCACCAAGGAGTTTGAGAAGAGACTGATGGAGGCTAGGGATGCCTTCTAATGTTGTCCAGAGCCATTCTGTGGTTGCAGTGATTTAAGCTCAATCTTTGATTGTCCTTGTGGAATTTTGGTTGGTGGTTTTTGTTTTGCTTTGTTTTGTTTTGTTTCTAAGACAGGGTCTCGCCGTTGTAGCCTAGGTTGACCCACAACTTGTTGCATAGATAGCCTAGATTGGCCTCTTGGCAATCCTGTCGCAGCCTCTGGTTCTATCCATGTACCAGAGTGCTTGGCTTTAGATATCTGTTTTAAATATAAGCAAAGAAGCTCTAGTCACACAGAGTGGTGGTTTGGACTCAGCATTGGGCTCACATAGTGCAAACCTTCTGATCCTATTCACGTAGGGAAATCAGCACCTTTCTTCTATGCCTCTGTACTCAGGATACTGATTTTCAGTTGTCATCAATACCCTACAATTGATTGGTTTGTCTCTTTGTTTAATTTGTTGTCCCTGATCTGTTCCCTATGTAACTGTCATAAGAAACTTTAAAAGGGGCTTTAAAATTTGGAGATTTATTTATATGATGTTTTTTTGAGGATGTTATTTGGTGTTATTTTATTGTTACTAATAAATAGCAACAACATAAGAAAATATCCTCTATGAGCTCCCAACTTTAAAATAAACCTAGAGTGCATCAGCATAGTGTCACATTTTACTGAGTGTGTTTTTCTGGTTTTTCTGATGAGGGCGGAGAAAGGAGACACCTAAGACCAGGATGTACATCCTCTGATTTCGATCGTGTGGGAAGTTAGCGGTTTTGATTCAAGTCCATGATGTTTCCATGTATATTAAAGGTTTCAGGCTGTAAGGAAGAAGTTCGTGACTGAGTTGAAAGAGCTGCGACAGAAGGAGCAGAGCCCGCACGTGGTCCAGAGCGTCATCAGCCTGGTAATGGGGATGAAGTTCTTCCGAGTGAAGATGTACCCCGTGGAAGACTTCGAGGCCTCCTTTCAGTTCATGCAGGTGACAGCCAGTCAGCCCAGCACTACCTGTTCCTATTACTTCCAATGCCGTTGTTACTGATTTTTTTTTTTTTAAGTCTGATGTGTGGTAACTCCCTTTGATGTAGAGTGACTCTCTGTTTTAAATTCAGGCCATCTTGCCCTTAGCTTTGTGATAAAATAAGCAAGTGTCTGTGAAAGTGTGATAGTATGAATTCTTCACCCTTTTGTCAATCTAAACATCCCTTTTATTCCCTTTCAAGGAATGCGCTCAGTATTTCTTAGAAGTAAAAGATAAGGATATAAAACATGCGCTCGCTGGTTTATTTGTGGAAATTCTCATCCCTGTAGCCGCTGTAAGTATGTCTTCATAGCATGCAGCATATAAAAACGTACTACCTTTTCTTCCCGAAAAACTCTCACAAGACAGTGAGCCAGTGCCGGGCTCTCTTAGCCCTGTGCACCTGCTCCTCAGAGGACGGTTTGTTATGTTGAATGATGTAGATTGTTTTGCATATCATTTCATAGGTTCGTATTATTTTCCAGTTATCATCAATGATAGGGTAAATGTAGCCTCTTTTGGCTAGATATGAAAGTTGATTGCATTTTATTCAGATTTCACTCTACTTAAAATTTTAGTGAAGATATTTATTTTTATGTTGAGAAGTGAAAGTGCTCGCTTCTGTGCGTTGTCTGGTGGTCTGTGTATTTTTATGAGCTGCCTGATGTGCTCATGCATTGCTATTGCTTCTGGGATATGCTTAGGAGAGGTGGGGTAGCCAGAAATTGATTGTTCATCTATCTATCTATCTATCTATCTATCTATCTATCTATCTATGCATGTATGTACGTATCTATCATCTATCAATGTATGTATGTATGCATGTATCTATCATCTATCCATCTATCTATCTATCTGTCTATCTGTCTATCTACCTATCTGTCTATCTATAGGTTTTTCAAGACAGGGTTTCTGTGTGTAGCTGTGGTTGTCCTGGGACTCACTTTGTATACCAGGCTGGACTCAAATTCATACAGACCCAAGTGCCTCTGCCTCTCGAGTGCTGGGATTAAAGGTGTGTACCACCACTTCCTGGCTAAGATTGTTTCTTAAAAAGAAGTTAAGAAACTGAATATTAATGACAGTGGTTGGCACGGCTTCAAAAACTGCTTTTGCTATTAGCTTAATGCTAAATTAGGAAGTTTTTTTTTAATGGGTACAAATAAAACCTGTAAATTAAAGGTTTGCAAATGACCACAGTCAACCTGCTCATCTTTCATCCTTACGTTTAGTCCCATAAACTAGACTCACTTTATTAACAGGCAGACAAGACTTTTTTTTTTTTTTAAGTCAGTCATTATTGTCATCTGTTATCTATGGTGAGTTTTTCCTCAAGTCCATTCACTCTTGCGTATGTGGGGTAGAGCCTCTCCATAGGAAATTTGTGGGGACATGCCTCAACCTCTGTAAAAGCGATGTCTTGTTCCTGAAACATACTGCATCTCTAGTGATCTTCTTCCCCTCTTTGGCTGGCCTGCCTTTATCCCTTCATTATACAGTGTTTTCCGCTTATCAGGAATTCATCTGTGCATAGAAAATAGACACCAGCAAGCCAGGAAATACTCTGTGTGACTCTCCAGCTTATTTCTGGGATGCAAACAGAGAATAAACTTGGATGCAGCGTATGTTGGATGTCATGCTACGGCAGGCACCGTGAAGAGCTTACACGGGTGCACAGAAAGGGGGATTGGCTAAGGGTAGAGGAGTTGAACTCCTAAATAGAGAATGGTTATATAAGTACCATCTTGAGAGAGATGGCGACAACTGAGCAAGCGCTCGGGAGAGAGGCATAGGAAGATGCTGTGGCCTATCCAGTCTCCCAGGGATGAAGCTGTAGGAACCAGGGCAGAGAGGCTTGTTCAATAAATGAGCTGGGTTCAGCGTAGAGCTAATTCCTTATAGAATTCATCCGAAAGGCCGCTCAGCACCCGCAGGGCACAGGTGGCCCATTCTTCCACGCCCGTCCCTCCACACCCGCTCTGTGTGCTCACCTCAGGTCTACTTCAGGTTTGCTTTACAACATGTGGTACATAGGCCTTCTATGTAAATCTCCATGAATCATTAACTTATTTCAGACCTTGCCAAAAGGTCTCGTAACGCGTTTATAGTTTACCAGCAGTCACCATTTATCTCTGTTTGTCTTAACTCTTTCCGTAGGCTGTTAAAAATGAAGTCAATGTCCCCTGTTTGAAAAATTTTGTGGAGATGCTGTATCAGACTACGTTTGAACTAAGTTCCAGGAAGAAGCATTCACTGGTATTGAGAAGTGTTTCAAACCTTCGTTCACTTTGTTGGGAGTTTTCATAGTTGACTTATGCCTCCTGTAGCAATCAAAGAGAAGTGCAAAATGTGAAATTTTAAATACCCAGGACAGGGCAGACTTTGCACATGTAGTTTTCCCTGTTCCATTTCAGGTTTTCTACTTTTTATTATTAAGGAAAAAAGAAAGTTGCCAGGCACAGTGGCTCATGCCTTTAATCCCAGCACTTGGGAGTTAGAAGCAAAAGGATCTCTGAATTTGAGGCCAGCCTGGTCTACATAGCAAGTTCCAGGACAGTCATGGCTCAATAGAGAAACCCTATTAACAAGGGGAAGGAGTGAGGAGGGAGAGGGAAGAGGCTGGGAGGGAGAGAAAGGAAGGAGAGGGAGGGAGGGAGGAAGGTGTGGGGAGGGAGGGAGGGAGGGAGAGAAGGGAAGAAGATGGGGGAGGGAGGGAGGGAAGGAGGGAGAAAAAAGGAGGGAAGAAAGGAGGGAGGAAGGTGTGGGGAGGGAGGGAGGAAGGTGTGGGGAGGGAGGGAGGGAGGGATAGTTTATTGAGTAATTACAAAGCACCTGCAGACTGAGGTGTAGCTGGAACACTGTCTTACAGAGATGGCCAATCTTGTTTTACTGCCTCTGTGTTTAATGGGTTCTTCAGACTTCCTGCTCAGTGTTTACCTGTCTTGACAGGTGCCTTAAATTTTATTTTATGGTATATATTGAATATAGTTTTATATTAAACCATATGTTTTTATTTTATACCATAAAATTGTATTGGAAAGCATCGTGTATTAAGGCCCATTCCCTGTGTAATTTCATCACTTCCGGTCTGATGCTGACATCACTTTTTTCTCCAGTAAGCCCATCCACTTCACATTATTTTTATGCAGTTAGGGAAAGTGTGGAGAGTTGGCCAAATAGTGACCGTCTGCATTAGAGATAAAATAGTGGTGAATCTTACTTGTGCCAGACATTGCCCTAAATGCTTCGTGTTCTTTGGCCTCAGGTCTGAGTAGGACGTTCGTGATTCTCGCTTTACATATTTGGAAAATAAGCCGCAGTAGTCACATGCTTGGCCATAATCAGCTGGAGCTCAAATGCCAGCCTGTCCCTTGGTCTGTTCCAGAGCTCTGCAGTGGGGAGGGGATGAGACGGGTCCAGGGAAAGGGAAGAACTTGCCCTAACTTGGGAGATGCCAGTTAAGGAATTGTTCTTGTGGGATGTGCCTTGTTCTCAGTTGTCGGTAGTCTATGAAATGATGTTTCCTATTGAAAAGGGGGAGGCTGTATAGGAAGTTTTTCATTTTATTTATTCATTTTTCTTTAAGAGCATGAATGAACCTGTCACTCATGAGTCTTGCACCTTTCCATGAAAAATAATTCTCTTTTCCCTGTCTCTCACAGGCTTTGTACCCATTAATTACCTGTCTTTTATGTGTCAGTCAGAAACAGTTTTTTTTAAATAACTGGCATATTTTCCTACAAAACTGTTTGTCACATTTAAAGGTAAGACACTGTTACATCTCTGACCTGTTGATACTGACGATGATGTGTTCATCTCTGTCCACTGAACAGCAAATGGCAAAACGTTGGTTTTTCTTGGTGCATTTGAATACTACAATTGGCAGTCTTTTGTGGACTGTACTTCTGTAGGGAACTGTGTATAGCGATTAATAAACCTTTGCTTGAACATTTTGGTTTGTTTTAATGCAGAATTGTGTATTTTCAAGGGTCATATCATCTTAGGTGTTAGTAGTGATATTTACTTAGAAATACAATTATCAAGAATTATGAATGAACTATTAATCTCGTAAAACCCTCCACATACTTATTTTCTCTTTTGTTCTAAGAAAGATCAGTAATGTTGACTCAAGGCTGATTAATATGCAAAAGCTTTGATCGTAAACTGTCGCTAAACCCTCGGCAGTGAGTGTACCCAGCCGGATCTGAACACAGGGTACCACATCCTCAGCATGCAAGCTCTGAACGCACACAGGGTACCACATCCTCAGCATGCAAGCTCTGAACGCACACAGGGTACCACATCCTCAGCATGCAAGCTCTGAACACAGGGTACCACATCCTCAACATGCAAGCTCTGAATGCACACAGGGTACCACATCCTCAGCATGCAAGCTCTGAACGCACACAGGGTACCACATCCTCAGCATGCAAGCTCTGAACGCACACAGGGTGCCACATCCTCAGCATGCAAGCTCTGAAGATAGGGTACCACATCCTCAGCATGCAAGCTCTAAACGCACACAGGGTACCACATCCTCAGCATGCAAGCTCTGAACGCACACAGGGTACCACATCCTCAGCATGCAATCTCTGAATAGAGGGTACCACATCCTCAGCATGCAAGCTCTTGAAACTATGACTTGAGTGGAGGGGTACTTGTCACTAATACTGTCTGGCACATCCACACTTGTCCTTACTGTCTTCAGTGCAGCCTGTTGAGGGACTGTTTTCTTCCCAGAATGCTCTGCCATCCTAGTCCTCATTTCCTCTTTGGCTGGGGACACAGTCAATGTGTAACCCCAGTGGCGTGAGTATGCTTCATCTGCATGTCTCATCAATCCAGGGGTGGGGGAGTTCATTCAGATATTTGCTCCCAAGTGGGAGAAGTGTAGTTGACTTGTAATTTCCCTTCCTGTTCCTTGTCTGAGCTGCACTGGAGACTGAAGGCCTGATGCTTTGACGATAGTAAAACCAAGGCACAGAGAGGTTAAGTGAAGGTCTCAGGCCATGTGACCCACTGAGTATTGTGAACACCAGGACTCCAGGGACTCCAAGGACTTCGAGAATAGTCCCCTGGATATCAATTTCAGCATCTTTTTCATGATTTTATGTATTGTCTTCAAAACTGCTGACTTCGTAGTAAGGTATATGAAGGATATAAGTCTTCAAACAAACATTTTTTCCTGTTCTTCTTATTACACGTGCACTAATTTATTTTATTCCTTCTTACACAAGAATTGAGATAATCTCTTTCATTATGAAAATCTCCAAGACTAGATCGAGGCGACTCTTTACATCTCACAAAGAGGGAAGAGACAGTGCCAGCTATTCACAGGGTTACCGTTTCTGTCCTTGGTTTGAGAATTCACATGGTCATAGGCACTGATGGGAGTATGCTGATTTCTCCAGGAAGGTTCTAAGATATGCATTTAGCGTTCCTGGGAGAGCGCTCTGTCCCACGCAGTCCATACCTTTCTGTTGCTTTGTTGAAGTTTCTTTCTATCTTTATTCCCACCTAACATACTTACAATGCGTTCACAGTGCTTCAAACCGACCCCACCCCACCTCACCCCCCCCCTTTTTTTTTTTGTCTTGAGGCTTCCATTTAAAATGCTGTTTTCTTCGACCCCTTACCTCCTGTTTAATATTTCTGGCATATTGTCCATGTAAATGAATGGCTGTATCAATCTGCCAGGCTACAGGACATAAGAGCCACTTAGCTTAGCCTGAATCTGTATTAGTCACCTTGGCCATTAACCCTTAGCTAACATTAAGGCTCTATTCAGCAGAAATCGTGTGACTTGGCTCCTGCTTGTTCAGCGTCCGAGAATGTGGCTGTTGTGCTCAATTCTATGAAAGGAGTTTTAAACATTCTAAGAAATGCTATGCCAGCTATGTGTCATAACAAGTTTTTTTTTTTCCTCCTATTTTGTTGGGACATTAAACGAAAGTTGCCTGATTCAAGTTAATCTCCTGACTTAAAAACAAAAATCCACCTAAAATGTTTTTATTTGATCAACACCATTCCTTCCTAGGATTTGTTTTTTTGTTTTGTTTTGTTTTTTAAATAGTTACTGGATGCCATATGGATAATATCTTGTGATTTTCACTGTAGCTGAGGCAGAACAGGGATAAATGACCTGTGTGTACATCTCCAGCAGTGACAGGCATGGCTCTGCATCCACAGTCATCCAGCTTTAAATAGTGCTTGCCCCTTCCGGTCTTCATATTGTCCTGGAATGTGCTGAAAGGAATGCTGAGTGTTTTAAGGAAGCTTCTGGACATTATGGCCCAGAGTCATAAGATTAAGTATTGTGAATTTTCTAGACACAGCTATTATACAGCTTTAAAAAAAACAAAAAACAATTAACGGTGCCAGGCTGAGGAGATGACTCAGGTAAAGGGTTGCAGTGTGAGGAACAGACTTAGCATTCCCAGAACCCATATGGATGTTGGGTAGGCCTTGCAGCTTTCCTATAATCCAGTACTTAGAAGGTGGAGACAGGGGATGGGTCACCAGGACAAATTGGCCACCTAGACTAGAATGGCAGCTTCAGTTCAATTGAGAGACTGTCTGTCAACTGGGTGATGTGGAAAGTGATGGAGGAAAACTCCAGAAGTCAGCCTTAAGAAAACGCACACATGCACACATGCTCGCGCACGCGCGCGCGCACGCGCGCACACACACACACCCTCATGCATTCTTAAGCAAATAGTTCTATCTCGCACAGAGATATATAAAAGTTAGCATGCCAAGTTGTTGATTTGGTAGTCACAATAAATGGACTTCCTTGCTATGTGCTTATCGTGTGTGAAAGAATGGCGCTTCATTTCCACTGGACAGTCAAACTTAAAATTGTCCTCTTAACAAGAATATGTAAATTTCCATTGCTTTATCTTTAGTCAATTTAGCTTCACTCAGTTTATGAGTACCTATTTTAAAGTTTCTGAAGAATTACTAAGAGACAGAGGAATAGCGTAGGAACTATAGAAAGAATAACCCAGCGATTTTCCCCCAGTACTTTATATGTAGTTTCTTCCATTTGAATTTAATGTTGGGAGGGAAACCAGCTAATGAGACATTTGAGTTTTCTCCCAGCTTGCGTGTCAGAGGCTTGCTCCAGGATACCCAAACTTTGGGATTGGATTTTGTTTTTGTTCTTGTTTTGTTTTCTTAGCATTTCTGGCCACTGCCTTGGAAATGTCAAATTTCTTCTAAATAGAGACCTTGGTGAGGAGCTGTCGTGTTTCGTGCTTACTTTCATCTAACATGCATGTGCTGCATCTCATGTTTACGTTTGCTGTCTCACGTTGCTTTATTTAGATGCCATCTAACAACAGTATCAGAAAACAAATAGAAACCCTGCAGGTGAGTGGTGTTGACGTCACCAAGTAAAGTATTGCTTTATTTCCTTTAAGAGCAGCATTTGTGGGTTTTTTGTTTGTTTGTTTTGTTTTGTTTTTCTTTTTCTTTTGCCCATTGTTGCATTGCATGTCTGAAGTATTTACCCCCAACCTGCTTTTACTGTGTGTGTGTGTGTGGAAGAGTAGCCCACAGAGGGTGCCCCCTTCAGAAGGTCAGCTGTTACCGTAGCGCCAGGAAGATGTGGTGTAGAGGTGGGGGTGCTGATGGAGGCCAACTGGTGCTGGAGCTTACAGGCTTTATTACTATGTTTAATTTAACATTATTCAATTGTTCTAAATGAAGATGTTAAAAGATATATATTCCAATAATAGCTTAGGTTTTAGATATGGTTTTGGTGAATGAGTTTTTAAGCTTTTATTCTGGGCTGGAGAGATGGCTCAGAGATTAAGAGCACTGGCTATTCTTCTAAAGGTCCTGAGTTCAATTCCTAGCAACCACATGGTGGCTCACAACCATCTATAATGAGATCCGGTGCCCTCTTCTGGCCTGTGGGCAGAATATTGTATAAAAAAGAAATAAATCTTTAAAAAAAAAAAATAAACTTTTATCTTATTGGTTTGGGTTTTGTAACAAAGCAGTCTTTTAAGTTCACTCTAGAGAAAAAGGAATACACACATTAAAGTGGTTGCCATAGGGGTCATGTTTGACTGATGTGTCAAAACTTTGTAGACTACTAAAGTTCTTAGACTTTTATGTAACATTCTGATTTGTAAGGATTTTTACCTAGAGAATTACACCTTTTTGTTTAAAGCCTAGATCAATTCAGGATAATTTTTATTCTAACATATTCAGCAAAAACAATTAATTAGTTCCTTTCTATCTTCCTCCTCTCTCCTTCCTTTTCTCTGCTCTGTCCATCATGGATACACTCTACTTTCTATGGGTTCCACAAATGTCTGGCGCTATGCAGCCACCATCACGGGGTCCTTCAGAGGGTTTTTAAGGCCGAAAATGTCCTCTGTGCTCTCTCTCTTTCCCTATCTTCTTAATTTCTTGCTGACCTCTTAGTGTCATATCTGATTTGGGGTTTAAATGGTAGAAAGGAAAGTTATGTTTTATTGATGACATTATTGTAAAAATTTGGTTATTTGGTTAGTAACATTCATGAATTACTTGAAACTTTTGCTGCTTTAGTAGCAAACAGAAGGCTACCCCAGGAGGAATGTGTGATGTTTGGGATCACCATGGACCCTTACCATGGAGCAAGGGACTGGTATTGGGAGTATTTGGTTTTGCCAGTCATAATTCTATCAAATCTTTATATAGATATATGCAAAACCTCATTTGGTCACTAATGGATAAGTCTATTATCAAACACTCTCCATCTTTTTATTGTTGTTGTTGATTTTAATTATTTGTAGTAGAAATTTGTTATTCTAAACCTTAAAACAAAATAGAACTGCGGAAATAAACAAAGTATTTTTAAGAATTCTTGCTGGACATAGTGTCATATACCTTTAGTCCCAGTACTTGGGAGACAGAGGCAAGAAGATCTCTGTGAGTTTGAGGCTAGCCTGGTCTACATTGCTAGTTTGAGGCCAGGTGGGCAGGCCTATGTAGTGCTGTCTTAAAGAAGTCTTTGTTAGTTCCCACATATAATTGCTTAACAATATAGAAATCTTCTAGAATGAATACTTAAAAACGTGGATTTTTAACAGTCAACCTGCAGATTTATTTAAGTGTTTCCTGCCACATTTTCAAAATTTGCAGTGTCTCATTGCATGACTGTGGTCATAACAACAGCTAAAGTAAAGAGAAAATTCACTGATAAAACTGGCTGAAATGAAAGAGTTTTCTCATTATAAACCAGAAGGTTCTGATTCTACATAAAAATTAGCAATCCTATACTTGACGCTGAGTGGATACTCAGTGCACGACAGGCACTGTTGCCAGTACATTGTAGGCTGTGGTATTCTTGACTGTCTTCCCTCCAGTTAGAGATGAGGACACCACAGAACACAGGAAGGGATGAAAGAGCATCTAGGGCTTAGGTATAAACCCAGGGTTTCTGATTTCATGAGCAGGCTTCCAAGTCTCAGGTCTATATCTTCTCTCACCAAAAACAAATGTGCTCACTAATGTTTGGTGTTATTTCGCAAAGTCATGTGACGAATACTGTTCGGTATTTCAGACTTGATCTGCCTATAGACTCCGAATGAATTAAAGGAGAATAGCTCATTAGTTGTGTCAGTATTGAGTAGTTGGATGATAGGCGTTATCATTTGAAGTTCTCAGAAATGTTGATGAGATTCTAATATTTGATCGTATTTTGGAGCACAGTGATGAGTTCAGCCGCTTTATTGATGGTCCCTTTTGAGCCATCTATACTTAGCACAACTAAACACAGACTGACTTAATTCAAGTTTCTTAGACGGAACCAAACAGGGAAGGTGGGGGCTTTTAGTTGTCGTCAGAGAGTATGTTTGATCTTAAATGTTTACCAGTATTCTTTAATAAATTTATTCTTATTCTCTTTTGTTTTTAAACAGAATAAAGATCCTAAAATGTCTCGAGTTGCACTGGAGTCTTTGTATAGACTGTTGTGGGTTTATGTAATTAGAATAAAATGTGAGAGCAATACTGTAACTCAAAGGTGAGTATTCTCTTAAAGTGCATCTAAAATAAAACCTTGGCAGGTAGGATATGGCTCAGAGACAAAGCGTGTGCCTCGCACATCTAGGGCTCCGAGCTCTATCCTCACTTCTAAAAGAAATAAGTAAAAGCTCATACCAGTCATACCAGTGGAATTTACCCAAGCGTTGTGGCGAGGAATCTGAATTCCCCTGAAATAAGGGACAGCAGGAACTCTTCATGAGTGTGGCTGCATCGTTACAACCTCATGGTCATTAAGTCATCTTTTCTGCCTACAGTCGCCTGATGAGCATAGTGTCAGCCCTCTTCCCCAAAGGCTCCCGCAGTGTGGTCCCCCGTGACACCCCTCTCAATATATTCGTGAAGATCATCCAATTCATTGCTCAGGTGGGTGCTTCGCCTCCTCAGCCCTCTTGTACAGGCTGCCAGGGAAAACTATTTTAATAATTTTTAAAAATTTTCTTACACATTTAAAGGCATGTTTTAAAAATATTAATACGATTCAAGAGTGAAAAATAAATGTGCTTAGAAAGTTTTCAAAATACAGGATGCTAATGATTTTTTTTGTTTGTTTGTTTGTTTGCTTGCTTGCTTGCTTTTGAGTGTGACAAAGAATGGAAGGAACCACATAGGTGGACATACATTTAATTGAGGGAAAGTCCTAAAAAAAAAAAATGCCTCTGTATCTTGGTGTGTGTGTGTGTGTGTGTGTGTGTGTGTGTGTGTGTGTGTGTGTTTTGACACTGTGATGGGAACAAACAATTTTCTTAGTTACGATTTGTATTGCTGTCCTAAAACACCACTGACCAAAATCACCGTCAGGAAGAAAAGGTTTATGTCAACTTACAATTCTCAGGTCCCAGTCTGTTATCAAAGAAAGTCAGGGTAGGAGCTCAAGGTAGCAACCGGGAGGGGGGGATAGGGGGGAGGAGCTGTTGCAGATGCCACGGGTTTCTTACTGGCTTGCTCAGCCTCCTTTCTTATAGCGCTCAGAGGTGGCAGCACTGACAGTGAGTTGGGCCCTCCTACATCAATCAAGGGAATGCACCACAGGCTTGCCCACAGACTAATCTGATGGGGGCGCTCAATCCAGGTTCCCAGCATCTTCATCTACTAAGCCATGGCACTGGCTCTTTACCTTATTTTTGGAGGTGGGGCCTCTTACTGAACCTGAAGCTAACTGATTGGCTAAACTGACTCTCCAGTCTGTCTGTTTGTCTCCCAGTGCTAGGATTATTTGAATATGTAGACTAGATAGTGGTTCTTTATGTGGGTTTTAGGAATCTGAACTCAAGTCCTCAGACTCGTACAGCAAGCGCTGAGCCATCTCCGCAGTTCACAGCCTAGGTTCGTGAGCACTCGCACTAGAATCTGCTATAGCTAATAAAAGGGTTCTTTTAAGGAACAGAGGGCTGGAGAGATGGCTCAGTGGTTAAGGGCACTGTCCGCTCTTCCAGAGATTCTGAGTTCAATTCCCAGCAACCACATGGTGGCTCACAACCATCTACGATGAGATCTGGTGCCTTCTTCTGGCCTGCAGGCCTAATGCAGACAGAGCATTGTATATATAATAAATAAGTAAATCTTAAAAAAAAAAAAAAAAAAGGAACAGAGAGACCTCACCACTTCCAGGGGGCAAGAAATCAATTCTAATCTGAGGCAGGGAGATTATCAGGCTGTCAGGGAAGCTGCTGCCCTGACCAGAAGCCAAGAGGTCTGCGATAGGAGCCCTCCTCTCTAAGGATGCTTGAAGGTCATCCTGCTTCTGCTGTGGCCCCACAGCCCAAACGGTAACTCATGCCCTTGTTTCAGAGGTGGCAGTCTCCTCCTCTCATGTCCACACCCTTTCTCCTGTGTCTACTTCTTTGTAAGAGTTACTTCCCTTCAAGGGTTCCCTGGGAAATGTAACTAATTCTCTAGCCTAGTAGAGTAAAGTTTATTAGAAGAGTATTAAATGGATTTTTTGGTGAGCTGGTCCAAGGTCTCAGTCACATCCCCCTTTGGAGCATCAGTCCTGTGCAATAAGTAGACGTTCCTGCTTAACTCAGGGAAATGCTGACTCCAGGACATTTTGTTATGTTCCTTTTGAACTGAAGGCACGCCATTTAGTTGATCCATATTTGATTTATTTATTTATTTTTACAATGAGGGGAAAAAAGGTACATTTAATTAAAGTGAATGAACATCTATTATTGGATCCTAGAAGAAATGATAATTAACTAAGTATAATGAGAAAAAGATAAATGAAGTGGCTGGTAGTGTCAGTCTTGTGTTCATAAAGCCATGCTGTTAAGTTGCACCGCTCACCTTTTCTGCGTTCTAGAATTGTGCCCATGACCTCTGGTGAGTTTCCTCACTGCAGTGGTCTTCCAGTCCTGTACCTCAGGTGTTACTGCATCTTTGTTAGCCTTTTATTCCACTGAGATCCCTTTGCCAGAGTGCTGCTCCTCTGGTCCTAACTGCCCTCTACACACTTAGCATTTGTGGTGGACAAATATTTCAAATTTACCCTACTCATTTGGAATTTAAACCATTGGTATTAGATGATATAATTTAAGCATCTGTTTCATTATTCATATATGTTTATCTTGTTCATTTGGATTTATAGACTTTCTAAGGGCAAAATTTTATATTATTTCTAATATATATATTTCTCAGATAACTTACTTTATATTCTAGCAAGGTACAATGATTTATTAATTAATTAATTTCTTTCGTCAGGAACGTTTGGATTTTGCAATGAAAGAAATAATATTTGATCTTCTCAGTGTTGGAAAATCTACTAAAACTTTCACCATTAATCCAGAGGTAAAAATTTTTTAAATTACATTGCAGTAATATTGAAGCTTTCATGCTGGGAGTAGAAGTGTTGGTCCTCCTAGGGTGGGTTTTTTTTTTTTTTTTTTCTGCTAATTTTCTTTTTTTTTATAGATATTTTTAAATTGTTATTAATTTATTCATATTACATCTCAATGGTTATCCCATCCCTTGTATCCTCCCATTCCTCCCTCCCTCTCATTTTCCCCTTACTCCCCTCCCCTATGACTGTGACTGAGGGGGACTTCCTCCCCCTGTATATGCTCATAGGGTATCAAGTCTCTTCTTGGTAGTCTGCTATCCTTCCTCTGAGTGCCACCAGGTCTCCCCATTCAGGGGACTTGGTCAAATATGAGGCACCAGACTACGTGTGAAAGTCAGACCCCACTCTCCACTCCCTCCTAGGGTTTTATATGGTCCTTGTCAGTCAATCTGTTTGGGACAGCAGCAATGGAGTCACTTTTAAGCTTTGAAAACCATTTTAATGAAAACTAGATAAGAGAATCCACTAGCCCACTTACTCAAATCCAGTGAACCCATTAGGTATGATCAGTGATCCCATGAAGAAAGACCCAGAGTACTCCAGTCACATGGTGGGACTCTCTGTTTCCTTCAGGGCTTCTGTGATTCTATGACTGTGGCTCCGACCCTCTGATATGTGAATTAAGGGAACACATCACCACTTTATCAGATCTAGAAATGAGTAACACTTTAAAGCTTTGTCTTACTTACACAGTGAGCATGAATAACCATTTTACCATCTTCTTGAGTCAGTGTGCTGCATTGCTACCCACTGGCATGCCCGTGCCTGCCTTGTTAATCTCTGGTGCAGGCCACCGAGTGACACGCAGGCTGAGACTGTAGGATGCAGGTGGAGAACGACAGCACATTTACAGAACACGGAAGCGTAGAGAACCGGTCAGGTCGGGAGAATGCACGTCTAGCTTGTGGACACCTTAAGTTGTCAGGCAGAGCGTAAGGGATGCACTCAGAGCGGCTGGACACAAGTCTCTGGCAGTCTGGAGTGGCCAGTGATTGATGCCGTGTTGATCCATGTACTTTCTGTGGGAGGCAGCTCAGGAGGAGCCTGGAATGTGGGTAGAGGTGACACGGCTAGGAGGAACACAGGAGTGGCAAGAGGGGGCCACCATGGTCCCTGAGGAGAGTGCAATGCTTCAGAGAAGTGTTACGGGGGATGTTTATTTATTAGGATAGTTGAGACACATGTTCTGCTCCACAGTTAAGGGACACGGATATATATTCAACTGGAAGAGAAACACAAAGGATGAAAGAACGAGAAGAGGTCAGGGCTCTAAGGTTCTACAAAGTACAAGAGCCCACTGCCTTAGTCACTGTTCCATTTCTGTGAAGAGACACCACTACGAAGGCAACTATTGTAAGGGAAAGCATTTAACTGAGGGCTTGCTCACAGTTTCAGAGATTTAATCATCATGGCAGGCGGCAGGGAGCAGTATCTAAGATCCCTAGGCAGAGAGAGAGGGGGAGGGGAAGAAGGAGACAGAGACAAAGACAAAGAGAGAAGGAAAGACTCTGGACTTTCATGGGCTTTTGAACAAAGCCCACCCCCAGTGACCCCTCCCTTCCTCCAACAAGGCCACACCTCCTAATCTTTCTAATCCTTTCAAATGGTGCCACTCCTGATGACTAATCATCCAAATATATGAGCTTCTGGGAGTTATTCTCATTCAAACCACCACATACATGGAAATTTCAACAAGTCCAGGAGGCCAGCCATCACCCCTGAGCTGTGAGAGGACCAAAGGCAACAAACAGAACAAAATAAAACACACGTGACTGTCAGTAGATGGATGTGATTTGTGGGAAGATGTTGAGTTGATACAGTTTCTCCCCTCACCTCAAGGAGAAAAGTAGTCTTAAGAGAGGGGAGGGAGACCTAAAAAGTTATGGAGGTTGAAAAAGTACAGAGAAGAGACAGTTGACCTCAAAGGGCAATGGGTCTCATCAGGGGATTTGAAACCACATCAGACTCTGCTGCCTGGGCTGTTCCACAGTGTTGGGCAGAACGATTAGCTCCCTTCTGTCCTTCTCTCTCCCAACCTGCTTAGCACATACAGTGCATGGCGCTGATTTCTTCCTCTTGGGTCTGTTTTCCCTGAAGAGGATGAACATTGGCCTCAGAGTCTTCCTTGTCATCGCGGACAGCCTGCAGCAGAAAGATGGCGACCCTCCCATGCCCACCACGGGAGTCATTCTTCCCTCAGGAAACACTCTTCGTGTGAAGAAGATTTTTCTCAACAAAACCTTGACAGACGAAGAGGCAAAAGTGATAGGTTAGTGTTGACCGGAATGAATAAATTGCTACTGTAATACTGTCCTGTGCAAGTCCATAGTCAGGCCTGAAGTCCATAATTGCCAAGTGTGGATGCCCCAGTACTGCAGTCACCTGGTGATTAGATTTTGGTAGTGTTTCTACTATCCCTGTCAAGGATCTTCTTGCTAAATGTATTTTCTCGTGGGGTGCTGTTGAGTATGTTCTGCCCTTCAAATCTGAGTTTGAGTTCTCTACATAATTTGCATGCAGTGTCCCCAAGAGCACGTCACAGCTAATGTGACAGCAGCAGGCTTTCTTCATGGAGAGGGTGATAGGTGGTTGTTCTAGAAAGCAGCTGCGGGCATCGTGGTAATGGTGTGCTTTCCCTCTTAGGAATGTCTGTTTACTATCCTCAAGTAAGAAAAGCATTAGATAGCATCCTCCGACATTTGGACAAAGAGGTTGGGAGACCAATGTGTATGACCAGTGTGCAGATGTCCAACAAAGAGCCTGAAGACATGATCACGTACGTACTGAACGCGTCCTCTGTCACTGTTTCAGTTCTCACAGAAGAGCACATAGAGGTCACCTGCTTCCATACAGTTTTTCTCCCGGACGGCCGTTGCTGTAGGTTTTAATGCAAAGATTCCTTCCACAAGATCAGTTTTGTTGCTTCATGTGATGCCAAACTAGTGTAGATAGTGAAAAATCCAATAGTGAACGGTGTTTTCGTTTCTCCCCTGAGCAGTCCCCACTAAATGCTGGTACATATAGCATGACTGGCTTACTTACTAAGTCTGACAAATAATCCTACATACAAAGTGCTGCTTTGAGAACAAATGGCCAGGGATCCTGTGATTCTGAGCTCTTGTGTCACTTCTAGGAAGCAGAGAATGCAAAGAGGAGTAATGAGTGGGCAGCTCTCTTAGGAACCACCCAATCCTTGCTCCCCCCCCCCCCCCCCCCCCCCCCCCCCCCCCCCCCCCGCCACACACACACGCGCACGCGCGATTATTATTTTTCATCCAGCACTTTTTCTTTTCCATAGGGTAGTATGTTTTATGATAGCCATGCCTCCTGTTTGCTTGCAAGTATCAATATGATCTGTGAAGAGGTTTTTAAATATAAATGTAGTTTTAGATGTCTGCACTGTAGGTCTTGGACTATCCCATTGGATGTCTTGCTCTCTGGACTTATTTAATATACGGTCATTGTGCACTGGTGTAATGTACTGTCCAGAGAGTTTTCAGATGTGACGGTTTTGTGTGTTTGACTTCCCCTGAGACGTTTGAGGCATTTCCTCCTTTTCACCATAACCGCTATTGCCTTAATGTCAACAAGTTTACATCTAGTTCCTCCCATGGTCCTGTGAGAGCCCCAAGTGACAGAGGTGTATAGCCCCTGGTCCACTTGCTCTCCTGCCTCTCCTTTCACATTTCAATTTGAATTTCCCTTCCTATGGTCTTTAGATAATGAAGAGAGACACATGTGACAATAACTTATTAATTAGAGGTTCCAGAGACTACACAGAACTCCTGGAGGTCACACAGAGGTTAGAGACTTCACACCAGGAAAAGCACCCAAGGCTGGTGTCTGTTGGATCCAATGTTGCCTAAACATGTTTCCCACATGGAACCTTAATCAGAGTGTTGCAAAGGAGCATCACTCTGTGGCTGAGAGACCATCCCTGTGGCATGTCTGCATGCTGCACTTGAGCACTGGGGTCCGGGGGCCAGTCAAGGTGTATCTAGCTGGTCCCACAGGGGCAGTGGCAGCACCTGTGTTAATCACAGCACTAACTGGTGGGAACAGGGAGTGTGTAGAGGCAGACAACACCAGGGATTTCTGGCATGAATCCAGTTGAACTCACATTTAGAGAAGATGCCATGACAACATGAAATCATAAGATTTGCTATGGTTTTGTTGGTTTGTTTATTTGTTTGTTTGTTTTCCCCCTCCACTTTTATTGTTGGCCCCAGCTTCTCTTCGTTGTGCATTTCAGTAAATGTCACATTCTGGGGACAAGCAGTCTCATAGTTGGCTGTGTTTGAGCCGAGTGACAGGTGCACATTGAGCAGTCAGCTATAGCTTTGAAAGGCAGTATGTGCCTGGTCACCCATCAGGCTGGGCATCTGTTATTTAATCAGGGTCTTGCGGACCAGAGGGCCAGCAGCAACATGTGTGCCATGATTGTTAACACACAGCGGCTGCAACTTAAACTATGGCCAAGGGGACTTGTGTTATTTATCTGGCTTGTGTTCCCTCTAGTCCACCCATTTTAAAGCCACACAAAGTGACTACTGTGTAAATATCTCTATAAAAAAAGGCCAAAGCAAACATCTAGCACATCTTGATTCTTTTCTGCACCAGGATTATTGGGGTAACTAGAAAACCACGAGGATGACATTAAGTAAGAAGTTTTTTGTCAAACGCAGATTAAAATGGAAACCAATATATTAAGTGGTTGGGCACTTAAAGTAAAATTAGTGAATAACTTTAAGAAACTGTGGTAGAGGAAGTGGTCGTGCAGTGGTAGAACAGCCATGGATTTGTTTTTTTAACATCGCCCCCCATCATAGACACATATATAGTAAAATTAAATTATATTAACTATCTGTGATTGAGGAGAGACCGGGATTTTAAAACATCGGTGCATTCTAATTACATAAAACCTGATACATTTTTCAGGGGGGAAAGAAAACCCAAAATCGACTTGTTTAGAACTTGCATTGCTGCGATTCCAAGGCTGATTCCGGATGGTATGAGCAGAACCGACCTCATCGAGTTGTTAGCGAGGTGAGTGGCGTTCCTGTCTTGCTGTGGCCGCCACAAAGGCAGCAACAGACAACTTCTTGAGCCGTCTGATTTACTTTCTTGATTCTCATCTTTTATCATTCCCCCACTCAAAATTTTGACTTCTACATCTCGTGCTAAGCCCTGTTTTCCAATTCCCTGTCAGGTAGCAGTGCCCTGGATGTACATGACAGCCCCTGCATAGGGGCCTCCTTGGTGCTCACTGAGGCTCTCTTCTGTGGTCACCCCATCAGTAGTGACCAAGACTCACTTGTCTTTTTCTGCTATAGGAGAGCCTGCTACCGTCATGTGTTTACTTCTCTTCCTGCTCCATTAGGTCCAGCAAAGTTCTATAAAGCGAGCAAACAGCCACTTAAATGACCACACTTAAATGACGTCTTCCTGCCTAATTCTAAGTCAAGATGGCAGCCTGTCAAGGCTCTGCTGTGTGGGCGCCATCACGGACCATGTACTTAAGGATCAGCCTGCTTTCTCTATGAAGGACCAGACAGTAAACATTTCATTTTGCAGATCATGCTATTGTCTAGCAGTTCTCAACCTGTGGGTCGAGACACCTTTTGGGGGGTCTCCTAAGACCATCAAGAAACATAGATTGGTTTTTTTGCATTACAATTCATAACTAGCAAAATCACAGTTATGAAGTAGCAATGAAAATAAATGTGTGTCCGGGGGTCACCACAACATGAGGAACTGTGTTAAAGGGTCGCAGCGTTAGGAAGGTTGAGAGCCACTGCCACAGTCTGTTTCATGTCTGTGTTCCCTCTGTGGCACCACAGAAGCAGCCAGACCATTTTGAGGAGCAAACATGACTGGGCATCTGCCTGGAATCAGCCCAGAATCACAGTTGGCCAGCCACACCCTAGCGGAAAACTAAACAAAGTGACTCTTACCGACAGTGAATGTTCAGCTGTATTGAAAGATGTTTGCTGGTTGCTGGGCAACCACCATATTGTGTAAATAGTGTCTAGATTGCTACATAAACCTGCTCCAGCCCTGGGCGAGAACACCTGGCATTTCACAGACAGGCTTGCACCTCCCTCAGGTGCTGGGGCTGCGGGCAGATACAGTGGTGTCTGTTTGCTATGAGGGATATGAGAAGTCAGGAGGGCTGACTTGAAATTGCACCTTTCCAAAACGTCTCTCTCTTCCCACTGGGACTCGTCCTTGTTGTTTCGTGGCACCAAATGGAACCTGAAGTCTTGCCCATGTTAGGCAAGGACTCTATAGCTGTATCCCAGCCCTTTTGTTTCTGCTTTGCATATGCTTTATTTTGAAATAGGTCACACTATGCTGTCCATAGTTGACCTTGATTTCCCTCTGTATGCCAGGCGGGCCTGAACTTGGAAATCCTCCTGACTTACTCTCTTGACTACCCAGACATTGATGTCTGTGCCAAACATCTCTCTTAATTTTTAATTAAATTAAAAAAAATTCTTAGTATTGTATGCGCATGCATATGATGGGGCAGCACATGCATCGGCACGGGTATACAACTTAGAGGGTAACTTTGGGATTGGAGTTGGCCCTTTAAGTCCATCTTTGTGTGGGCTCTCAGGATTGAGCTCAGGTCCCCAGGCTTACACAGCAGGCTCCTCTACCCTCCAAACCAGCTCTCCACTCTTCTCTCTTCATTCTTGCCATAAATTATATTGCAGAGTTACATGTCATGTGCTGCCACGTGACCTCCCAGCACTCAAGAGCCAGAGGCAGAAGACTTAAGAGTTAGAGGCTGGACTATGTTACATAGTGAGTTCTCGCCTCCAAAATAAAATAAGTAAAATATAAACAGAGTGCCGAATTTGAAAGGTGGTTCCCAATTAGGAACCTGAAGTGTCAACTGCAGCATTCTTTTTTAGGAGAGCAGTGAGCGGGTACTACCACATCTGTCCCACCTCTGCTGCACTTGACCTCCGTCTCTGTGGAAGGTGATCCCACTAGATGACTCTCCTCTGTCTCCCCTCTCACTTCCCCCAGAGCAAAGCTGCCCCTGAGAGGGTCTGGGCCAGGGACACTGGGGAAGGAAGGAGCCAGCCTCTAAGCAGTGAATGGCAGCTTAACTGCTATTTGTTTTACTCTTTCCCTGTAGTTGTCATTTTTCATTGATTTACCTCCACGGCCAGGAAGATTCTAGACTATAGTCTTTTGGATTATAATGTCTAGCTCTTCTTTACTCAAAAAATAAGGGAAGCCAGAAAACAAACACCAGCGAAGGGCATGTTGTAAATGTATAGATCTCTGTGAAGTGTCTCGGGAAAGACCCTCCCCTGACTCTAAGTAGCCAGATCCTAATTAGCCAGGTCCCATTGTTATTGCCTGTGCACGAGCACTCATTAACTCAGGCATGTGTATCCTGAGTCACACTGATTGGGTGTGAGATACTTAGACAGTCATGGATTTTAAAGCCGTGGAGATAACAAGTGTGGATAGCACTGCCACTGTGTCACCCCTGGAGACAGCACGCTGGGCTGTGGAGATGCAGCCCCACCATGTGGGTTTTGTGGTGTGCTGCTGCTGCTGCTGCTGCTGCTGCTGCTGCTGCTGCTGCTGCTGCTGTGGCTGCTGAGGCAGCTGCTGCATGACTAAAACCCATGAGCTGCAATGTCTCTAGCTTCTCTGTCAGTTGAAGGCTGGCTTAGTGAAGACCAGATGTGAGTTCAGAAGCCTGTGATATCTCCCTTCTTAATGACATAACGTCCCCCTCTCTCACTGTGGGCAACTCCATCTTTCCATGATGCACACACATATAGTGTGCTTTTTAACTACTTATTCCTTTGGGTCACTTCTAACTTTAATGTTTTTGCCTTTAGTGCCGGCCACTAAAATAATCAACTCCAGATCACGGTTTTTTGTTTGTTTGTTTTTTTTTTGCTTTTTGTTTTTAATGTGGTGGTGTGTCTCACAGCTTTGGAACTGCACCCATTTTTTGTTTGATCTATCATTTGTAGCCAGCCTTTGCTACTTTGTGGGTTCTTCTTCCTTCCACCTTTTCATCCCCCTAACACTAGATAAGAAAGAATAAAGGATAGAGAGGAAAGGAAAGAATCCCTGAATAAAGTCAGGGCTCGGAAAGGGGGCGATGTTATTGTTAGACTACTTCCTGCTGATTGGGGCATCGAATTCCTTGGGTCAAGTTTCATTTTTGTCACCAGCGTATCTAATTATTTCTTTTCTTCCTGCTCCTCCTTCTGTTTCTGCTCCTGCTCCTGCTCCTCCTCCTCCTGCTCCTCCTCCTGCTCCTCCTTCCACTCTTCCTCCTGCTCCTCCTTCTCCTGCTCGTCCTCCTGCTCCTCCTCCTCTTTCTCCTCCTCCTCCTGCTCCTGCTTCTGGTCCTCCTCCTCCTCCTGCTCCTCCTGCTCCTTCTCCTCCTTCTGCTCTTCCTCCTCTTCCTGCTCCTCCTCCTCTTCCTCCTCCTCCTGGCCTTCCTCCTCCTGCTCCTGATCCTCCTCCTCCTCCTTCATTTCTTCTTGGCACATGACTACTTGTGAGCAACATCCCACCAACAACAGCCCCACCTCTCGGGGCCCTAGCATTTACAGACCCTCTGAGAAGTTCCCAGAATTCCAAATGTCACACAATCAGAGAAACTATCTGCAGCTGGCAAAATCACATCTTCGTTAGAGCACAAGATAAATCATAGTCAGCTGCTGCAAAGCAGCCCCATATCCTCACTTCTGGGATTAAACCAAAAACAGTCTGTTTTTTAAAGAAACCAAAATTCTAAAGCTGTCACTACAACCACTTTTTCTTTTTTTGTTAAAAATCTTATAACTAAAATTATGATCATTATACTGAATTCTTTAAAAAGTAATTTAACTTTTTAAAATGTAATTAATATATCTGCATTATTGAGCCTTAGCTCTTTGGGCCTGATGGGCTATCGACCCATTTTATTTTCAAAATGTAGACCTTTTATTATTTCACTCCTAAATCTCCTTCCTAAATCACCCTCAGGAGTTATCCCCCATCGATTTCATCTTGATTATTACCTCTGTAGCGAGCTATGTATAGTCATCACAACCTGTAAGAAGTGGATAAGATTAGTTGTGTCCTCTCCAGTACCTGAGTAAGATCCTGTGTGGGTTGGACATATTTTTGTTGATTATATGAGAGCACTATAAAGTATTTTAAGGCCTGAAGAAGTTTGAAATGGATTCCTGTTGTCATCTGTATTCCTACACAATAGCCTATCAATTAAATTCAAGACTAAAAAAGAAAAAAATCAACAATTGTGAATAGATTCACATGGGCTGTAAACTGTAGACCAGCACAGACAGGGTGCTCCTGGCATGACAGTGTGAGCCTGGGCCCCTGTCTTTATGGTCTCACAGAGTATTTGGAGGGACAGATCAGCCATCTTAGTGTGAAGTGCTAGGCAGCGGCATCTCCTTCCGAGGCTGGCTAATGGAATGCCATTGTTGGTAGGCTCACCATCCACATGGACGAGGAGCTGCGGGCGCTGGCGTTCAACACTCTGCAAGCACTGATGCTCCATTTTCCGGATTGGCGGGAGGATGTCCTTTCAGGATTTGTGTATTTTATTGTTCGTGAAGTGACTGATGTCCACCCCACCCTTCTGGATAACGCTGTAAAGATGTTGGTACAGTTAATAAACCAGTGGAAACAGGCTGCTCAGACGTATAACAAGACCCAGGACTCCCAGGTACCACGCACTCCGGCGCTCTCTCTCTGGCTGTGACCGGTGACGGTGAGGTTAACATAAATTGACTGTCTCCAGCTCTACAGCTGTTGCTTGTTTGATGACCTTCTGTCGATAATAATCCCTTGTGCTGGACCTGCTCCTCACTTACATACTGGGGACCAAGCATCTGTGTCCAAACTTTAGACTTCTTTGTTGGTAACAGGTTGTTTTATCTAACATAGGAACTGTAGAGTTAATTCTTACATGAAGGCGTTTCCAGCATTTCAAACCTTATGTGTGAAACCTCTAGTGATCTGTCATTTGGATTGATTGTTTTTGCAAAGGCACCGGTTTCTTATGTGCACAGGTCTGTGGTCGTTCACTATAGAAGGTGCACACTGTTGATTTTGTAGCCTGGACGCTTATAGCTGGACCATCCTGGGCAAGCCAGGGTCTTTAATTGGCATACAGCTCACAAGCTCCTAGGTGATGCTGTGTACCCAGCCTGCACTCGCATGTGAAAGATGCAGTCCAGGCTCTCATTTCCTATGTGTACACATTGCACTGAGAGTGATTAGGTGACGCTTGCAAGGTCACAGGGCAGTCAGCTTGACAAGTTAAAGCTCAGCCTATTTAAACTGCCAACGGGGCATTTTGTTCTCCGCCTATTATTACTCTTTTTCTTTTGTGCCAATGTGAATCTGTTGAACTCTAAGCCTCACTTTTCCTGAAGGGCTCTACTACTGAAATATGCACCAAGACCTACTCTTACTTTTTAGTTTGAGACCCGGTCTCACTAAATTGCCCAAGCTGGCCTTGAACTCCCTCTGTATCCTGTGCTGGCCTGAAACTGGTGGCAGGCCTATGGCAGCAGCCCCAGTCCACACTATTATGTTTTAATAAAGTAAATGCTGTTTAAATCACTTGAGCTGAGGCAGTCCTGTTACTATAAGGCTTGTAATTTGCCATACTGGTTATTGTTTCTTTTTCAAATTCATACATTTTTTTAAATTTTTTGTTTGTTTTTAACTTGCATTTGTTTTTCAAGCATGGCATCGTTAATGGAGGTTCTCATCCACCTCCTTTGGAAAGGAACCCATATCCCTCTGTGTTCCACGTGGTCGAAGGCTTTGCACTGGTCATCCTCTGTAGCAGTCGGCCCGCCACACGAAGACTAGCTGTCAGTGTCCTTAGAGAAATACGGGCTTTATTTGCACTTTTGGAGGTACCTAAGGTAAGATTTAGGCGTGTCATATGGAAATCTCATGAAAGTATTTAAGACTGTCCTGTCAAGCCACACACTGTGTAAGTCTAGCTTACTTTACGGCTGCCTGCTGGAGTGGGCCTGATGCAGAGCCATCCTACCCCCCGACCCCACCCAACCCTGCTCCCCAACTCTTCACAAGAAAAAATTCTAATTTGACTCAGCTTTGCTTCCTACCGTGTACTTCCCTTAAGCATTCCTTATTTGTTCAAACATACGGTTTTCTCTTTGTAGGGTGACGATGAGTTAGCCATAGACGTGATGGACAGGCTGAGCCCATCCATTCTTGAGAGCTTCATACATCTCACAGGGGCCGATCAGGTAAGCAGAGCAACTCTTCTCCATCTGAAGACTTAATGCAGGTGAATGCACGTGTGTGTGTGTGCGCGTGTGTGTGTGTGCCCGCATGCGCTCGTGCCCGTGTGTGTGTGTGTGTGTGTGTGTGTGTAGATGTTAAATGCATCTCCTTAGCAAACAGTGCATTAGAGAGAATTTCTCCAGCATATAAAGGGTTTTAAAGTCACCATGTGTACTAATGCTGTGACTAGTTCTTGTGGCCATTAAAAGTAAGTTGATTTGGGTAAAATTTTAGTCTCTGCCTAAGACGGTTCCCTTAAATGTGATGTTACTGGACTGTGGTCTGCAGCTTCGTGGTCCACAATCCTGGGGAGAAACACTCGTGAGCTCAAAGGGAAAAACACATATTCTGCTTTTTCAGTGAATATTTTTATTTGCTTTATGAAATTAAGTAGATAGTATGTTAAAATGTAGAGAAACATCTTTATCAGCAAACACATTAGAAAGAAAACTGATGGCATAAATTTCTTTATCTGTTTTTCTCCTTCCCCCTCTTCCCACTTTTCCTCTCCTCTTTTTGCTATGCTTGAGATCAGACCTAGGACCATATCCAGCCTAACTCGTACAAACTGCTTTTAGTTTTATGCAGTGTGGGTAGAGTGGGGAAAGGAGTCAGGTCAGTATTCCAAGGTTGATATAGGAACAAATATGACATTTACTACTTGAGTTTTTAATTCTCCTGTTTTGGATTACATAGATGAAAGACTTACTTGCTTTCTGCTCAGCACCTGGTTCTCATAACTCATTGTAATACACAAACTCAGGCAGATAATAATAACATTTTATAAGCCTAAGACATGATTTAAAATGTATATACTTAAAAGAATTGTGTAGAGTAGAGTAATAAGTGACTTAATAATGCCTTAAATAGTACTTAATGCATACAATGAAAAAGGTAGATTTTTTTTCAATTTTTTAAAAAAGGTAGATATTAATTTATTTAAGAACCTGAATGTTAAGGAATACATTTTCTAATTATGTGCACCCCTGGACACAGTTCACATTACAGGCTGCTCCGTGTCATCGGGATGAAAGCTAATGTTTTTTGTTTTATTTCTAAAGAATTCCATGGAGCCACAAAAGTTGAGTACTCACACAGGAATCACTTAAGCGATGGCTCTTATCCTTCTTGGTCCACACAGCCTTTTAGAAATAAGGAAAGCTACAACCTGTGTCTCCTGAGGATTAAACCACGTGGGAACATCAGGCTTTTCACTACTCCCTCAAACCTACCTCCACCACACTCTGTATCTTCTATTCCAGAAAACACTGGTAGTCTACTTCTGGTATAAAGCACCTCCTATGACAAACTTTGAAAGTTACTCAAATGCCTGGTAATTATTTGCTCTCTTTCTAGACTACGTTGCTGTATTGCCCTAGCTCGGTAGATCTACAAACATTAGCCGACTGGAACTCCTCTCCCATCAGCCACCAGTTTGATGTGATCAGTCCCTCACACATTTGGATATTTGCACATGTGACCCAAGGCCAAGACCCATGGATTATAAGTCTCTCCAGTTTTCTAAAGCAAGAAAATCTTCCTAAACACTGCCCTACAGCTGTGAGCTATGCGTGGATGTTTGGATACACCAGGCTGCAGCTGTTGTCCCCCCAGGTTGATATAAAGTAAGTCCCTTTTATAGGACATATTTTATTTTATTTATTTATTTTTTTTTTTTTTTTTTTTTTTTTGAGACAGGTTTCTCTGTGCTGTCCTAGACTCGCTTTGTAGACCAGGCTGGCCTCGAACTCACAGCAATCCGCCTGCCTCTGCCTCCGCATCCCAAGTGCTGGAATTAAAGGCGTGCGCCACCACGCCCGGCTCTATAGGACATACTTTAAAATAGATAATCAGCTTTTGTTATGTATGCAAAGTGACATACCCTGAAAGTCTGTAAGTCATGCTATCTTATGACGGTGGGGAGAGGTATGAAAGGTGGATTTACAGAAATCTGTCTTATCTATTCTGTCTCACACAGTGGGCATCTAGAACTCTCTCTCTTTGGTCCTTCACAAAGACTGAATACTTGTGATAAAAACTTTATGCTAACCATCGCTCTTTAAATTGGTAGACAGTTTGGCATTAGTTAAATAAAAGCTTTCAAAATGTGTTGCTGAGGAGAGATAGGCACTCATATCAGGGCGTGGCCGCCAGTGGGCGACACATGCCCCAGTGTATAGTCTGAGCCACAGGTGTGAGTAGCACTAATGTGGGGCTTCTAATAACAGGTGGAGGTGGGGAGGGTGGAGGCCAGGGGGAGGGAGGGAGGAAGACATACTTGGAACAAAGTGCCAATGATGGGTGAATATAAAGAATATGAACAAAATATGTTGAATAAATTGTGGAATTTTCCAGTAAAAATATTGCTTTAAAACATGTATGATTTCTACCTTTTTTTTTTTTTTTTTTTTTTTTTTCTAGTAGCCCCATCAATGCTAAGAAAGTAAATACCACCACAAGCAGTGACTCATACATTGGCCTGTGGAGAAGCTACCTGATTCTCTGCTGCAGCGCAGCCACCTCCACCTCCCCTTCAGCATCCGCAGGCTCCGTGAGATGCTCTCCCCCTGAGACGCTGGCGTCCACCCCTGACAGTGGCTGCAGCATGGATTCCAAGGTGGGCCTTTGTCACCCTCTGTGGAGCCCCAGTGGTTCCACGAAAGCGATGTTTTACATTTCCCCTCATAGAAAACAAAATACATTGGTTGAAGAATATATTGCTTGTTTCCACTGAAAAAGGAGAAAAGAAAAAAAAAAATCTAAGAAATTCTGTCTTATTGTTATTTTTGTGGATTTCTAGTTAGAATCAAGAATTGAGTTGTTCCCTGGGCAAACGGGACCACGTTCATAGAAATAGCATACTGAATACTTTAAAGGGAATAACACATGTTTCCTTTATTCTGCTCCCTGAGGCCTTACACTTCCCATTGTCAAGAGGAGTCATGCATTCATTCACTTACTATTTTTGACACATATGTGCCTCACATATAACCCAGGCTGGCTTAGAACTTACTTACCGTGTGGCCTGAGCTGGCCTCAGACTTCCAGCCGTCCTCCTGTTCTAGCTGCCCCAGGCCTGGCATCACAGGAGCGACCTGCCACGCCTTGTTCCAGAACTCATCTTTGAGAAATGCAGTTACAGAATTTGCTGAAGTCTCACAGTAACATAATGAAAACTCGAGAAGAACTTTTAAATAGATTCTGTGGTAGGAAACAAGACACCATGGCCACGGTTTACGGAAACCTAAGACCTGAGGTGTCAGAATTTTGTTTCTCTTGTGTTTAGGGATCAAAACATAGAAATTATCTGATGACTCTGGTGCCTCATATTTGACCACGTCCCCTGAATGGGGAGACCTGGTGGCACTCAGAGGAAGGACAGCAGGCTACCAAGAAGAGACTTGATACCCTATGAGCATATACAGGGGGAGGAGGTCCCCCTCAGTCACAGTCATAGGGGAAGGGAGTAAGGGGAAAATGGGAGGGAGGGAGGAATGGGAGGATACAAGGGATGGGATAACCATTGAGATGTAATATGAATAAATTAATAAAATTTTAAAAAAAAGAAATTATCTGATGGATCCATGGGCTGCTGTGTGGTGGTAAATCTGAGAAGTAGAGACCCACACACAGGTTCTGGGGATGAGCTTGCAGTACGCCCTCGGGCGGGTCAGTTGCCTTCTCTACGTCTCGTGCACTGAAAGCGAGTTTACTCAGCCTGTGTTTGCCGCAGGCACGTCACCTAGTCATTGTTTTCCCCAGAGATCGTTGAAATGTGAAGTGATTTTGGCGGGCTACCTAGTTGTAAGTGGCTATTTGATTTTTCTCCCACAGCTTATTGGCCTCCCATCCGCTTCATCCCTGTTTAAGCACATAGTCCCAATGATGCGCTCTGAGAGCGTGGAAGTCACGGAGTCCCTCGTTCTCGGCCTCGGCAGGACCAACCCAGGAGCCTTTCGGTAACTCTCTTCTTGCACTCTCTGTGCGCTAGACAGAGCGGGGCAGTGGAATGGAACAGTTTCCCACCGGCCCTGGCATCTCCGCGTCAGCCATCCTGCCGGCGAGTCAGTGAATTTGAGCCATCTCTTTTCCATCTGTATAGAGAAAGCTAAAACTTTATTTTCTCCACAGACTTGTTCTCCTGACACCGGCACTTTTTATATAAATGGTCAAACCATGTGTGGATTTTGTTTACTTGGGCTTGTAATTTTTTTTTCTCAATCCTGTGCAGTGAGCACATTCTCAGTTTAAATCAAACTATAAACTAGGTTCTGTGTAATCTTCTGCTGTTCCAAATCCTGGTTCAGTAAACAACTGCATGTGTTGACCAGTTGTCTTTGTTTCTGACTGTCTCCAGGAAGACCAGGCCAGCCTGCCGTCTGGTAGAATGTTACCCTAACACACATGACTGTTACCCTAACACACATGAATGTTACCCTAACACACATGAATGTTACCCTAACACACATGACTGTTACCCTAACAAACACACATGACTGTTACCCTAACAAACACACATGACTGTTACCCTAACAAACACACATGACTGTTACCCTAACACACATGACTGTTACCCTAACACACATGACTGTTACCCTAACACACATGACTGCTACCCTAACACACATGACTGTTAGTGTGCTAAGGTAAAAGGATGAAGAGAGAACATTTTATACATAACCATGTTCCAACTCCATAAAACATATGCAGTTCACAAAACAGTGAAGTGATAATATGGATGTGATTTTCCTCTATACATGGAGAGGCTTATGCCATGTTCTGCAGATTCCAAGTGTTCAATTAAATGCTTTATAATCAAAATAAACATTAACTGTTTAAAACAGTAGGTTTAGTGTTAACACTTGTCAGTCTCCGCTGTTTCCGTTTGTATTTGCAGATTCTACCTACTTAGCTGTCGGTGCCAATAATATATACTATTTTTCTTCTAGGGAACTAATAGAGGAGTTACATCCCATAATTAAGGAAGCACTTGAAAGAAGGCCAGAGGTAAGCTGCTATGAGTTTCCCATCAGTAAATATTTATGTGGTAAACATTGTCTTGCTATTCCCTAAATAGTATAGTAAGGGTAGAAATTAAGAAGTATAAGATTGGTGTGTTCTGTTATTGTTTATTGTCCCTTTATAGACAGCGTCTCACACTATAGCCCAGTGTTGTCTAAAACTTACTGTGTAGACCGGGGTGGCCTCAAGCTCACGAACTCCGCTGGCCTGTGCCTCCCTAGTGCTGGGATTAAAAGCGTGAGCCACCATGCCCAGCTGTCTGGTGGGTTTTAAACTTGTCTTTTCACATGTAGATTATCTCCCCACCCAGTACATCACATGCAGAAAGCCAGAAGTAAAGTGGTCAGCAAGTCAGCAAAGCATAAAGGAAAGCAGCACCCAGGATGTGCACAGAGTCGGCAGCTCTCTGAGAATGGCCGCACAGTGAATGTGCAGCCTTGCCAGCAGCAGCACAAACACAGCCATAGGCTGCTGTCCTCAGCGGTCAGCTGTGGGTGCTTCCCAGCAAACTTTCCTTACCAGGCAGCGAGTGGCCCGACTTGACAGTGCTGCTTCCCAAGTGTCCCAGCTACAGAACGGAAACCTTCAGAAACAGTCAGAACTTAGGAGTGTGTGAAGTGTAATTACACCAGTTTGCTGTGACACACGGATATGAGCTTAGAGAAATGCAGAGGATTATGCCCCAAGACTCTGCCTGCATTATCAAGAAGAGCTGATACACGAGCTGATCGTGCAACAGTTTTCCCCCCAATGGACAAAGGCACTGTAGGCAGAAAAACAACATTTAGCGGTATTATAAAAGAATCCAGAAATGGCTTCTTTTCTGCATGATTACCGTATTTTCTGGCATATAGATGACTCCGACCTTTGACTTTCCTAGCTAAAATATAGAGTTTGCAGCCGGAGTCTGCTGCACAGGGTGTGCGTTGGAAGAGGGGTGGTCTTATACAGCAAATATATTTCAGACCTCTATATTTTAACTGGAAAAGTTAAAGTTAAGGTGAGGGGGGTCGTCTTATATGCCAGAAAATACAACACACACACACACACACACACACACACACACACACACACACACACACACACACATATATATATATATATATATATATATATATATATATATATATATGAAAGTAGTTGAATATTAGGCTATCTAGCTCATTACGAATTTTCTCACCAAAGAAGCTTGGTTTTCATTCTGTCCTGTAGTGCAGTGGTTCCTCTATCACAGTGACATATGAGAATTATGCAAGGATCTTGCTAAAACTTACCTGCTAGGCCTGTCCAGTTAGAGTCCCTGGGGCAGCGCGTAGCATCCACTTCCGTGAAGCAGCTTACAGGCATCGGCTGCAGCTCCCTGGGGAGACTCCCTGTGAACACTGGGGTGGTGAGCTCCTCTGAGAAACCCAAGCTGCTGTCCTGTAAAGAGACTTTTGAAGCCATGCCGTTGCTCCTTCCCGTCCTCCCTTCCACCCTGTAGGGTAGCAGTGGCCTTCCCCATTGGTCACAGACTGTGACATTGCAGCGAAGATGTACTTGAGTTCCTGTTCTGATTTGAGAGT
Organism: Acomys russatus; assembly: GCF_903995435.1. Taxonomy (NCBI): domain Eukaryota; kingdom Metazoa; phylum Chordata; class Mammalia; order Rodentia; family Muridae; genus Acomys; species Acomys russatus. The sequence continues at coordinate 1,039,103 of NC_067164.1, read as the reverse complement.
CTGCATAGGGAAAGTCCCCTGTCTCCCTATGAAGATAATTGGATGTGAGCACCTTAAAACACCCTTGAGGACTGATAGGAATGAGTCGGCAAGCAAGCCTGCTTCTGAGGGGCGGGAAGGTGGATGGGCTGTGGAAGAGGAAGATCAAGGAAAACGTTGAGTTGCTCTGGATTAGGAAAGTTACTTTGTAAGTGAGAGGAGGTGGGTTAGAAAGTGATGCAGGAGGTTGCTCTCTTGCTCCCCTTTGACTTGCTCTAGGAATCAGCACCCCATTGGGATGGTTTGGCTCTTTCTTAACTGACCATCGCTCTCCTTGTCTGCTCCCACAGCAGGCCGTGCTTCCCTCTGCTTTTGTTTCTACTTTCTGCTGCAAAACCTCATTTATTGTGAGGCAGGCGTGAACAAAACTTTAGGCTTCTAACCCATTGGGCCTAGTTCTCTGAATCGTCGGGGCTCCTCATAACTCAGTGACAAGACTTCACTAATTAGCTCCTCTCAATCAGCAGGCTGACAAACCACCAAAGAGTGACTGTAGGATTCTATTAGTGCCGCACATAGGAGGGATACGCTTATAAAATGTCTCGTGGTTTTGTTTTGCTCGTTAATATCCCACCATCCACAGGCCTGTCCCTTGGAGACCACAGGCGGCACACCCTGGGCAACCATGCTGTACCAGCTGTGTACCCTGGGCAACCATGCTGTACCAGCTGTGTAACCGTGATGAGCCGCTTCTCTCCCTGCGTTCACACCACTGACTTCCCAGATCACATGGGCAGCTTCCTATGAGTTTCTCCGGTGTTTTCTTTAACACGTCTTTGTATGTTTGGGACAGAATATGAAACGGCGCAGGCGTCGAGACATTCTACGAGTCCAGCTGGTACGGATATTTGAGCTGCTGGCAGATGCAGGTGTCATTAGTCACAGGTCGGTGTTGAATTCTGACTTTCCAAACTTTGGGGTGATTAGAGAATGCGTTTTCTCCTTGAAATATGTGGAAACAGAAAAGCACCATTGTAACAAAAATATTTGTCTCATACAAATGTCAACATCTGTGAATAGTATTTACCAATTAAAGAGACATCTAGCATTATTAACCAACAGCCAGAAATTATGGACCACCAGAAGCAGAGGCAGATTGCCTTCAGGTTGAGGCTTGGCTGAGCTACAGAGTGACCAAAATACTACTACTAATAATAATAATAATTAACGATGGTGATGATGATGATAGAAAGAAAATCTGGACTAGGTTGGTCAAAAATTAGATCTAATGTGCCCATGCCTTTGATATTTGGTCAGAGCCTTCATTTCTAGGAAAAGGCATTAGTGGTGGCCTTTTCTTGTCAGATTTACAATATCTTACCTAATTTTGAATGTAAATATCTTTGGGCTTGAAAAAATACGCCCCATGTTCAAAGGCTAATTATTAACAAGGTATGCAAATTTCTTCTGATGAGCTGTTGCTGATCCTGCTGGGGATATTATAAACTTTCCTGGTGTAATTCATAGCTGCTTCCTCCAGTCACAAACCATAAATCTTGGGGTTAGTTGTGACGGTAGGACAAAGAGCCTTGAGGAAAATACCATTAGCTCTGAGTTCAAAGTGAGCAGTTTCCAACTGGGCATGGTGGCACACGCCTGTAATCCCCGCCTCAGGGAGGCAGGGGAAGGCAGATCACTGTGAGTTCGAGGCTAGCCTGGTCTACAAGGTAAATCCAGGACAGCCAAGGCTACACAGAGAAACATTGTCTCAAAAAATCAAAAACAAAAGACAAAAGTGAGCAATGTCCTTAGGAGGTCACCTGGCCTTTGAAGGCAAAAAGTAATGGGTCTGACCTTGTGCACAGGTGGTAACCGGAAGGAAGTCTGGATGGAAGGAACACATCGATAATTTAACAAGCGTAGTAACAGTGTATGCTGGCATTTGTCCTGGCTATGAGCTTTGTGTGCCTAACACCTTTCAGAGCTAGCATCAGAAGCTTGTCACAGACTCTTAAAATAGAGGTTTAGTGGAAGAGAATTTTAAAGCCATAGATTCGCTTTTCCTTCATGTTGACTGGAAAGCAAAGAAAACATTAAAGGCCATCCAGTCGAAGTTATTAAAAAAAAAAGAGGGAGAGATTTGTGTATTTGATGACAAACAAGAGTGTCTATGATACAAGCCGTTTGTGGCCCTTTGAACGTGGTGGCAGAGAGTGGAGGCTCTTCAAATGGTTCTGCTTCGGATAACTACCAAATATTGGTGTATTGAACCTGGTGGCACATAATTAGCCTATGACCATATAGTAGGGGAGGAGGTCCCCATCGGTCATAGACCTAGGGGAGGGGAGGGGAATAAGGTGAAAACGGGAGGGAGGGTGGAACAGGAGGATACAAGTGATGGGATATCAGTTGAGTTATAATCTGAATAAATTAATTAAACATAAATAAATAAATAAAATAAAAAAAGAAACAACCAAAAAAAAAAAAAAAAAAAAGAAGAAGAAGAAAAAAGAAAGAAAAAAGAAAATGAACTTTAGAAAACATCCCCACTACTGAGCAGTAATTGTTTAAGAAAAGAGCTATTTTGGTTGGTTTTTTTTTTTTTTTTCCTAAGAGAAAAATCAATAAAAGGTTGTCTGCTGTGGATCATGTCCTCGGTCCCACATGGGTAAGGCTGGGGACATTTTGAACACCAGAAGGCAGGGAGCCTGTACACACACAGTGCCTAGTGTGTACAGTAGCCACTCAGTGGATATTTAAGTTTAACATTCTTTGCTAGTGTAAGTGGCAGCTTACTAATTTGTCACGATTTGAGGGCAAAGAATACATAGTCTTTCACAGAAGTCAGAATCTGAGTAATCAGTTCATTCAGAACATGTTTATTGTTATAGATGGAATTTTTTGTAAAAGATTTACTTATTTGCCTACACATTTGCTGACACACCAGAAGAGGGCACCAGATCTCATTATAGGTGTCTGTGAGCCATCCTGTGGATGCTGGGAATTGAACTCAGGACCTCTAGAAAAGCAGCCAGTGCTCTTAACCTGAGCATTTCTCTCCAGCCCCCTATAAATGATTTTTTTAAAATATGGCCTTTCAAACATCTTACTATTGTTTTTGTGTAATCAGTATTTTTTTAAGATATAACAAGCAAAAAAAATTTTTTTTTACTTTAAAAGTATTATGTAGAAGTGCTTTCCCAATACAATAAGAGTTGGCCTTGGTAAACAGAAATGCAATGCCCTTTGATTTATATAGCAAGCACTTATTGTTTGCAGGGTCGTTTTAGGCAGAGTGGCTCATGTGGGGACATTTTTCATTGAAACATACTGTCATAGTTCTGGGTATATAGCTAAGAGCTGACGGAACAAGATAGGAGTCTAACTTCTGACTACACCCTGACTCTAAGTACCCCACGGCACCCCAGAGCAGGGAGTCCGAAGCAGTCTGAGGTCCAGCGCTGTGCCCTTGAATTCTCTCTTAAGTATATACTTAATAGCACCTGTCATCTCAGAGGGCTAGGGATAAGCAACTGTTAAAGGTGTGCCATGGAGAGCATCGGAGACTGGAGACCAGCTGGACCTGGCACATCCCTCACCCGCTACTGCCCCCAGCAGGCCGCCCACCTCCTTACCACAAGCTAGATATGCCGAGAGGCAGTAATTTTTAGTTGTTGTAAAAGTTAGGTATGAGGGCTGGAGAGATGGCTCAGCCGTTCAGAGCACTGACTGCTCTTCCAGAGGTTATGAGTTCAATTCCCAGCAACCACATGGTGGCTCACAACCATCTATAAATGTGATCTGATGCCCTGCTCTGACCTGCAGACATACATGCAAGCAGAGCACTGTATACATAATAATAAATAAATCTTAAAAAAAAAAAAAAAGTTAGGTATGAAGCCAGGCGCCTTTAATCCTAACACGCCAGAGGCAGAGGCAGACAGATCGCTGTGAGTTTGAAGCCAGCCTGGTCTACAGAGTTCAGGACAGCCAAGATAATATAGAGAAACCCTGTCTCAAAACAAACAAACGAACAAACAAACAAACAAACAAACAAAAAGTTAGGTGTGAAATTGCAGTTGCACTTCCTTGCTGAAGAAGTACCGCTTACCTTTTATATGTAAGTGAGCCAAAATAATAGTTCTTTCGTTTTCATATCTTCCAAGTGTCGTTCTGCCACCAGCACACCACGTTCACCGTGTGCCGTTCTGGTTGTGGCTAGTGGCATCTGTGCTCCTTTTAGCTGGGACCAAGAGTCAACATCTCCCCCATGTTCTCTTCTCAGTGCAAGCGGCGGCCTTGAGAACGAGACGCACTTTCTCAACAACACACTGTTGGAGTATGTAGACTTGACCCGGCAACTTCTGGAAGCGGAGAACGAGAAGGACTCGGACACCCTGAAGGACATCCGATGCCATTTCAGTGCCTTAGTGGCGAATATCATTCAGAACGTTCCAGGTAGGCTCGTGGTTTCTCAGTGCTCTCTGGGACGTTAGGAGACCGTCCTCCTCCTCCCGCTCCTTCGAGGCTTTGCATCTGAAGGAAGGAGCTGGTAGGGAAAGGCATTTCCTGTCTAGACCGACAACCTGAGTCAGCTCTCTGGGACTCACGTTGGTCTGCAAGTTGCCTGTGACCACCACACCAGCTCTAAGTCATGGACATACACGTGTACATATACACGCATATGTGTGTGCTGGCACACACATACACACCAATAAATAAATGTAATATTTTTTTATGATTTTTTAAATTTTATTTTATTGCATTGGTGTTCTGCCTGTACATATGTCTGTGTGGGGATGTCAGGTCCTGGAGTTACGGACAGTTTTGAGCTGCCATTTGCATGCTGGGAATTGAACGCCTGGTCCTCCGGAAGAGCAACCCGTGCTCTTAACCACTGAGCCATCTCTCCAGCCCCACAAAAGCACCAACTTGTGAGCATCCTGGGAAACTGTCAGCACAATGTCAATGGCAAAATAATTTTTTTTTTAAACCTCAGAATTAGTGTCAGTAACTAGGAACCAAGAAGCAACCAAGCAGTAGGGATTTTCAGCAACCATGAAGACACTCATCCAAAATTCAGGAGGTACCGACTGGAATGAGCGCTTTGGACAGGTTTGTGTGGATGCAGCCAGGAGCGTAGCACTCACGGCAGTGACTGAGAATAAAATGAACAAGGCACACCTCAGATAGAAGTGCAGACGATGGGCAAATCAAAGCCAGTGGACAGTGTTGCTGACGGGGTTACTTAACAGGGGTGTGCCTGTTTTCGAGCGGGCACTGAGAAATATGCTATGAAGATTAATTTATACAACTGTGCTTTAACAAGTCATAAATTCTTTCCAAAACAAGAGTTTAAAAAATGGCTTATAAGCCTTTTGTATACAGGATAAGGTTTTTTTTTTCTCTCCAAATATGATTATTTTGTTATTTTAAGTAATATATACTAACCTTGGGCTTTTTAACACATGGATTGTATTTTTAACAAGATCTTTCTTTTTTTGTTTTTTTGTTTTTCAAGACAGGGTTTCTCTGTGTAGCCTTGGCTATCATTTGGTAGACCAGGCTGGCCTCGAACTCGCAGCAATCCGCCTACCTCTGCCTCCCAAGTGCTGGGATTAAAAGTGTGTGCCACCACGCCCGGCTAACAGGATCTTTTAAGTACATAATTAGATTCATTAATTTTAAGCACAGGAGTTCTTGTTTTGTTTTTGTCCTTTGAAAGGAAAATGACTTAAGGGTCAAGCATTTTTTCTCCTTTACATTTTCGGTGTGGAAAGTGGCTAATGTAAAGATAAGTTTAATTTTGTTACTATGCACTTTTCCCAGAGCTTCCATCTTGATTTATTGAGATATTGTTTTTCTTTTTCTTTTGTGCTTTTCTTTCATAACGGGGTTTCTAAGTTCCTCAGTGTCCCTTCTAAAGACATCCTTGCCTGTCCTGGAATTCACTCTGTAGACCAGGCTGGCCTTGAACTCACAGGGATCTGCCTGCCTCTGCCTCCCATGTGCTGGGCATACAGGCGCGCGCCACCACACCTAGCCCAAATTCCACACCATACCTTGATGCAGCGAGTATCTAGGGAAGGTGTGCTGGCTAGTTCTAGGTCGACTTAACACAGGCTACAGCGATCTGAGAAGAGGGAACCTCAATTGAGAAAATGCCTCCATCAGGCCTGGCTGAAGAGCATTTTCTTAATTAGTGATTGATGGTAGGTGGGGGGGAGGGCGCAGCTCACTGTGGGTGGAGCCGTCCCTGAGCTGGTGGTCCTGGGTTCTCTAGGAAAGCAAGCTAAGGAAGCCATGGTAACCTGTTAATGTGGAAATGTGAGTAAAACAAGTCCTTTCCTCCCCGAGTTGGCTTTAGGTCACGGTGTCTCATCACAGCCACTGTTCTCCTCACTAAGGCAGTAGGATAGGGCTTGGAGGGTGGGACGTTCCCCTGAACCGTTAGCAGAGCCGCGCAGGCCTGTGGCACCATTGCAGGGCACAGACAGAGACAGCAGTCTGCACAGATGACTTGAAGTGGATCTACTCTTCTTTGCTCTCTCGTCAAGGTGTATGATGTGTGGCTTCTAGTCAAAAGCCCTCGTTTAACAATAAATCAAGCCCGGGGTAACGTCCTCGTGGAGTCGTCAGCCAGCCAGGAAGAGCCTGGTCCTGACTTGAGCTCCCTCCTCAGTCTCTGGCAGCATCGTGCCTGGAGGCCTTAGGTGTAGTCAAACGAAACTTCCTCCTTCTATCTTACAGCCGTCGGCTTTCTAACCGACAAGTTGACATGAATAAAATGGCCTAGAAGTAACTCTGTCTACCTGTGTTTATATTCACAGTGCACCAGAGAAGAAGCATTTTTCCTCAACAGAGCCTTCGTCACAGTCTGTTTATGCTGTTCAGTCACTGGGCAGGACCCTTTAGCATCATGTTTACGCCTTTGGACAGATACAGTGATAGGAACATGCAAATCAATAGACATCAATACTGTGCACTAAAGGTATTTCCTTAGATCCCTGACTTCCTTTTACTATGTTAAGAGACAAGTTCATTTTTTGTTTTTGTTTTGTTTTTCTGTCTCTCCTTACGTGATATCATGAACAGAAAAGGACTTCTTCAGAGCCCCTGAGAGTGTTTAGGGTGGATTTGTCTGCCACATTGGCAGCTTTGTTCAGGTACCCAAAGTATAGTGCAAAAGAGGTCAAAAATCTGTAGGATCTCATCATTGTTTTCCTGAAGGATCAAGGGTTCCCCACCAAGGGATACGTATTGTTCACAGTTAAGTGCTCTTTCTCATGGTCTACTTGTCTTTAAAGTGCATAGTTAATTTGATGTGATGCTAAACTGCCTCACTTTTAAAAGTTATTGCTTCCCAGCACTCGGGAGGCAGAGGCAGGCGGATCGCTGTGAGTTCAAGGCCAGCCTGGTCTACAAAGCGAGTCCAGGACAGCTAAGAATACACAGAGAAACCCTGTCTCGAAAAAAAAAAAAAACATTAAAAGTTACTGCTAGGATAGGGGTACCACTTACTGGCAGAATGCTTGCCTGGTGTGTATAAGCCCTAGTTTTTATCCCCAGAACCACAAAAAAATCACTATTGTATATATACATACACATAATAGTTTACATTTATAGCTATATGACATTATATATTTTTATATTTCACATCGTATCTTTGTGGAAGATACCATGGCTAGGTACACATGGGTGAAAATACCTTGCCTCTTCGCATTAAGCAGTGACATGTAACCTCTTAAATGTTTTAAATGTAATTCTGATATTATCATTTGAAGGCTATGTCTGCTGTACTGTGTTGTGGCCCTGTTGCAGATAATGTGGGACTGTCATCAGATGGCTATTTGTACAAATGGCTGGATAACATTTTGGACTCTCTGGATAAAAAGGTAATGTTAACAGTTCCTTTGATGTTTCATAATAAATCACCACTGCACTGTTTGCAGTTAATTTGTGGACCTCTGAAATAAGTTTTCCTCAAAATAAGGATCGAATTATATGTACAAAAAAAAACCATAAGGCCAGTGGAGATGGCTCAGTGACTGAAGTGCTTGCCAGGCAAGTGTAAGGACCCTAGTTCAGATCCCCAGCCCCCGTGTAAATGCCAAGCTGATGTGACAGCCTATCGTAATTCCAGTGTTCAGAAAGCAGCTGGGATTGCCACAGCAGGCTGGCCAGCTGGACTAACATTGGTGAACTCTGGGCACAAGTGAGAGACCCTGCCCCATATAAGCATATGTCATAAAATTAGATAGGCTTAGGCTATATCATCAAAGGAAGTTGGAATTTTTATTCTTCGTGTAACAATGTTAATTTCCCTTACATAGGACAGGATTAATACGGTGCCATGTGTGTACCTTAATATGATTCAGTGTAAATAACTAGAGTATCAGAGGGCATTGCACTGCATGGAGAAGTATGCCCTTTGCTGTGTTTCTGATCCCTGCTTTGAGTTGGCCATTCTTCCTTGCCCTCCCTCCTCCCTGCCCCCCATGGCCGTGCTGTTCCACAGTAGGCAACACCAACTTCACAGTATGAAATGGCTTGCCCTTCCCCGACACTCAGTTATTGCAAGTCATAAGAAGACTTGATAAGAATCTCTGAGAATGGCACCATTCGTTTTTCTGAAAGCTCGTAACCATTGCTCGCTGATATAGGCTGCCTTAGAGCTCTATTAGAAGAGTCTCAAAAAGGCTTGCAGGGAAAAAAGAGAGAGAGAGACAGATACACATGTGATTCCTAGCCCCGCCCCCCTCCACCTTCAGTGAGTAAATTAGGCATTGGCTGAACAAAAGGAGGCTGAATTTTGTGTCGGCACGCAATGTGCTGTATCTGCAGCAGGCACCTTGTGTTCTGACTCCCCTCCCCCCAGGTTCACCAGTTGGGCTGTGAGGCAGTGACATTGCTGCTGGAGTTGAACCCGGATCAGAGCAGCCTGATGTACTGGGCCGTGGACCGATGCTACACCGGCTCCCGGAGGGTGGCAGCCGGCTGCTTCAGAGCCATTGCCAACGTGTTCCAGAACAGGTATTTCAGTCCGCACGCTGCTGCCCAGTGCACTTACAGTGGTTTGTGTGTCTGCTTTCAAGAAAGGCCTTCAGAAGTATTAAGAACCCCATTTCTTCTTTCCTTGAATGCTGATGAAATTAAGCCAATAAAGGATAATGATCTCTCCACCCCCCAACCCCAAATCTCTTGTCTTAAAAAAGGAAAATCCCAGCTGGGTGTGGTGGCACACGCCTCTAATCCCAGTACTGGAGAGGCAGAGGCAGGCAGATCTCTCTCTCTTTCTCTGTGAGTTCAAGGCCAGCCTCGTCTACAGAGTCAATTCCAGGACAGCCAAGACTATACAGAGAAACACTGTCTTGAAAAGCCAAAAAAGAGGAGGTCAACCTGTGGCCTCAGAAGCCATGCAGAACCTTACCAGTTGTCTGCCGTGTGAGTTAGCTGGTGTGAACACTGCTAAGCATTGCCTTCCTAACGTGGGACATTTATCCTCAGGGACTACCAGTGTGACACCGTGATGCTCCTAAACCTAATACTGTTTAAAGCAGCTGACTCTTCTAGAAGTATCTACGAAGTCGCTATGCAACTCTTACAGGTTCGTGTTCAAACAGTCTTTATTCAGGGTTCGACAGAGAGCTCTTTCTGCCAATAATACATAGTAACATCGATAGAAAAGTATGGCACCAAGTTCCGATTGCCAATAGAAGTGCAAGCCAAAGACAGTATAGCTATTTAAATCTTTAAGTAATAGGAGCACTCAGAAGTGCTCTGTAGAGGAGGGCTGTAATTTTGTACTTACAAGGATTTACTGATTAGGACTGATATACAGGAGCGACAGTTTCCTGTTTGACAGATGCGGAAAAGGAGCATGCAGTGGGTTAGGGTTTTTGTTTGTTTGTTTTGAAAACCAGGTAAAAGCTATTAACCCTTTATGATACCTTTACTACTTTTCTTAGGTTACCATTACTATCCAATATTTAGCTGACTGATAATAAGGCAAGATGCATTGACTGTTAACAAGACCTTCAAGTGGGATTGGAGTAGACGTATACACACATACAAGACCAACTAAGGAATTATATCAATTTCAATTTTTTTTTTTTAAATGAAGAAAGTCAGCCAGCACTCTAGTGCTCCACGTAGTGTAAGTCAGGGACAGTCACGGTTCATGGTCTGCCTAGTGATTAGTGGTTTCAAGGCCTTTTCCTATTTGCACTTTTCTGTGCAATTATATTTTTAGCTAAAAAAGTGATTGATCTTTTTTCAAGTCATTGCACAGTAAGCTGCTCCAGCCTATACTGTGAGCCTCCATCGCTGGTGCTGGATGCGTGGAATGCAAATCTTCTGCAGACATTTCAAGCACTAGAGATTAATATAGCAATATAATGGCTATACAGATTTTATACTGGACTATCGTATAGGAGAGTTTCTTGTTTTGTGTTGTTAATTATAGCTGAACTTTAGAGGACCTAGAAAAAAGCACTAACTGAAGTGGATGGAATTGCTTTCCTGTAGATCCTGGAACCGAAGATGTTTCGCTATGCTCACAAGCTGGAGGTTCAGAGAACAGATGGAGTCCTCAGCCAGCTGTCCCCGCTGCCGCATCTGTATTCCGTGTCTTATTACCAGTTGTCTGAGGAACTAGCCAGGGCGTATCCAGAGCTCACTCTTGCCATATTCTCAGGTTGCCCAGTGAAATGCCTTGTTTCTTTGGCAATCAGTTCTCTGTGTGTGCACGCGCGTGTGTGTGTGTGTGTGTGTGTGTGTGTGTGTGTGTGTGTGTGTGTATAAGTGTGTGCTTGAGTGTTTCAGGATATAGCTGTGATAGCTTCAGGACTAAGATGGGGCTACTTTGCCCAACTCCTTCCCTGTGATTAGGACCCACACTCAGATCCTGATGTTTGCATGGCAGGCATTTTACCGACTCAGCTTCCTTCTGGCTCTCAAAGACTATTTTTAGAAGGTTCGAAGCATTAAAAATGTGAGGTTGAATCGAAATTTTGTCTAGGAAGAACTTAAACTCCTCTCTCTTGCTGTTTAAGTCTTCTGATGATGTGGTCTTGCTTTTTAGAAGAAAGAAAAAGAGCATCACGTACAATTTAGGCTTTTCGTTTTGCCTTGTTTTTTTAACATAGTGAACCTTAAGTGTTGCTGGCTCCTGGCTCCTTTGTCACAGCCAGATTGGCTCCACAGTGTATTCCTTGAGTCCCTGGTCACACATACCATACCCAGGCACATGCAGCCCTTTAACTCTGTTAGTGTCAGGTTCCTGCCTGAATCTCACTGGACACCTTCTGGCTGCTAACCAATCTATTTTTTCTACTCTTCAGCCCCCTGGCTGCTCAGAGCTGTGGATGTTAGCTGTCCTCTGCTGCTTTCAGTTGTGTTCTGGCTTGGCTTCCAGGCACTAACTATTTCCTGGCTTTCCTCCTGCCTCCAAGGATTATTTCTTTTCTGTCACCTTCAGTGGAGGCTTGCCTTCCGTTCATGTTACTGTCCCCACACTTGACCCTGGGATGGCGCCATCTCCCTCTGGGAGGTCAAGCCTTGCCATGGCCCCAGTCCCCACGCACTGTTAGCATGTCACCCTTCAGTTTCTTTTGAAGTGTCATTTTGTTTTTCATGCTGAGCCTGTGCAGTTTGTATATAAACTACACAAATACTCTACGCCGAGTATATGTCTTTGTCTTGAGGCTTTATTCTTACTGTCATCTTGCTGGTTTCAAAGGTGTAGTTCAGAGATATTAAATATAAAATTGGCCTCTAGAGCTCACTGATCTTGCAGAATTGAGCCTAGCCCTTAAAAAGCATCCCCCTGCCCCCCCCCCCCCCACCCACCCCCTCACCCCCCATCCCCCGTTTTCCCGCCCTTCGTTCCTTCATACCCACCATTCTACTTGCGTTTTATGAGTTTTACTACTATGGATAGATAAGTGGAATCATCTAGTATTTTATATATGTGGCTGGGTTATTTCGCTCAGCATAGTGTCTTGTGGATTCCTCCTTGTATCATGGAATGGGTTTTCCTACTCTTTTCAGGCTGTGTAGTAGTCCAGTGTCTGAGCATCACGGTTTGTTGACCCGTTCTTTCATCTGTGGGTCAATTCAGTTGCTTCTGTGTTGTCATGAATGCAGATGTGCAAATATTGCTTTGAGTTGTTTCAAGTATATACTCAGTAGTTAGATTGCTTAGTTGGTAGAGTGGATCTCTAACTTTTTGAGGAGCCACCATACTTGATTTCCATATAAGTATTCACCATCTTAGAATCTTGCCAACAGCATTTTGCATTAAAAAAAAAAAAAAGCACAGCCAATAGGTGGCACACGTCTGCAATCCTAGTACTAGGTGGTGGAGTTTAAGAGAAACTGCATCAGAAAATAAGTAGATGCTTTGTGTTAGCTGTTTTTGTTTGTTTTGTTTTGTTTTGTTTTATACTATGTCAGTGAGGAGACATCGTATTATTATTTGAGAGATGGCATTCATTACATGAGAGGTAGCATTTATCATTGGGAAGTGATTGATATGTGTCTTCCCGTTGGCCAAGAAGCACATGGGATGACGCTGGGTCTCCCCTTTGATATGCCTTGCACCAGAGATCAGCCAGCGGATCCAGACAGCTCACCCCGCGGGGCGGCAGGCCATGCTTCATTATCTGCTGCCCTGGATGAACAACATCGAGCTGGTTGATTTCAAACCCCTGCCTTCGGCGAGGCGGCAGGATGAAGATGAGGAGGACTCACTGAAAGACAGGGAGCTCATGGTGACAAGCAGGCGCTGGTTACGGGGAGAAGGCTGGGGATCCCAGCAGGCCACCGCCATGGTGTTGAACAATCTCATGTACATGACAGCAAAGGTATAGGGCTTTGTCCTTGTCATGACTGTACAGTTTGGGGGTCAGGAGAAGGAGCTGTGGTTAGAAACTGATGCTGAGATGGCCGTGGGACAGGCAGAGAATACAGTATAAACCACATCTTTCCTTTAAGTCAAACCAAACCTGACTGGTGACACTGATGCTTAAATCCCCTGCAAGAAATAATCATTCCAAAAAAAGAAATAATCATTCCTTTAGTATTTGGAAAAGATGAACCTTTCTATAGAAGCTATTTCCCAGTGCATCGTGGAGTAGTGAGTTTGGCTTTTACAAAACAGGCATTTCTGAAGTGTCTTTTGTGTGCTCTGTTTCCAGTACGGCGATGAGCTTGCCTGGTCTGAAGTAGAGAATGTGTGGACCACCCTTGCAGATGGCTGGCCAAAGAACCTGAAAATTATTTTGCACTTTTTGATCAGTATTTGTGGGGTGAATAGTGAACCAAGCCTCTTGCCTTACGTATGTATTCAAGTCCATTTATCTTTTTTTTTTGTTTTGTTTTGTTTCGTTTTGTTTCGTTTTGTTTCGTTTTTCAAGACAGGATTTCTCTGTGTGTGTAGCCTTGGCTGTCCTGGACTCACTTTGTAGACCAGGCTGGCCTCAAAGTCACAGCGATCCGCCTGCCTCTGCCTCCCAAGTGCTGGGATTAAAGGCATGTGCCACCATGCCTGGCACTTATCTTTTTAAAAAATATACACATTGACTGAATATCTAGCAGGGTATAGATTGATTACCCCGCAATTGAGAGTGCAGTGAGGACAGCCAGGAAGAGTGTATGGCTGCCACTACACGCTATGCCAGGCAGGGTACTCTCACAAGCACTGGCCTTCCAAGTGAAGGATAATACAGGTTTTAGTCTCTGAAATTGCACCTAGGATGATCAGCAGCTTAGTAAGTGCTGAGCCTGATTATCTGAGAGACCCCAGATAAAGGCTAACCCTTAAGGTGGTAGTGGTGTTGAGGTTTCCCTAGGCTGCAGCTGGCATTTTAATAAGAAAGCTCAGTGCCTGTGCCTTCTGGATAGAAGGAAAGTTTGGGGGATAGATGGAAAAGGAAGAGACATGTGATGTTCCTTCTTGCTATGACGGTGAGGGACGACTTACATCCATCTACATTGAGACTGGAGAGATGGCTCAGTGGTTAAGAGCACTGTTTGCTCTCCCAGAGAACCTGGGTTCAATTCCCAGCACCCACCTGGTGGTTCACAACTGTCTGTAACTCCATTTCCAGGGACTGTAATGCCTCATCTTGCCCCCACAGCACCAAGCCACACAGGCAGGCATACAAGCAACAAACCCATCCATACATGTTAAATGAAAAGTAAAATCTGTATGGGAAAAAAAAATCCATCCACGTTAACAAAACAGTAGGAACAAAGAGGGCTAAGGTGAAAGTCCAGGTGTGCACACAGGTCTGTGGGTGTGTGCATCTTCCCAAAGTGTGCCCCCAGAAGGCCAGTTCTTTAGGGGGTTGCCATGGAAGTTCTTTCAGACCTTTTCTAAACAGACTGTGGGGTGGTATGGGTGAGTTAAGGGATGGATGGATGCTGCCTCCCAGGAAGTGGATTCACTTCTGAGTACTTCGTTGCTGTTAAAGACATCCAAAATTAGGCTGTGGGGCAGTGGGGGGATGAAAGACGGATGCTTGCCACGAAGGCTGATGAGTCGCAGACAGAAAGCACTCCTATCCTGATGGCAGACCAAAGCTTTTTCCGTTAGCAAAGAAGTTTTTACAGAAAAGCTCCTACCCCCGCCCCCCGCCCACCTTTCCTGTCTTCTTGTTGCTTCTTCATCTTCCACAAAGCGTTAAACTTTATTTTTTAAAACATGAAATAAAACCTGTCTCAATGGGGACTAGAGAGATGGCTCAGCAACTAAGAGTCCTTGATGCTCTTGCAGAGGACCAGGCTCAGTTCCTAGCACCAGTGTTTAGTGCACAACCAACCGTGTGCGCGCATACCCACAAAACCAAACACATTAAAAATGTCCACCTCTCTAGACAAAGCTGAGATTACAAAAATTCTTCATTTTTTTTTTTTCCCTCTGGAACACTTTCTCTCATGCAGGTGAAGAAAGTCATTGTTTACCTGGGCAGAGACAAAACGATGCAGCTGCTGGAGGAGCTGGTGAGTGAGCTGCAGCTCACGGACCCCGTCAGCTCGGCCGTCACGCACATGGATAACCCGCCCTACTACCGTATTACTTCCAGCTGCAAAGTCCCCTCAGTCACCTCAGGTGAGCGCCACCCGCTGCTTCTGTGGGAAGCAACACTGCTCTGGCCATGTGTCCTTCTCTACAGGAGCCCGGGCCTTTACATTTCATCACCAATGAAACAGAATCAAGTAGCAGGCATATATGGTGATTGACTTGAGACTCGGTAAATCTTTCATCAGTAAAGAACTTTAACAATATAAGGATTCCTACTATTACAGGAAGAAATAGCATCTTTGTACTTTTTTTGGGAATGGGGTATAAGTTCCTAAACAGTGATTTTGTTTTTACTGTTTGTTTTGTTGAGTGTGTTTTGTTTTTAATGAATAGAGTCACCTTGCTTAATTCACAAAAAGGCTTCCTCGCTGAAATCACTGGTATGATTCCGTGCTGTAATTGCTTGGATCTGTATTATGCACTGTAGCCAGCGGGTGAATGGCAGCCCTGCTGGCTGTAAGTAGATATGGTCAGATATATGTATTATGCATTGTAGCCAGCCAGGTGAATGGAAGTCCTGCTGGCTGTAAGTAGACGTGGTCGGATATATGTATGAAGTGCAGACCGATGCTGTGATTTGGGAATGACACAGTACGGAGTCACTGAAACAGGTGCATTCTGCGAGAACAACTTCCGGTGGTTACGTACCAGTATATCTAGGCCAGTGGTTCTCAACCGTCTGCGACCCTTTAATGCACTTCCTCATGTTGTGGTGACCCCCCCCCCAACCATAAAATTATTTTTCTTGCTACTTTATAAATGTAATTTTGCTACTGTTATGAATTGTATTGTAAATAATGACCCACTTGTTGGTGAAGATGCAGTAAACTCTGTCACCTGGTGTATATTATGCACTTGGCAGCGTGTTGATACCTCTGCATCTTTTAACTTCTATCTTTATAATTTTATTTGTCTTTGTTTCGGTTTTCCCCTTTTGGTCCTCCTTTCTCTAAAACTGTCTCTTCTCACTTTTTCACCCATGTAAACAAGCATTTAATCCCAGGATGTAGATTTTTTTAATGTCCTGCTTGCTAGTCATGTTCCACAGTTGAACTTTGTTTTCCCGCCTCCGATAACTAATGAAGGCCTCGCTTCCTTTCTGTTGCTGCGCATTCTGTCCTGTAGTAGGACGTCCCTTGAGGGCCTTGCTTCTAGGTCTGCCTTTTGGTGGAGTGCAGTGTCCAGCGTTCTTAAGCTCTGTGAGGGCACAGGAACACTGTGAGTGTCCTTTGTTGAGTGACAGTCTTGCTGACGGCTGGCTTAGTGTATGAAGCCTTTTCTTTTGGATAGATCAGACCTCCTAGAAAGAGTTGTGTTATCATCTCCTGAGAGAAAGAATGTGGACATTTGTGGACTGCCTGTATTCATGCATAGTCTCCAGGAGCCTAAGAGGCCAGTGGCTGTGAAGGCTGCACAGCGGGAGGTACAGGTCCAAAATCTAGTGTGAGCATTCTCACTTCTGCCCCCTGTCATCCAGAAAGTGTCTCTTGCTCTGCTCTGCCTGGGGTGCCCCAGTCAGGGAGTCAGCACAGGAGACGACAGCTGTCAGCTGCCAATGTCGTGGAGTCATGCTTTAGAGAACCACTACATTTAAAATAGATTTCCAGACTATTGTTTTTAAAATTATCCATATTACCTGTAGGCCCAGCTAGCGATCAATTAAGACACAGACACTTGTTATATTTTAAAATAGCCTTGGTTAACCTGGGGCAGGGCAGATAGCAATCCTCTAAACTACCTCCCATAGTGGGGCAGGCATGGGATCCCTGCCTCAATCCCATGCCATCTGTTTCTAGTAACTTCTATCAAGTTACCTCCCATCCATAATCCCAAATACTTGCTAATGTTCTTTATCTGGGCTGGATTCTCCATCCATGCCGGCCATGTGCGTCTCCTCCATTTAACCCATGACAGCCTTCCTCTCTTCCCTTCAAGTTTCTCTCTTTTCTCCTCGTGGCAGTGTCTCTTCTTCCCAGAATTCCTCTCTTTCCCCTAGACCCCTACCTAGCTCCTTTTCCCTACCCATGTGGGATGACTTTTTATTAAGCAAAAGGTTGGGTCACACAAACAGCCAACAGTACTTAGCATCAAAATACATCAGAGCATCCCCCAACATCAGACAGTTCTGTTGTAGTGCTGCTTCGGCAATGCATGGAAGACTCATTTCTCCCGCTGCCTGCCTTCATAACAGTTATTTCTTGCCCATTTGTTTTCTTTTTTGTATTGCATTTCTTCACCTGTTGCATCGTGGGGGCACAATCATGCCACCGTGTTCAGGTGGAGGTCAGAGGACAGCTTATAGGAATTGGTTTTCTCCTTCCACCACATGGATCTCTGGTGTCAAACTCCAGTCATCGGGCTTTTTAGCAAGCGCTTTTACCTGCCAAGCAACTCCTTCTGCACCCACCATCACCGCTGGTTTTCTCCCAGTCAAGAATATGATGGTCCCTGGGCTGCAGAGGTGGCTCAGTGGTTGAGAGCACTGTCCGCTCTTCCAGAAGTTATGAGTTCGGTTCCCAGCATGCACATGGCAGTTATAACTGCCTGTATGTAACTCCAGTTCCAAAGGGGCTGACACACTCACACAGACACACATGCAGGTAAAACACCAACGCACATAAAATAAGAATAAACACATCTTTAAAATATTATTTAAAAAAAAACAGTATGGCGGTCATAAGCGTCACCACTTTGCTTTTGTGGCAGGGGCCTATTGATCGAGGCATTTATAGTTCTCTTAAGCTAACAGGCGCTCTTCTTCTCTGGTGACAGGAACTACTTCCAGTAGCAATACCATGGTAGCTCCCACAGACGGCAACCCTGAAAGTAAGGCCCTAAAGGAAAACTTTGAAGAGAGGTGAGTACTTTTGTTTCAGAGCACGTGGTCCTTTCTTCCGGGGGGGGGGGGGGAGTAGGGGGGGAAGGGGCAGTGGGGAGGGGGGAGGGGGCAGGGCGGGTGCATGACTCTTCACGCTAAGCTTCTAGCAAAGCATCCATTCCCGTACGTGAGCATCTCCACACTGACTGCTCAGCAGCCCAGGCGACAAGTCCCTATATCCAGAGTTTTCTGAATGAGTAATTTTCTCTGCCTGTCTCTATATATAGCTCTCACCAGATTCCCTACATGGCGGGATGCTTAGAGAGGAATAATTAGGAGCTCTGGTTTTTAAATTCTGAGGTAGAAATTGGTGTGTGCCTAGTGAGCTGTTGCTAATAATCTGCGTCAGCTGTGCTGCTTTCACACATAGGAAGTAAGGCAGAAAGGGACTGAAGAGGTGGCTTGTTACATAAACCACTTGCCACACAAGCGTGAGGGTTAGAGTAGAAGTTTTACGGAACCCCCCACAAAAGCCAAGCAGGTGTGACAGCCCACCAGTCACCCCAGCACCTGAGGAGATGGAGAGCAAGAAAAGGAATCTCTTAAGACTAGCCACAGAGGAAAGACCTTAGTCAGTGAGGAGGACAGCCAAGGTGGACCTCCAGCCTCCACATGCACTTCCGCACACATGTGCACCCATACCGAGATAAAGACAAGTGAATGGTAAACCAGAAATGCCACTTGGCCATGATCCCCGCATGACTCCCCTGGTCCCTCCCACAGCTATGCACACCTGGACATCTACAGCGGACTGAATAGTCATCTAAACCGGCAACATCACAGACTGGAGTCTCGATACAGTAGCAGCTCCGGAGGGTCTTATGAAGAGGAAAAAAGTAACCAATTCTCAATGCTCCTTAAATAACTATTTGGGTAACCTGTATTGTTAACGGTGTTCATGTTAATGAGTTTGTCTTGCCAAGGAATTGTTTCAAAACTCTTTAAAATTGTATCTAACTGCCACTAGTTCTAATGGGATCTGAAGTGTCTTGAATGTAAGGAATGAATTTATTAAGCAACAGTAAGTTGGGAGATTTTTTGTTTTAGGTGCAGGTTCCCTTCAGAAAGCATATAAAATCCGTTCTCAAGAAGAGTCAGAGAACTGGGCCATGGTGGCCCATGCTTTTAATCCCGGCACATGGGAGACAGAGGCAGGCAGATTTCCAAGGCAGCCTGGTCTTCAGAGAGACTTCCAGGGCAGCCAGGGCTACACAGAGAAACCTTGTCTCAAAAAGAAAGAAAGGAAGGAAGGAAGAAAGAAAGAGTTAAAGAGCAGACATGGGACACAGTCTGGCTGTTGTTTCTTAAGCAAATTTGCTCATCTTATGGAACCACATTTTGCTGAAACGTTTTCGACTTCCAAAGTGATCAATCCTACTTAAGTAACGGTGTGCCATGAAGGATGGCTAGCGTAGAAACACGTACTGTAACGAGATTCGGGATCTGGAGGGCCTGTTCTAGTCTCCTCCTTTTGTGCATCATGGAACTGAGGTCCGGAGAGGTTAAGTGACTTATCCACGTCACACAGAATTCTGGGTGTCATTTGTCCTGCACCCCGCAGCCCAGTGTGGTAGAGCATGTTTCTTTCAGAGGTGGGTTTGTGTCAGCCCCATCTCAAGAAATTTAAAACCGATTAAACTTGCTGGAAGATCCTTGTGACAAGGCAGCTTTATTTATGATATGGTGTTCTGGTTTGTCCTTCTGCTGGGGAGACATAGACATGTCATTGTAGTTGGCTCAGAGGTTAAGAACACTGGCTGGTCTTCTAAAGGTCCTGAGTTCAATTCCCAGCAACCACATGGTGGCTCACAACCATCTATAATGAGATCTAGTGCCCTCTTC
This sequence comes from Acomys russatus, assembly GCF_903995435.1. Taxonomy (NCBI): domain Eukaryota; kingdom Metazoa; phylum Chordata; class Mammalia; order Rodentia; family Muridae; genus Acomys; species Acomys russatus. The sequence continues at coordinate 1,019,316 of NC_067164.1, read as the reverse complement.
TGGTCTGAAGCAGAATACTATATACATAATAAAATAGATCTTTAAAAAAAAAGAAAAAAGAAAATATAAAGAATGGGGCCTTGGTCAATAAACCGGTCTTTCGATCACTCTGTCCCCCCCCTTTTTTTTTGCCTTCCCTAAGCTTATAATATCTGTACCTAGTTCTCCCTAGAAAATGTTTATCAAGATAGTAGGAAATCACTTTGGATTCCTTTCCAAGGCTGTGAATAGTGGGGTGTCTTACTAGAGCTTGCTTACGGCAGACATCAGATGGTGCCGAAAATGAGATCATTTTATCTTGATAGGTGACTCAATGCCACTTTATTCTAATTGGCGCCTGAAAGTGATGGAGCATAACCAAGGAGAGCCACTGCCCTTCCCACCAGCTGGAGGCTGCTGGTCGCCACTGGTGGATTACGTGCCTGAAACGTCATCTCCCGGACTGCCTCTTCACAGGTGGACTAGAGCGCCGTTCCTATTTCACACGCACCACGTGGCAGCTGAACCCCGGTCAGCTTCCAAGATACTGTCTGACAGCACAGCGTAGCGTGGTCATCCTCGTTGAGATACCACACCAAAATTAGACCCGTCTGTTGAGACGCTAAAAGATTCAGAGCCGTGTTCTGGGTGCACAAAGCTCACGCTACTGAATCCGATTTTTCTGCTGCTCTTCTGGGTGTCTGGTGTAGTTACTTGACCTTTCTATGACCCAGTTGCCACATCTGGAAAAAAAAAAAAAAGGTGACTTCTTTGTGGTCAGCACTGTTTTTTGTTTTTTGTTTTTTTTTTAATTCAATTAACCTGAATTCTAGTGAGTAACATCACAGCAAAGCATATTACTACATCCTTTCAAAACTTATCAATGCACCAAACAGGTACCGAACACCTACTGGGGCAAGTGGCATATGTGGTAGGTCTGAAGAGGCGAGACAAGGAAGTGCAGTCCTTGACTCCAGGTTGCTCCGAGCCCAGTGTTTCGTGCTAAGGCCATCGCTGTAACCGTTTCATCTGCTGCACTCCCCTCCCCCATCTCTTCCCCCCCCCCCTCTAGAAAAGTGTGTTTCTGTAGACTACGTGAGTCCTGGAGGGGTTTGTGCAGGCGTCTTCTCAGGTCCCCTCTGCCCTGGTAAACCGCTGAGGCGCGTTCTTGCCGTCCCAGGTGTAACATCGCCGTCATCCTGCTCACGGATCTCATCATCGACCACAGTGTGAAGGTGGAATGGGGAAGTTACCTCCATCTTCTGCTCCATGCAATCTTTATAGGTAACAAGTTCTGATCCCTTCCCCCTCCACTTTGCGTTTCCAGGACCACCTTAAGTTGGTTCTTTCTTCAGAGAACCCTTAGGTAAGGGGTTTGCGACCCCTTTGCTGGCAGAGGGGCGTCGAACAACCTTTTCACAGGGGTTGCATATCAGATCCTTGCATTATGATTCATAGCAAAGTTTCAGAATGAAGTGGCAATGGGCTAATTTTTTTGGTTGGGGTCACCACCACATGAGGACCTGTATTAAAGGGTCGTAGTTAGGAAGGTCGAGAACCTCTGCAGTAGATGCTTCTGTTTCTTGTGTTTGAGTGGTACATCGTGAGACTTTTCACATGGTCTCTGCTCAGAGGCGAGCTACTCTTAGCCTGACACGGGCATGCCTGTTGCCTTTCACTCAGGAACAACCCCAAGGCTGAGCGCGTGCCGAGCAACCACGTCATATCATTCCTCATCTCCTCCTCCAGCCCGTGTTACCCCTTTCGTATGCCTGCTCCGTGGCTCTTGAACACTCCACACGCATGCATACATTCTTCCTTGGGGCTAAGGTAGAGTAGCATTAGTTTACCTCAGAGATTATAACCTTTCGGGCTGAATGGAGTCTGTATCTGCATTCTAAGTGTTCAAAGTATCCGATGGCTGCCCAGTGTGACGACAGCTGAGTGTGCGTGTGGCCTCGGTAGCAGGTGTGGACTCACTCTTCCACACCTATAATGTCTCTGTGCTTTGAACATTGCCTTTCTATTTTTTTTTAGACCAAGCCTTGACTTTTATTACTTTAAAAAGCTGCATAGTTCTTTTGCTTTCTGACTCTGTGCTTGTGTCTTCAACACTTTCCCAACGATTTTCTGCTCCTCGATAAGGAAAGCCCCTTGATCCTGTCACGGACACACTTGGCACACATGGAGCCACCGTAGGTCTTGCTGGCGTGCCTCTTTGTCTTAGACAATCTCGTAAGGACTTTAGGCCTCACAGCATGAGCCCCTTGCAGTCTGCCTGCACACACACCACATGCTGATTTAGGTGTTTCCCCAACCTTCTTGGTGTACAGGTAAATAGTCATGTTGCCAGCGGTTCAGACAGCCTAGTTTTGTTAGAAGCGGTATTGTAGGAGAGCCTACAACGGTATGTCAAACACTGGACCGTTCTGAGTGCCGCTAAGCACAGTCCCCGGAAGAGTGAACATTGCCTTTCTGAAGGAAGTCAAGGTAGCGGTCTTTCTGATGGTGCTTTCCTAGTCTGAGCACGTATATGCCACGTTTGGCCTACCTGGTTCCCATAGCAATAGACATTTTGTCTTACATGCCAAGCAAAATAGAATGCCTGATTTCTTAAAAGAATGCATGGATATCTGGTGTTACATAACAGGGTCATAATTTCCAAGAGGTCATGAAGTTTTGGGCATGAAACAAATTGAAAAGTTATCTTGAGAACCAGGTAGAGGCAGGCAGATCTCTGTGCTGGGTTCCAGGCCAGCCAGAGCTACATGGTGAGACCCTGTCTCAAAAAACAAACAAACAAACACCCTGATTCTCGCTAGGCATTTATATAGGTGGAACAGAAGGCCCTTATAAATGTAGGAGTGAACTCGAGCCAATTTAAAAACAAGCTGTATCATACACAATATCAATATGCCATGAAATCTCTTACACACAGTGAACACTTGCATTTGTGGGCTCTGGACACCTGGGCTGAACCCAACACACTCTCTGGGGATACCCTGTGTCTGATCAACGTTTGCAGACTTTTTTCTTTGTCATTTATTAATCTCTATTGAGAACTGTAACCACTCCCGAGCTAGTATTTCCATTCTGTTTTTAGTAACCCAGGTTTGACTTGGAGTCTCTGGAGGGTGTCAGGGCTGCATGCTATGCAACTGCACACTAGGAATCTGAGTGGCACCGGTGGGACCACTTCCTCTTACTGTCCTCCTGGCTGACGATGTTTTTTGTCCTCTCCTTTGCAGGGTTTGACCACTGCCACCCTGAGGTGTATGAACATTGCAAACGCCTGCTTCTGCACTTACTAATAGTGATGGGACCCAACAGTAACATCCGGACTGTTGCTTCTGTCCTTCTCAGGAACAAGGAATTCAATGAGCCCAGGGTGTTGACAGTCAAACAAACTGCACACTCAGATTATACTTTCACAGGTACCGACTTTGAAGCCACGAGTTCCAAAGTAAAAACACACGCCCTTAAGTTGGAACCCTGCAGTAGTGGAAAGTCAGCCAGGAAAAAGTTGGAAAATCTGTAACCATTTAAAATGCAGTTGTACTTTTTTTTTTTTTTTTGGTGGGGGGCGGCTTGTTTTTTAAGACAGGGGCTTGTTTTTGAGACAGGGTTTCTCTGTGTAACCTTGGCTGTCCTGGACTTGCTATGTACAGCTGTGTCATTTTTAAGTACCATCTGAAGCATTCCTAACCAACCGAAGAATGCATTAAAGCAGATGGTTGAGTCTCTTACGTCTATAGCTCTCTAGCAAACATGTTTTAGATTGGGTAAGGTATTTAAGTGAAAGAAGAAACAAAAAGTGCTTAATTTATTGACTACAAGGTTTTTTTTGTTGTTGTAGTTGTTTTTTTACAAAGATGCTGTGTGAGATTCCTTCTCGTAATTTCTAAAAGCTGGCTGACATTTAAAAATCTTTAGTTCCCCCCCGCAAAAAAAATCTTTAGTCCCTTGATTATCCTCGCTACATTGAAATGTTCCATATTTTGAATTCGGGGGTGGGGGGGGCAAGATTAATGAGACTTTTCTGGCGACTCTTAGTTCATCGTGTTCAAGGTCTCTGTTGAGTTCTGTGGGCTTTTGTTGCCGTTGATGTTTTAAGCTCGCAATCGCAGCTTATTTATTCCAGTCACACTAACACAGCACTTGGCAATGCAGTTGTTTTTAGGAATTAAAGTGCATTTGCCTTTTTATCTAATCGCATGTCAGACACAGAGCTGATGAGATTTTTTTAAACTGTGATTAAAAGACAGATCAAGGGCCAAGATCCATGTGGTGGAGAGAAAAAAATACAGTGCCCACAAATTGCCCTTTGGCCTGCACACATACACACACACACACACTCACACCCCCTGCCTTGATGTGCATTAGCATCCCCCAACATACACAGAATTAAATATAAGATGTAATTTTAAAAAAAAATTTTTTTTTGCAGCCGGGCGTAGTGGCGCACGCCTTTAATCCCAGCACTCGGGAGGCAGAGGCAGGCGGATCGCTGTGAGTTCGAGGCCAGCCTGGTCTACAAAGTGAGTCCAGGATGGCCAAGGCTACACAGAGAGACCCTGTCTCGAAAAACCAAAAAAAAAAAATTTTTTTTAAGTAAAAATAGAGTAAACCTTCCTGGTTTTGTATGAAAAGCACGTTCATTCAAAATCCCATAGCTTGTTGCTTATTTATAAATATCCATTTGCCATTTTGTAAGGTTTTAACTTTTAGCAGTATTTATTTAATGATTGGCTTACTATAAATATTAGATAAAAATTAAAATAGATTCTTAAAGTAAAAATGAAGCCAAGATTATAGAACTTTTTATATTGTAATTAAAAATCAGTTTGCACTGTAGAAATGTACTTTGACTTAATAAAGGTGAAGAAAACAGGCCACTTGCCTAGAGTTTTGCCACATCAGTGGTTTTCGGCAGATGGCAGCAGAGGGCCACTTAGTGCAACTAAGATTAACACTGTGAACACAGTGTTTACCTCTAAAGCGTTTGCTAAAGTTGTGCCTGTGCAGCTCAGGAGAGATGTTCCTTCGCCTGCCCCATGCCCTCACGTATCCCATGCCATGTGTGAGTAGCAGTGACCAGCACAGTTACGCCCTATTCTGGAGGCTCTGTTGTGCGATTCTCTTCATGGTTGGTTTCCTCTTCCAGCAGGCATTAACGATTTTATACCTGATTACCAGCCCTCCCCTATGACTGACTCAGGGCTCAGCTCCAGTTCTACCTCCTCAAGTATCAGCTTAGGAAACAACAGCGCTGCCATTTCTCACCTGCATGCCACGCTCCTCGGCGAGGTGGGCCTCTCAGTGGAGCAGGATGGGAAAGTCAAAACCCTCATGGAGTTCATTACCTCAAGGTAACCGTGCAGCTCTCTCCATCGCGGCGTTTGTGTTGAACTAGTTTCACATCCGTCAAACAGTGGAAGCCAGGCTTGGGTTTTCTGAAATTCCATACTTTGGAACACACAAGTTTGTATGGTACAGGCTTTTGAAAATCATATATGGTTTCCTAAATGCTCAAAGACAGCACTATTATCTGGAGGCATAACTAATCAACCACGTACCTTTTTTTATAGTCTGCTTATTCAGGACTCTAAGATAAATAGATGGAGAAAGGATGTGATGGCCCATAAGAACCAAACCACAGGGCCTAGTCCCAGCATTCACAAGATGGCTCACAGCCCTCTGTCACAAACTCCAGTCCCGAGAGATCTGACACCCTGCTCTGACCTCAAAGAACAACAGACATGCATGTTGTGCACATACATACATGCATACAAAACACACATACATGTAAAATAATAAATAAACATTTTCTGTGTGTTTTGCCTACGTATATGCCCCTCTGACTTGTACCGATGAGATTTGGAGGTTAGTTTTGGGGATGACAGAGTCATAAAATTATGTAATGCAATTAGGACTTAGAAGAAAAACATCATTAAAGGGAAACACACAGAGATTCTGAATTGCAACCATCCCTTCCTTTCATGCAAGCAGCACTCCTCTCGTCAGGCTAGCCTGTCATCTTGTCCGGCCGTATCCGCTGCCATCCTGTGGTCCTCCACTTGCTGGAGGCCTTTCCTTGGCCACGTGCTTAAGCGGTAGGAGTAGGCTGGACCCATGACCACAGCCCCGCCCCCTCCTGAGTGTGAAGGTGAAGTCTAGACAGGTTAAAAACAAGTGGTTGATGCCGACTCCAGACGAACGAATGTCGAATGTCGCCGTCATCTCTTGTCAGGAAACGAGGGCCCCTTTGGAACCATGAGGATGTTTCTGCCAAGAACCCTAGCATCAGGAGTGCCGAGCAGCTCACCACGTTCCTGAAGCACGTGGTTGCTGTTTTCAAGCAGTCAAATGCAGGTATTGTCTTTGATGAATACACTACGCACCATTTGATTTTAAAACTGTATCCGTGTGACTGAATTTTCAGTGATGCCCAGCTAAAAGGTTGATAATTAATATCCTATGTACACCTTTTTAGAAAGATTTTATTATATGATACATGATTGATGACAGGTGCGTCGGTAAAGAAAAATTACTACTAATTAAAAATAAGACTTCTACCCGGATGTAATAGTCACACGGATACTAGCCATAAAATTGTACAATACAACTTAAGAGTTATGAAAAATAACATTAAAGCGGTGCTTCTCAACCTTCCTAACACTGCAACCCTTTAATAGACTACCTCATGTTGTGGTGACCTGCAACTATAAAATTATTTTTGTTGCAATTCATAATTGTAATATTGTTACTACTGTGAATTGTAATGTAAACGTCTAATATGCAGGATTTCTGATATGCAACACCCAAAGTAGTCATGACCCATAGGTTGAGAATTACTGCATTCAAGAGAAATCTAGAGAAAATTAGAAAAATTTAAATCCCTTTACATAAGTAAAGGTTTCTACAATTTGGCATTTAACACATTCTGACAATCTTCATAAAAGAATTCCACGTTAACATGGTGCTTTCCTGCTAAGGATGGTTCTGTTCCTCCGGACCTTCAGCAGTGTTTAGAGCCATGTTTGTCCTCAGTGTTCCTACAATGAGGGTTGCCAAAGGAACTAGAATGTTGTTAAGTACCACTGGATGCCTAGGGCATCCCTCTTTACAGAAACCACCTGTCTCCAACTGTCAGCATCACTGAGGGTGAGAGATCCTGGACCCCAGGCTCCCTTCCCTGGAGATCAGGACAAAGATCTCTGTACAATGCAAGCACGGTACAAGCACTGTCCCTGATGGTGGTGCAGTCGGCCTGGCCAGGTAGCGTGCAGGGCACTGGTGGTAAGATGACCATGACTCCCCGTGCTGTGCACAGGCACCCATGGTCTCCCATGTCCTCTCAGAAGGAATCCACCTGGAGCGCCATCTCAGTGAGGTTGCTCTACAGTCGGCACTTTCGTGTTCCTCTCGACACTATGCTGGGAGATCCTTCCAGATCTTCAGGGCCCTGAAGCAGCCCCTGTCTGCGAATACACTTTCTGACGTCCTCTCCAGGCTCGTGGAAACCGTAGGGGACCCAGGGGAGGATGCGCAGGTAAGGTTCCTGCTACCTTGGCAGTTATCACCTGCTCCTAGAGGGATGGAGTCATCTGAGCAGCCAGATCCCAGTTACAGCCAGATGGCTAATTAATTACTAACGTGGGTTAGCAACTGGCACAGTGAGATTTCCTGCTGAGTCTTTAAGAACCTATTTAGACACATGATCCATGGCTGCTAGAGAAAGCTTTTTGGACACATACATCCATCTACGTAGTACCTAAAGATTATTCCACAGTCACCAAAAGGCAGTAGCGTTAGGATATCAAATATCAGTGGAGCGAGAAACAGGGGGTTTCATTTTTAAAGATAAGTAAAACACCACACTGGAGAACTCAAATTTGTGCAGTCCAGTGGGTTTACTGATTCCAGAGAATAGATCTTAAATGACAAACAAGACAAGGCTTTGGCATTCTGGGAATTGCAGAAACAAGGCTTTGTTTCACCTGGTCTTACTTAATGCCATGAAAGTATAAGGTATTGATTTCAAGAGCCACAAAGGAGAAGGGAGACATGTGTATACACACACACACACACACACACACACACACACACACACACACACACGATTAGCTAAGTAGTGTTCCTGAAGAAGATGTTGAAATGAACCAGGTCATGTGATGATCTGCATTGAGAACATTTCCGGTAGAAAACAGGAGTCAGAAGTGCAAAGGCCCTGTGGCAGGGGCAGGAGGTTTTCTTTGAGGAACTTCAGGGAAACCAAGGGAACTAGCAAGCATTGAGCGGAGGGCAGGGCCTGACATAACTAATCCAGAATATGGAAGACCTTGTAGACAAGCTGCATGGAATCATTGGAAAGCCACTGCCAAAGTATTGAGAAAAGGAAATGATGTGATATTATTGGCTCGGGAAAGGGCGGAGGTGGGGCTGTCTAGGTGGAGTCCTTGCAGAGGTTGGGAGGGACAAGTAGTCAGAGAGGTCCAATAGCGGGCTATTGAAGGAAGCCAGGCTGACGCAGTAGGCTCCACTCACAGAGGCAATGGGAGGTGTGGAAAAAGCAGTCAGATTTAGGATAGACTTTAAAGTGATTTTTTTTTTTTTTTGAAGACCTGATGGTAGATTCGGTATACATATAAAGAAGGAAACAAAAATGGTGGCTAGACTTCCGGCCTGAGCAATTTGTAGCAATTACAGACACTGCTGTTATAATCAACCTCTGCCATCAATCTGATGAGCACTCACCAGTCAGCGAAGTCGTGTTGCTCAGGAGGTTAATTATTTTGTAACTCGAACGAGAGAGATTAGTCCTATTTTTAAATCTCCCCAGGAAGTCCATTGCTTTTTTTTTTTTTTTTAACATGAACATCATTAATTAAAACCTGTCCTCTTGTCCCCAGGGATTTGTGATTGAACTGCTTCTCACCTTGGAATCTGCGATCGATACCTTGGCTGAAACCATGAAGCATTATGACCTGCTTTCTGCCCTTTCTCAGTAAGAACTTAAAACCAGGCAGCCCTGAATGCAGGGCTCCTGCGTCTGAGCACGGGGGCGCCCGAACCCGTGGGTGCCTGAGCCTGGGGCTGCCCGAGCCCGGGGGTGCCTGAGCAGGGGATGCCTGAGCCCCGAGGTGCCTGAGCCTTGGGGGCGCTAGAACCTGTGGGTGCCTGAACCTAGGGACGCCTGAGCCCGTGGGTGCCTGAGCCTGGGGGCGCCTGAGCTCTGGGTTGGCTGAGCCTGGGGGCGCCTGAACCTGTGGATGCCTGAGCCTTGGGGGCACCTGAGCCCCGGGGTGCCTGAGCCTTGAGGGCGCCTGAACCCATGGGTGCCTGAGCATTGAGGGCGCCCGAACCCGTGGGTGCCTGAGCCTGGGGGCGCCCGAATGCCCAGAGTTCAGATAGTGGCCTGGGAATGTAGGTCAGCTGGTAGCCCTGGAGAAGCTCTGGGTTTGGTCCCTACCACTGAATAAACATGGTGAAGTGGCTCATACACAGTGTAATGGCGCCTGCTGTAATTAGAGTGCTACGAAGTTGGAGAGAGACGGGTCGGGTCATCCTTGGCCCCAGAGTGTACTGAAGGCTGGTCTGGGATGCGCAGCCCGGTCCAAAGGAAAAAGAAAGTAAAGGGGAGGGGAAAGTCAGATGCGGGCTGAAGAGATGACACAACGTTCACTCAGTTAGAAATTGAGTTCAGTTTTCCACAACCAGCTCCACCTCCTAACTCCAGCTCCAAAAGATCTAGCACCCTCTTCTGGTATTTAAAAGCATCCACACGTACATGCCCCAACATTTTTACACACTAATTTTTTAAGCATGGAAAATGCCTCCAAGTGAAAACAGCCCTCAATGAGGACTTTAGAAAGTTCTGGAACTGATCTCATCAGCGTTCTCTTCCAGTGTCCTGGTTGGGGGACCTTCTGACTGTCTATTTAGGCTCCACTGACAAGCCCCATTGCTGTCACACCAGGGTGTAGTCACTCCCTGGACGATCCCTCAGGGCACCTATATTTATGGTCATGCCACTTTCTCCAGAGCTGCCTCGGACAGCTCCTCTCTAAGCATTTGCCAGTGGTCTCATCCTTTGGATTCCCCTCGTCCCGTTAAGTTCTAATAACAGCAATTAAGAGGATATCAATCTATACTCACCCCTCTCCGTAGGCTTTATTTACTGTCTCTATCTTTTTGCATACTTTTGGTATGTGTACAAAAGTAATTCATCTTAATCAGTTGGGCACTCGGAAGAAGCCGGAAGTCTCTGTGCTTGGGTCTCATGGAGTGAACGTCCCACTGAAAGGAGGGATGTGAGAGTTGTCAAGCTGGATGGTCGTGATGCAAAAGGGTCTGCTCTGGATGGGACTGGTACCTGAATGCAGAGCTGACTTGGTGACTGCTCTACAAAACAAAAACAAACAAAAAAAAAAAACTCTCCTGGCCTTAAAATATAGAGGCCCAGCAGACAGGGTCTGTTGTGCTTTTTGGTTTTAATATGGTGGCAAAATTGAAATAAAGTCAGATCTTAAAATTTACTTTTTCAGTTTTTAAGAATACATTTTTAAAAAAGATTTATTATATATGCAGTATTCTGCCTGCATGTATGACTTTACACCAGAAGAGGGCACCAGATCTCATCATAGATGCTCATGAGCCATCATGTGTGGTTGACTGGGAATTGAGCTCAGACCTCTGGAAGAACAGCCTCTGCTCTTAACCTCTGAGCCTTTAAAAATAAATTTAATGTAGCAAGTGACTTCGTCTTCTTTGATTCCTTTTGTTCTTTTTCTCTTTTCCTTTCTCTTGTCTCTGTAGAACCTCATACCATGATCCTGTAATGGGAAACAAGTATGCAGCTAACAGAAAAAGCACTGGACAGCTTAATCTAAGCACAAGTCCCAGCAGCAGCACCAATTACTTGGGATACAACAGTAACACAAGAAGCAACTCTCTGAGGTTAAGTTTAGTTGGCGACCGCAGAGGCGACCGCCGGCGGAGTAACACACTGGATATAACGGATGGGCGGATAAACCATCCCGGCAGCTTGGCGAGGACTCGAAGCCTTTCCTCGCTGAGAGAGAAAGGAATGTACGACACACAGCCCGCCACGGAGCCCACCAACCTGATGGCCACCATCTTTTGGATCGCGGCGTCTCTGTTAGAATCTGATTATGAATACGAATACCTCCTGGCCCTAAGGCTCCTCAACAAACTGCTGGTCCACCTGCCCTTGGATAAGTCAGAGAGCCGAGAGAAGATTGAAACCGTGCAAAGCAAGTTGAAATGGAGTAACTTCCCGGGCCTGCAGCAGCTCTTCCTCAAGGGCTTCACCTCGGTGTCCACTCAAGAGATGACCGTGCAGCTCCTCAGTCAACTCATTTCTGTCTCCAAACACACGTTGGTGGATCCGTCCCAATTGTCAGGTGATGCTAACGTGATCTGTATCGGAGTTGTTACAGTTTCCTTTTAAGGGAGTGTGGTGGGCGGGGCTGGGGTGGGACCTAGTTTCTTGCCAATGCTAATACAACCAATGAGCTGCATCCTCAGGCTATGATTGCATTTTAATGTAGCTGGAAGTAGACCAAGCATTTGCTCTGAAACTGCCAAGTTATAATAATAATAATTATTATTATTATAATTATAATTATAATAATAAATAATAATAATAAGTTGTTACTATTGTTGTTGTTGTTATTATTATTTTAATAACTTTTCATGTTAGGTAAATCATTTGGTAAAATAATTTATAGGATCAGATATCCCATAGAAATGAAAGTGGTTTCTGTAGACCGTTTAAATGTGCCTGTAGCTTTCCAAATCTTGTACAATAAAGTTGGTTCTTGTTTGCTTTTTTTTTTTTTCTCGCCCAATAGGTTTTCCTCTTAACATCCTTTGCTTACTGCCTCACTTAATCCAGCATTTTGACAGCCCAACTCAGTTTTGCAAAGAAACAGCTAGTCGAATAGCAAAGGTAAGCAAGCATGATGCTGAAAGATCCGGCTTAGAGCATCACTCTGTCTTACAAATCCTCTCACTGTTCCTTCCTGAATTTTGCCTCTAATGTTTATTGTTTATCCCACAAGGAGTTGCACTGAAGCCAGTGAATAAAAATATTTAATTTGAGTGACCCTCCTCTGAGTCTGAGTCTTTTTCTGCTCCTTTTCCTACTTTTCTTCTCCACCACTCTGTCAGTTTCTCCTTCTGATCCAGGCACTGGGCGGATGCTAGGGAGGTAGATAGCGCTCCCATCCTTGTTGGCCTTAGAGTGGGGATATACGCACGGAAGCCAAAGCTAGAGTCTGTGAGGCTCTAGGCAGTGTGCACAGCGCCTCTGGGGCACAGACAGACAGACAGACAGACAGACAGAAGGTGTCTCTATAGAAGATATCAAACTCGAACCACCGAAGTGAGATCCCTGGTTGGGGGGCCTGTGAGTGGGCCAGGAATTGATGTTTTCTGAGCAGAAGAAATTGCATGTGCAGAGATCTGGAGAGCTGACTTGGCTATTAAGAGCCCTTGCTGCTCTTCCAGAGGGCCTGAGCACAATTCCCATCCCCCCCACACACACATATACAACATGCACACACTCACACGAATTAAATAGAACTATTAGAGGGAAAAACTACCTGTGCCGAGTCCCCAAACTATAGCTTGAGTTTCTTAAAATTCTTTCCACTTTTTTCTTTTTAACCCTTTCTTTTGTCTTTTCTCTTGACCTACACTTATATTTCCTCCCCACCGCACAGTTCTGAAAGCAGCAGTATAGCTATTTTTCTTTCATCTGTTAATGTGTTTAAAATGTATGTCTCTTAATTTTATAAAATATGATTTGGGCATTTTTAAAAATAATTTCTTGTCCGGACAGCTTTTTAAAGATTGGATTCCTATTTACGTATGTACAAATATATGCTTGTCGGTCATTGCCTCTTGGAGGGGGAAATGTTCAAACTTAAAACTTGCAATTACAAATAAAAGTTAGATACATTTAAAAATAATATACACAACCACGGTAAATGATGTGAACAGGGAGGAGTAAGGGAGCAACAACATAGCTACAAACGAGAGCCCTGGAGGAAAAGACAGAAATGTCTAACAAAGAGGAAGGAATAAATTGTCCTTTTTTTGGAGAGCTTTTCACAGAAACAGTTTTCTTAGAACCCGTGATTCAGCCAACAGGCAGCGCGGTGAAGGGAGGAGGTGAGTGTACACGTGCACAGGGAAGGAGACCCTCCCATCGTCAGCTGCAGCCCCGCCCAGTGCAGGGTCATAGTAAGTGCGAACAGTGACCAAGCACATTAGCTGTAATGAACACCAGAATTTTTGTGTTGCCTTGCCAGGTAATATAGAGGACAAGAAAATACTTAGACTTCACATGGTAGCACGAGCCTATGGAGATAGGATCTCCACACGTGAAAGGGCACCTTGGTCTTCCTGGGGAGCTGCAGGACAGCCAAGGGATGTAGAGACCCTGCCCTAAAAACAAACAAGAAAAGATTTTTTAAAAAGTATTAATAAAACATAGCCTTGAGTCCCTCCCTACTTGAATTTCTAAATTTATTATAATTTATTAAATACAAAAGGTTTCTTAATTAACCAGTTGTAGATCACTTAGCTTGTCATGGTTAATGCAAACATATCTTAGATTCTAAAAAATGGTAAGCCAGACATAGTGGCTCATATCTATAATCTCAGTATTCTGAAGACTGAGGAAGAAATTTCATCATGAATTTGAGGACAGCTGGGTTAGATGGTAAATTCTAAGCCAGCCTGGACTACAGAGTAAGAACCTGTCTCAAAACTTTAAAAAAGAAAAAACAAAATTCCCACGTCCCACATAGGTAGAAAGAGAGAAGAACCAACTCCTGCAAGATGTCCTCTGACTTCCACACACATGCACACGCATCAAAAGAATAAATAAATGTAATGAAATTGAAAGATGAGCATGCATGGTAGTTAAAAAAAAAAGTGAGCCAAAAATTTTTAATTTTGATTTTTAATAAGTTCAACATACAACATTCAATATTTAGCAGAAAATATTTTTGGGAAATATTTGCCTGAGATAAACCAACTTTATATGTGGTACTTCCACTGATAAGGGTTTAGGATGATATAAAATTTATTAAAAGTAGATTTCATATTAATATTCTAATGATGCATCATCAGTAAAATATAAAGAAGGTCTCCCCCCCCCCAACCTTAATTGAGGGGGTTAGAAAGAAATATTTGGCTTAAATAGAATTTTTAAGGAAACAGATAACATAACTAGGGAAATAGAAGCATTTAAGAGATGTAGCCAGTGTGTGCAGTAGCCAACCTACTAAGTGCTGGAGTCACTGAGAAGCCTAGCCTGGCCTAAAAGCTGTCATCGCCCCTGAGGAGAAAGCTGCTGGTGTCCTGACCTCATCAATAGACAGGAAGTCCCCAAATAATTGTTTTGCTTCTAAGAATCCAAATCAGGCCTCTGCGATTGCTAAATTGTTTTTAAGTGTGCCTTCTCCTGCGGAGCAGCACAGGATGGCTCCCTCTGTGTATGCTTTTAGCAACCTGCAGGATGCACGCTAAATTGATTTCCTTAATTTATTCTCTCACTTGTAACTGTTGAGAGTAATTTTCCGCCATTATGTGCTTCCTCGTTATGCAAATACCGCTAGGTCTGTGTGTATGCCCGTGGAGAGCCCGGCATTTGCAGGCCAGGCAGCGCTCATCATAGGAAAGAGCTGTCAGAGAACATTCCCTTTTTGATCTTTGGATTGTATTTTAGCCTGGTGCTTGGAAATGTCAAAGTTAATTCTTAGGTCATTTTCTTTTTTATAATACTGCACAGGAATTCTCTCTCTTTTCAAAGATAAATGTTTTAAAACTATTGTTGAGAAGAAAAGTACCCTTTTGTAAGAATTCAGGATAGCCAGAGGCGATGGTGCACACCTGCAACCCCAGTGATCAGAAAGCTGAGAAGGAAGAACCACAAGTTCAAGTCTGGCCTGGGCCGCAGAAGAAGGCCCACAAGCAAACGAAACCCCCAAAGAATGTTTTGTTACTCAAGAAAACTTATAAAGCAAGGAGATTTAATTATTGTGAAAGTATAAGATTATATGACTTTTTAAATCATTCATTAGGTTGTATATATTGAAATAGAAATGAGAGACATCAACCAAGTCGCTCCCACCCCCCCCCCCCGGCCCCATCTTCTCATTGTTGGTTTACTGATACTGGATGAGATCAGTGGCTTTCAGTGAACTTATAATTTCCATGGTAGTATATTAGATTTTCTGCCTTTATATCTCCAGCTCAAGCAGGGGCAATAGCTAAGAGACGGACTGAGGCCCTCCACGTCTGCCAGATGTCCTCTGAATTATCAAACTATTTTATCTAAACAGTTAACTATATATGTGTGTGTATTTCAGAGGCAATATTCTCTTTACTAAATGCTTCAGGCAGTTGTGAAAATGTAGGCAACACATCAGTAGTAAAAAAGAAGAACAAGTAAGAAAAGAGAAAACTGCCAAGGCCAGGCTTTCTGATAAATGCGTATGTGCTTATAGCCTTGCACATATATGAATACTAGACTTGTAAAACAGTTCTACATGGTTCTAGTGTCTCCCAGAGGAGGCCAGGAGACAGCTGCACCAAGAAACCCAGCTTAGGAAGGAACAAAGCAGCTAAGAATGGGAATTCAGTCAATAAGGCTCCCCAAAGGTCTGCTGATCCCCGTTCTGTACCTCTGTGTCAAGTAGGTTCTGGAAAACAGACATGTTGTAGGTTGGTATCCACAACGACTAGGCAAGGAACTCAGCGCTTCTGTAATCTCCTGGAGAACAGTGATGCTGGTGTGCGGATTGCCACCAGCGGGGATGCCACGGCTCCAGTGAAGTCTGTGACCATAGCCCACAGACTGAAGCTGTTGGCAGTAGCTCATCTGTGAGATACCCTGGCACAGTGGCCCTGGACCAGCCTGAGGGTCTCAAGTGCAGCCTGCCCGCTTAGGCTCTTGGGCACTAGAGCACTTTGGCATTTGATAGAACAGTTACAAAGTCATGGGTAGGGATTATAGAACCATAGACGGTCGATCACTTAGCAGAGACAGTATTGGAGACTGAAAACACCATCCAGTATTAAACCCAGACAAGTGTTGGACACGTCACTTCCTCTTTCCTTTGTTTTATTGCAGTGGTTCTCAACCTGCCTAATGTCATGACCCGTTTAGTACAGTCCCTCATGTTGTAGTGACCCCCCCAAACTATAATTTTGTTACTATTATGAATCGTAATATAAATAGTTTTGGAGACAGAGAGTTGCCCAAGGAATCTGGACCCACAGGTTGAGAACTGATGCTTTATTGCAGTTCTCGGAGGGTTTTTTGTTTTTTTGTTTTTTGTTTTGTTTTGTTTGGTTTGGTTTTTTTGCCTTTTCTGTGTCACTTTTCTAGGTTTTGAACTGAAATGCATTGAAACTTAAATATGGGTCTCAGGTTATTTGTTTAAGCCAATGCATTTAGCCTACAGCAGGTTTAAGTTGTAGGCAGCCGGAATAAGCATCTGTGTTCTCCAGGTCTGTGCAGAGGAGAAGTGCCCGACGCTGGTGAACCTGGCTCACATGATGAGTTTGTACAGCACACACACCTACTCCAGAGACTGTTCCAACTGGATCAACGTGGTGTGTCGGTACCTGCATGACTCTTTCTCAGAGGCGACTTTCAGTCTTGTGACTTACCTGGCAGAGGTGAATTGGGGTGGTTTTGAAAGGCTCACTCAGTGATAAAATTGTCAAGCGGCTGTTTATGGAGACAGCCCCTGTGGTACTAACTAGCCATCGAGTGGAGAGTGAGTGGAGAGGCGAGCACATCAGAAAACAGAGAGCGTGTAGAGCTACAAATGATTTCTTTCCAGTCCACATGTTTTTCTCCTTTTTCCAGGATTTAATTTCTTTTTTTTTTAAATATAGTTTATTAATTTATTCATATTACATCTCAATTGTTATCCCATCCCTTGTATCCTCCCATTCATCTCTCCCTCCCATTTTCCCCTTACTCCCCTCCCCTATGACTGTGACTGAGGGGGACCTCCTCCCCCTGTATATGCTCATAGGGTATCAAGTCTCTTCTTGGTAGCCTGCTACAGGATTTAATTTCTTAACCCATTGCCTTAGTTGACATGAAAGTAAATGTCTTTTTTTTTTTTGTCTTTTTGTTTTGCTTTCTTTCCTCGAGACAAGGTTTCTCTGTGTAGCCCTGGCTGTCCTAGACTCACTTTGTAGACCAGGCTGGGCTCGATTAGCCTGCCTCTGCATCTGGGATTAAAGGCGTGCACCACTGTGCCTGGCGCAAGCAACAGTCTTAGTTAGGATTTCTATTGCTGTGATGAAACACCATGACCAAAAGCAGCTTAGGGAAGGGTCTTAGCTTACAATTCCACATGACATTCCATCATTGAGGAAGTCAGGGTACAAGTTCAAACAGCATAGGAACCTGGAGCAGGAGCTAGTGTAGAGGCCATGGAGGAGTGCTGCTTACTGCCTTTCTCATACACCGCAGAACCATCTACTCAAGAGCGTTGCCACCTGCAACGTGTTGGGCCCTCTCACACCTATTTCTAATTAAAAAAAAAAAAGTCCTGCAGGCTTGCCTGCAGACCAGTTTTGTTGTGGAGGCAGGCTTCTCTACTGATCTCTCTTCTCAATTACTCGAGCCTGTGTCAAGTTGACATAAAACATAAGAGCTTGCTCGCACAGTAATGAGTGTAGACCTCTCCCTTTATAGAAAGTGGAAGTGTATTTTGGGTGGTGTTTATCCTAGAGAGTAGGTACAAATTCTATTTCTTCAAAATGTATTCTTGGTGCCTGGCCTCATGCCTGTAATCACGGCAGTGAAGAAGCTGAGGCCTGAGGTTTGGGGGCAAGCCTGGACTGCACAGTGATTCCCCAGGGAGGATGGGAGGACCCAAAACATGAGAGAGAACAAAATCTTTTTGTTTGTTTGTTTTAATTATAAGGCATGTTTCTTTCTGATGGTCTGAGTGCATTAACTGGCCATTGACGGTCCAGGTGGCAGTTACTCATTCAGTTTTATAAATAAAATCTTGTGCAAGATCAGTTAGCTACTACATAGCTTTATAAATAGTAGTTCATCATTCTTTGGTGATAGTTGGTTCTTTTTTTTTTTTTTTTTTTTTTTTTTTCCATTTTTCAAGACAGGGTCTCTGTGTAGCATTAGCTGTCCTGGACTCGCTTTGTAGACCACCAGGCTGGCCTCAAACTCATAGCGAACTGAGTGCTGGGGTTAAAGGCGTGCGCCACCACGCCCGGCATTGGTTCTTTTTCTTTTAGCCTAAAATAAATAATATTTATTTATTATCAAAGGCTGTTATTGAAATGGGAAACAGTCATCCTTTGCAACAGAAGGAAAAATAATATATGTTGCCTTTTACTGTAGCAGTTTCCTAATTTCTGGTCATGGGAACAAACCTACAGATTAAACCTACTTGTTTTTTTAAGTGTGACTCACGTTTGCCTTCGACCTGGTTAAAGCCTGTATTTTGGTGTCCCTTTTAGCTGCTAGAAAAAGGACTGTCGAGCATGCAGCACTCCTTGCTACAGATCATCTACAGTCTACTGAGTCACGTCGACTTGTCTGCAGCCCCAGCCAAGCAGTTTAACCTGGAGATCATAAAGATCATTGGCAAGTATGTTCAGGTGAGTGACCACAAAACTCACACGCAGCACTGTGTAACCTGAAATAATTCATGAGAGGGTAGGGCAGGCCAGTGATGTTTCCAGGACTACTTACCACACAGAAAATGCTCTCAGTGTAAGTGACACCAAAGCACCATTTGGATGAGCTCATTGCTGTGGTGCTTTCGTTAATGGAAGCCACATTTCTGCAACAGCTACAGCAAGTGTGTATGCAAACAGCAGCAGTTACCACTGCTGAAAACCAGGGCTGGGACTTATTTCACTCTTTGTATGACGCTCTGTGTTAGGCACTATACAGTAGATGTGTATTCTTTTTAGTAACTAGTTTTTAAAATAATGATGAGGGGGCTGGAGGGATGGCTCCGTGTTTATGAGCCCTGGCTGCTCTTCCAGAGGACCCTGGTTTGATTCCTGACATCCACCTGGCAGCTCACAACAATATGTGGCTCCGGTTTTAGGGGATCTGATGCCTTCTTCTGACCTCAAGTGCTGCATGCATGAGTTACAGAGCTATATATGTGGACAAAAACAAAAAACCACTCATACACATTAAAAGAAAAAGGAAAAAAAAAAAAAAAGCTGGCCATGGTGCCTCACACCTTTAATTCCAGCGCTCAGGGAGGCAGAGGCAGGGGGATCTCTGTAAGTTCAAGGTCAGCCTGGTCTACAAAGCAAGTCCAGAACAGCCAAGGCCACACAGAGAAACCCTGTCTCAGAATGAGGAAAGAAAAAGAAAAAAAGAAAGAACTGAAAAACACTTTATAAATTCTTTGCTGGACATTGATGCTTCTCCACATACAAACCTGCCATGTCAATCATTCCTAAATTATGTTGTACGGATATATAAAACTAAGAAAAACAAAATAATAGGCACCACAGTGAGGAAAACCTTCCTCTGAAGGTCAGCCACGCCTGAGAGTATCCCATGTTTGGTAATGAAGAAACAGCCCAGGGGCTGAGGTCGCTCAGGGGTTACAAGCACCTGTTGTTTCTGTTTAGGACCCCACAGGGCAACTCACAACAATCTCTTAACTCCAGTTCCCGGGGATCTAAAACCCTCCTCTGGCCTCTGTGGACACTGCGCACACGTGATGTGGATACATGCGCAGGCAAAGCACCCATACACATGAAATAAAATTATTTTACTTAAAATTTTTTCAAAAAGCCAAAATATATTTTAGTATTTAAATATACATCATATATATATATATATATATATATATTTTTTTTTTTTTTTTTTTTTAAATAGTATCATCTATTTGAAGCCAAAAAGCTCACATGTATGTGATTCCTTGTTTAACTGCAGCCAGGTTCCCACGTAGGACTTTCCAAGGACTTACAGTGATTTATCGAGTGTTCCCTGGAGAACAGCAAGGTCCTCCATTAGGGAGTATCAGTTGGTCTGTTGTGTGTGATCATCAAACACCACCACCAACAACTCAGATTTCTCTACATTTTATAACTCAGACCTTTCCTTAAAAGTTCTCAAGGGGAAAAAAAGGAATCCTTTTATAGACTCATACAGCAACGTCATTTTCACTCTGTAGTATAGGCTGGGTTTTGTGTGTGTTGTGTTGCGTTGAATTGTGTTGCGTTGCGTTGAGTTGTGTTGCGTTGCGTTGAGTTGTGTTGCGTTGCGTTGAGTTGCGTTGCGTTGCGTTGAGTTGCGTTGCGTTGCGTTGTTCCGCACACACTCTTTTTAGCTCTCACTGGTTCTTTCTGGATCCAGAGCCCTTACTGGAAGGAAGCCCTCAACATCCTGAAGCTGGTGGTATCGCGCTCTGCAAGTCTTGTGGTACCCAGTGATATCCCCAAGGCCTATGGCGTAGATGTAGGTTCTCCCGAAATATCCTTTGCTAAAATTTTCAACAACGTCTCAAAGGAGTTGCCCGGCAAGACCTTAGATTTCCACTTTGACATCTCTGAGGTAAGATGCCCCCTAGTGCAGTGCTATTAGGTGCTCTCACCTGCTCACTCAGTCACCCAAGCCTGAGTTGGCTCTGGGATAGGCACCGTGAAACTGCTTATAACAACAGGGCAAAAGCTGGCCTCAGTGCCGTATGTCTGTAATACCAGAGGCAGAGACAGGTGGACCCTTTTAAGTTAGTTCAAGGCCAGCCTGGTCTACAAAGTGAGTCCAAGACAGGCAAGGCTACACAGAGAAACCCTGTCTTGAAAAACAAAACAAGTAAATTGGACGAAGGCTGACGCTGAGGAAGCTTGCGTTGCCTTGAGGAAACAAGCGAACAAGCATTGTAATGGTGCCTGACTGGAAGTAAGATGGAAGTGAATTGGGAAGATACAGTGTGTCCCTAAAGGCATGTTTCGGGAAGGAGACAACATCTGAGTGTTGAAAAATAAATAGCCCTAAGGGAGCAGATACAAGAGTTTGGGGGTGCCTTGGTTAGGGTTTCTATTGCTGTCCTAAAGTACCATGACTGACATCAAGGGGGCGGGGGGGGTTTATCTCATCTTATAACTTGCAGTCCATCATCCAGGGAAGGCAGGGCCAGAACATGGAGGCAGGAGCTGATGCAGCGGCCATGGAGGGACGCTGCTTACTGGCTTGCTCCTCAGGGCTTGTTCAGCCTGCTTTCTTGGTTATTCGCAGAACACATCATGGTAGATACATTAACATTTAACTGTTGAAAGTTTCTTTGGTGTGGAAGCATCGAGTCAGCGCTGGCATTTGTTTCTGTGTAGACACCCATCATTGGAAACAAGTACGGAGGCCAGCACAGCGCTGCGGGAAGGAACGGGAAAGCAAAGGTGATCGCCGTCACCAGGAGCACCTCCTCCACCTCCTCGGGCTCCACATCCAATGCCCTGGTCCCCGTCAGTTGGAAAAGGCCGCAGTTATCACAGGTGCATAGAGAGCGTCCATATGGGAGAAATGAATGGATTTTGCGATCGATCGTACAAACACCCGAGAACTGTCTTAGTTTACCCATACTAACACTGGACTTTCCTTCCTGTTAGCGGAGAACAAGAGAGAAGCTGATGAGTGTGCTTTCCCTCTGTGGCCCCGAATCTGGCCTCCCAAAGAATCCATCTGTGAGTAATCAGGAGCATGCAGGTGAAGGGGGCCAGAGTCATTGTGCCTTGGTGCTAGCCTTTTCTAAGTTAAGTCCTGGTATTAACCAAGAATGAAAAGGAGATGGTCCTGTCTGTTGCCAAAGCTGGCAGCTATGCTGGCCAAATGTTGAGCTGGTTAGGCATGAAAACTAAGTTGAAATTCTGCATTGATTGGTGAGGCTGACAGATTCTGGGGGGATGGTACCTCAGCTGCAGGGTGACGGCGATGATGATGATGGGCACTAATATTCCTCTCCCCCTCTCCTTCTCCCTCTCCCCCCCCATCTCCCCCCCCCCCCATCTCTCTCTCTCTCTCTGCAACAGGTTATATTTTCTTCTAATGAGGATCTGGAAGTTGGTGACCAGCAGACCAGCTTGATTTCCACAACAGAGGACATAATCCAAGAAGAAGAAGCTGCCGTTGAAGACAACAGCAGTGAGCAGCAGTTTGGCGTCTTCAAGGACTTCGACTTCTTGGATGTTGAGTTGGAAGATGCCGAGGTAAGAATGTGGGCTTTCCTGGTGTGTGTAGATGGACACGGGTGAGCCAGCCTCGGACCATGCCGTCCTCTCTCCTTGTGGAGATCAGTGTAAAATCCAGAAAGTTAAACTAAGTATGATTGCCACAGGAAGTCAGGAGCAGAAGGAAAAAGAGGAGTCCACCCCATCTTTACAAAGTGAAAAAACGAACTCATTAGTTACTTTAGTGTATTTACAGATTAAATCTTTAACATTAACTAAACAAATTCATAGCAAGGACATACATTAAAATTGATCAAACCTAGTTTCCTTGCTTTTGTTTTGCGACAAGGTCTCCTCAGCCCTGGCTTGAACCTCATGTCATTCTTCTGCCTCGGCCTCCCAAGTGTAGAGAGATGACAGGTGGGAACCACCAGACCCAGCTCAAACATAGTGCTATTTGTCACTAAGGTGACTGCCTGGTGCTCTGCATCTGGCAGGTGCCTGAGGTCCTCTCAGTGGCACCCCCAACTACATCTTGCTCAACTTCCCCCAGGGCCTGCTTCGTCTGACAGCCAAAGGGCTTTCTCTTACAAACTGATTCTGTCCATAGGATATGCCCGTCTAGAGCAGCAATTATCAACCTGTGGGTCATGACCCCTTCAGCAAACCTCTCTCTCCAAAATATCTATACTACAGTTCATAACAGCAGCAAAATTACAATTACAAACAACAAAAATAATTTTGTGGATGTTGGTCACTCTATGAAAGGGTCACAGCATTAGGAAGGCTGAGAACCACTGAGTTAGCAGTTGCCTAAATGAAAATCAGAATGCAAAAGAGCAGATTTGTCAGCCCAGGCAGCTGAGCTAGTCCCAAGGCAGGGCTCCGTGAGGCCTCTCACCACCTCCCCGTGCTTTTCCGGCCCCTCCCCTTCTTTCCAGGCCAACTCGGTAGCAGCATGATGACGTCACTGTTCTGTGACCTCACGTGCCCACATAGCAATGTTTGGGGCAAGTAAAGATCAGTTCCAGGGATGCTGTCAGGAGAGGGAGACGCTCTTAGCCCTTTGTAGCTCAACTATTGGCCCAGGTTGAAGCGCCTGCTGAGTTCTGAGGCAGCCACCACGGTAAACATAAGGGAAATGGCCTGTTGTCTTAGACTAGTGAGATCCGTTCCTGTAACTCAGGTCAGCTCCCCAAACGACAGCCCCTTACACCTGAAAAGGTTATAATAGATCCAAGAAATGGACATCCCCCAATTGTTACAAATACACATTAATAAACAGTAAGGCAAAAAAACATTTGTACCACATTTGCATGTTTCTTTTTCTAAAGAGTCAACTCAGATAGCTCGTGTGCATCCATCAGCCCCCACGAGCAGCAGTTCTCTTGCCTGCCATGTCGCACAGTTAGCTGTCATGTCACACAGTTAGCTGGTAACGAGAGGCAGTCTGTGGAGGTGCTCCCCCTGCCATGTCACACAGTTAGCTGGTAACGAGAGGCAGTCTGTGGAGGTGCTCCCCCTGCCATGTCACACAGTTAGCTGGTAACGAGAGGCAGTCTGCGGAGGTGCTTCCCCTGCCTTGCAGCTTCAAGGATATGAACCCAGTACCTGGGAATTGTACACATGCCAATAGACTTAAGCCTCTTTATTTTATTTATTTATGTATGCGTGCTCTGACTGCATGTATGCCTGCATTCCAGAAGAGGGCATCAGATACCATTTCACATGGTTGTGAGCCGCCATGTGGTTGCTGGGAATTGAACTCAGGACCTCTGGAAGAGCAGCCAGTGCTCTTACCCACTGAGCCATCTCTCCAGCCTAACTTAAGCCACCTTTAAAATACATATATACATATATATATTAAATTCTATGTATATTTTGCATTTTTCTTTTTTTATTTTCAAGAAGGGCAGGAACAAAATGGGATGGCTTGAGGCCTGGTGCTCTGCCCTACATTCCTGAGCGGCTTCTAAGTCCTTCTGCAGTTACTTATTTTTTCTTGTTCAGAATTCAAACTTCTAAGGGCTCTTGACATTTTCCTAACGGTTAAGGTTATTATTTTTTTTTTGTTTGCCTTTTTTCCTGCAAAGCGCTCTGGGAATGCATTTGAGTTCATCCAGCCCTCTGAAATGTCAGCGGGAATGCCTCCGGCTTTTAGCAGGGCCTCTGAAGATGTTTACTGCAGTTCTGCCTCTACTTCAAGTCACAGTGGTCTAACGGGAATGGAGAGGGGCTGACCTGAACCCCAGAATCAAGCAAGCCAAGGTTGCATACTTTCTGTATACAGCCATGGTTAAGATATAACAATGGGAAATACTTGGGTGGAATGGCTAAGGCAAAAACAAAGCAATCAAAATGGAACCCCTGAACGATTCTCTGGTTTTGAAAGCGCACAGTATACGTTCATTCATTCACCCATTTGCCAAATGCATCGTGAGGCCAGGTACCATTGATGTGCTGTGCTGTGCAGCACCGTCATATTTACAAGTAAAGTACTTTTGAAACCGTAACCTTGTAGAACCCGAGAGCATCTAAAATACCTTGGGAAACAGCCAGAGTAGATGGAAAGGTGCCATGGGCAGGGTTCCTAAAGTCCTTTCAGCCCCAACAGTTTGGGTTTAATCTGTCAGTTTTGCACAATTGACTCCCACCTAACATATCATTTGAAAGAAGAATTTCTCTGTTTAGGAAAAAAAATTTTTTTTTCTTTGAAAACCTCTATTTCAGACAACCCCTTCCATGTGAAGGGATATAAATTAATCATGTTTTGCCAGCTTAGTATAATTTGTCACCCCAGGGTTTTAGACTGCTAAGACTTATGTTCTTCTGAAACCGAGGCTCGGCACACACACAGCATAAATCCTAGCTGGAGCAGAGCTGAAATGTGGCATCTCTCGTGCAACCTTTTTTTGAAGTTGGCAACAGTTGTGTTTTGATAGCTTAGATCTTATTTCAAGTTGTATTGAAAAATGACCACCACGTTAGCTGTCTCGCAGATGAAAATAACTGTGACCCTGTATTGTCGTCAGTTGAATGTGGGTACTTTAAGTCAGTTATTGCATCGTACCAAGTATTGCTGTGTAAATTTTGAAGATTTTTGTAAATTTCATGTTGCCAAAGTGTACCACAGAAGCATTGTTCTACGTGTCTGTCTCCAGCTTTCCCCCAGTTCAAATCACATGTTGGCTTCCCGCAAAAAGCTAAGTCCGGAGCTTGCATCCGTCTTTGGGCTTGAGAAATCACAGAGTTCTCCCAAAAAGCATAGCATATATTTGAATGTGCGTCTTTGTTCTCTCTAACTCTGTGTGTTTTCCTTTTTGCTAACCAGGAGCTGCAGGTAAGTTGCAGCCTGGTGTTGTGTGGTTTGTGTCTCTGTCTTCCGCGTGGTCTCATCTGTGTCTGTGTATTAGATTAGAAATGACCTGGAGTGTAGATCTAGTCGGTCCCCCTGCAGCACAAGATGAATTGTCAAGAAAGTGACTTAGCAAAAATGGCCAAATAACCTTTAATCTCTATAAAGATAAACATTTGATGATGGGCTAACTGTTGAAAGAAACGGAAGGGCTGATTGAAACTCTGCTTTTGGTAATGCATTCAGTGATTTTTTTTCATCTTGGTGTATGTTTCTGGGTGTCTTAACTGCTGCAGCATCGATAAGCGCGTAGCTGAGTTCTCAGAAATTGTGTCTTGTTTTTCCAGGGGGAGAGCATGGACAATTTTAACTGGGGAGTGCGCAGGCGCTCGCTGGACAGCATTGACAAAGGAGACACACCATCCCTCCAGGAGTACCAATGTTCTAGCAGCACCCCCAGCCTGACCCTCACAAACCAGGAGGACACCGATGAGTCCTCGGAGGAAGAAGCTGCCCTCACGGCAAGCCAGATCCTGTCGCGCACACAGATGGTATTACTTTCATTTTTCCATGAAGTGGAGGGGCCTTAAGTAACTCTAAGCTTCTAATTGTCTGCGTGCCTTCTGACTGCCATTTCAGTGTGTGAAAATGCATGCACCAAAAGAAGCATTCTGGTGCTCGTGACAAAAATCAAACTCACAAAGTCTACCTATGTGCTCTGTGACACACGGCCTCCCCTCAAACGACACACATTTTTGGTGTGGGTTAGGGCACCCCCACCTCTTAGTCCACAGGTGCCCTTCTTTCTTGGTGTGCAAAACTTTGAATGTAGCGTGTAAAAGACTGAGTACAACATTGGTCCTTTTCAGGATTAAGTTAGGAGACCGGAAAGATGGCTCAGCAGCTAAGAGCATTTTCTGCTCTTCTAAAGGGAGCTGGGTTCAGTCCCTAGCCGCCCCCGCCCCCACTTCCGGCAGCTGTGACTCCATCTCCAGAAGACTCTATACCCTCTTCTAGGCTGTGTGGGCACCTGCACTCACACGCACATACCTACACACAGGCACACGTGTACACACATGACCTCTGTGTTGAGGAAGGTGAAAGTTAGTTATGCAAAGTTCTGGCTCCCATCCCAAGGGCGATGTGGCCAACTTAGGTACATGAACAAGGCTGCAAGGCTCTGCTGTCAATTCAGCAACATGTGGGCTGCACAGAAGCCTGAATTTGCAGGCATAATAAGGTTGGGATTTGGAGACAGCAGCATGGAGAGCAGAGCTGTGGCACATACAGCACAGAAGCGTCCCTAGCGTTGGCGAGGGTTACCCAGTTCTTACAAGGCTTTTGTCATGCTGAACTCAACCTGTCTCCCTGTAGCACAGACCCCTTGCTCTACACTGTGGGTCAACCCTTGCGGCAGCATTGCACTGAGCAGACAAAGTGTCAGGCTGTCTGTCTGTGGTCAGCTTCCTGTCCTCTCGGCTATTTTGACGGCTCCTTATTAGCACAAATAATTCTTTTCCAGTCCGTCCCCCCCCCCCCCCCAGTTTCCCTGATCCTCACCTGACCATGCAAGGCGAGCCAGGTTAGTGCAGATCTTGAGAGTAGCAGGCTGTCTAGTGCCTGGGCACTTCACCATGGCACTAAAGATTTGCCCTGCAGGGGACTAGTTTAGAAGAAGGAAGTTACTGGCCACAGGGACTGAGTCGGCACCCATGGAGGCCAACCATACGCTACTACAAAGCTGGCTCAGATTATACAAACTGTGTTTATAAATTCAGGGGCTGGCTTTGCCCACTTTGTAACTCTGTGAAGTTGTGTTTCCATTTATTTAAAAAAAAAAAAAAAAAAAAAAAGACCCTAGCAGTAGTGCCTGACACATGGTGAGTGCCTAACAATGGCTAGCTCTCACAAAATCCATGGGGCAGAAAATGGACTCCTTACTGGCAAGGGCAGCACCAGTCTCAGCGAGGTCAAGAAAAATCACTTGAAATTACTTTTTCTCCATAGAAAAAAGTATTTGCCTGTGTGTCGAATACTGACCCAGAGAAAACAGTGACAGTGCTTAACCTTACTGATGATACTTTATAGTGTCTTTGTTATAGACAATGCTACAGTTTTTCCTCACTTTTTCCCCCTTGTCTTATTGAAGTTGTGCAGTTGATTTTTGTGTACCCTACTGAGGGTGCACTGCACCGTGCATGCCTGACCCTCCAAAGTTCCCGCTGTCAGAAGCCCTCAGACTCAAAATGGAGCTCAGTAGTCGAATGCTTGCCTGGCGTGCATGGGGTCCTTGGTTCAATACCAGCACCACAAGAATAAAGAAATCCTCAGACTAACGGAAACATGCCTCGTGGAGCTGCGGGTGTAGCCCAGTTGGTTGAGTATTTGCTTAGCTCACACACAAAACCTTGGCTTTGATCTCAGTCACCACATAAGCTGGGCATAGTGGTACCTGCCTGGGAGGTAGAGGCAGAAGGATCAAAAGGCCAAGGGTCACTAGCTACAGAGAGTTTGAGACCTGCCTGCAATACATGAGAATCCAACCACTGCCCCCTCCCCCAATAAAACAACACCAAATACATGAAAAATACAAATTTACTCAAGACTAGTCTAGTTCTAGATGGCTTTCAAGTCTCTCCCTTTGTTTTGATTTATTTATTTGTTTTATTTATTGTACATGAGTGCTTTATCTACAGAAGACGGCATCATATCATATCATAGATGGTTGTGAGCCACCATGTGGTTGCTGGGAATCGAACTCAGGATCTCTGGAAGAGCAGGCGGCACTCTTAACTACTGAGCCATCTTTCCAGCCCATCTCCCATTGTTTAGTTAGCAACATTTAACCTCTGTGGGTGTGTGCTCCATGGTGCTGATGGATTACCTGCTTCCGTTCTGATACGTGCTAGAAGCGGGGAGAAGGCTAACTAGGAAACCCCAGAAGGTCTTTATAACTAAGCCAGTAAAGTTCTTTGGTGATGCATGCTATTTCTTGCAGCTGTTGTTGCTAATGGACGAATCCTCCTCTCCCCTCTCCCCCACCCCCCAGCTAAACAGTGACTGTGTGGCGGATGACATGATGCCTGAGCAACAGGACCTGCTTCAGTCTCAGGATTCTGCCAGCAGCAACACAACAGAAGATGTGCTGCAAATCCGGGATGAGACCCCCAGTTTGGAGGCCTGTCTAGATAATGCTAGCAGCCAGCTGCCTGAGGTGGGGAGAGATGGGGCTCGCGCATGGCCAATCTAGGCTCCCTCCAGCCCTCTGCCACATCCCTTGCTTTTTCTTCCCAAAGAGTTGTCAGATGACATGCTGCTAATTATTTGATTTGTTTTCAGTATTTCTAACCTGTTGGGTTGTTTTAAACAAAACAGTCAGACCTGGTTGGGTTGGTTTTTTTGTCTGTGTATGCGTGTGATTTTTTTCTTTCTTTCTTTTTTAAAATTGACATGTTGGAAACAGCCTACAGGTTAAAAATAATGTCAAGTGTGTCAATGAACAGTTTGCATTGCGGAGTTCGCGTGACTGGGTTACTGTGCAGGCGCTTCTGGGGGGGGGGGGAGCAGGCATTGCCTGGGGCGCTGTGTTTCTGTTGAGGACTGCTTCTGTGTGTCCCTCCCCGTCCCTTTTGCTTTGTATGGGTTTTCTGTGATTGGTGGCTATGACTGGGTTAGGACCTCAGGCTAGCTGTGTTAGCAACCGGCTCAATGAACCTTATCAAAAGACTGGAACCACTAGTATTATGGTTTTTGGAAAGGCCTGTGAGAAGAAAGGCCAGATTCCAAGCTAATGACTGGCCAAAAATAAGTAAGTATTAGTTGTCTTAGTGTTGGTTTTTTAAAAGATGGTTATAAAAAAAAAAACAATGTAACAATCGCTATGGCTCTGTGAAGCATGGGTTGGTAAGCGATAGAAACTGGTACAATTTTGTTCATCTTAATGAAATTCAGTGTCATTGCTAGCCTTGGCTCACATGGTTATTAGATTGTATTACTTTTGTGGGGCTGCGAATTGGATATGTCTGGACTACCTTTAACAGTGAGCAGACATATTTTTAAATAGAGGCATTTTGGCTCCCTGATCCAAAGAAAAATATCGATAGCTCAGTCAGGTATTCATTGGGATTTCCCTGGGGGCCAGAGTTTCAGCGAAAGGCTAGGAAGAAAGGAGATGGTGGTCTTTACTGTCTACGTTAAGGATGATTGAAAAGGCATTTACAAACATGATAGATATGTAGGTAGACAGACAGACAGACAGACAGACACACACACACACGCGCGCACACTTCAGTACAGGAACTCAGTAATATGTTGAAGGATTTGTGAAAATTCAGAGAGTAACCAGCTGTTTTCTGGCGGTGACAGGGATAGAGACAAGTTTTCAGGGTATTTGGATCTTTTGGTAGAGGGATAACATACAGAAGACATAGCACATAAACTGACATGGCATGTTCAGCTGACTGTAGTGAATTCAGGGTCCAGGGAACAAAATGGCGGAAGGACAGGGAAACGAGAGAAGTGAAGAGGGTCCGCCGTGCATGGTCAGGACGCCATTCTCAAGACCGAGACGTCATCAGAGAGCAGGATTCAGGAGCTGGCTCTGCTGACGCACATTGAATTATTGCTGGAGGGACCAGCTTAAAAAGAGGAAAGGCCTTTTTGGATCTGAAAGACTGGCCTGTGACAGCAATCATGGCGGAAGCACACACGAAGCAAGTCTGTTGACTGTGGCCTTGAATGAAACAGCAAGAGAGAGGGAGGAGAGCAAGGTCCCTTTAAGGGCACCACACCCCCCAATGACCTAACACCCCCCCCCCCAACACACAGAAAGGCCACCACCTCCCAATAGTACCACAATGGGGAGCAAGCTCTTACTTCTTAGACTTCAGGGAATATTCCAGTGCCACAGCACAGCAATACCTGTGCCAGGATAAGCAGCGTGTGTGTCGGAGCCCAGGTGCAGGTGCTACATAGGCAAGCGTCCATCCAGTCACTCACCCACTCACTCATTTCTTCTTTTTGTAGGCAGGGGCTTGCTCTGCAGCCCAGGTAGTTCTTGGAGTCATGGGAGTCCTCATGCCTCAGCCTCTTGAGTGCTGGAACTCGAGGTGTGAGCCTTCTTTATCAGCTCAGCCAGTGCTATTGAGCCCCGTCCCCTGTTAGATTCTAATTGTACGATCTGGGCATATAAAATCGGCAGCTGGTGGCATGGCACTTAGCTCTTATCTAAGAAGCAGGTGACAACTCCAGGAGTTATAATGCCTCTAGCCTGTCAGTGCACCTGCTCTCACATACACACACCCACATGCAGATGCGCACGCGCGTGAACACACCCGCGCACACACACACACACACACACACACACCTACCTCTATACAAATAAAAACAATGAAAGTAATCTTTAGAAAAAACCTTCCTCTGATCTCTTCAAGACACCTTTCTCTAAGCCCTCCAAGAGTGGCCTCAGCCACCCCAGGTGGTCATGCCGAGCCCCTTCTTTGGTTGGGTCACAGCAGACACTTGTATGTGGCTGATGCTGTGTACCATTTGAATTCCATATGCCAGTATACACTGTTGCCATTTACCTATTAGCCTGAGTCCTCTATAAGAGCACAGACTCATGATTTAATTTGCAGCAGAGAACCTGCCTAGAATAGGCTCAGAATTCGTTTCATGGGTGAGTTTTGCAGAAGAGTAAACTTCGGCACAAGTTATCGCAGAAACTCTAACCTCAGCTCACTCCTCACATTTTATAGGGAAAATTCCATTTTTAAACCAGAAAAGAAATGTTCAAAACTACTATAAATGTAAAATAATGTAGGTCACTACTGAAAAAAAGGTTTATCTTGGCTTTTAAACCAACTGTGGTAATTAATTTATTTAGCCAGTATCCGTTGGGTTTCTCCCCTTTGGCAGTCACTGCAATGTTTTGTCAACATATTAACAGTGGATAGGAAGAGAGACTAGCTAAACTGCCGCTATGCTCTATAGCACATATTTCATTATTATTCTCTAAAGGCTGGGGGTAGGAGTCATTTTGTTTGATAAATGAGCTTATAGTTCATTTAGTTTCAGAAGTTAACAACTTAAAGTTTCCTCATCCTTTTGAGAACTCTTTCTTAGCCAGGAGGCTTTACTGGCTCTCAGAGCTGCAGTGAGCTATTACTGCCTTATTGCCTGGAGCCAAATCTCCACATCACAGTCCCAGGGAAGTGAACGCAGTTGGTTGGGTTGAGTGTCTTTGTGCCTGGTCAGTATCTGGTTCTGACTTGTGGACGGGTACAGTGGATTCACTCTTGACCCATCTTCTTACCTACAATCAGAATTCTCTCTGTTCCGGTAAAAGGAATGCTAGGTAGTTCAGATAAAAGAGACTTTATAGTCATATTGCCAAGTTTTCTTACATAGAAATAGAATCTATATGAGAGGAGGTATTTTAGCAAAGTCCATAGCTTCCAGTCAACACATAAGTCTTGTACGTAAGCGGGAAAGGAAAACAGAATAAAAAGTGTTAGGTGTTCTTATATAGCAGTTGGATAATTTTTAAAATTCTAGGATAAGGATTTGGCTCTTCTATACCAGAGAAAAAAGAAAAAAAAAATAGCAATGGGACCATCTGAAAAGACAATTGTATATGTTAACAATTCAAAAATTGTACAACCTAGACAATTTAAATGGAGAT
Organism: Acomys russatus; assembly: GCF_903995435.1. Classification (NCBI taxonomy): domain Eukaryota; kingdom Metazoa; phylum Chordata; class Mammalia; order Rodentia; family Muridae; genus Acomys; species Acomys russatus. The sequence continues at coordinate 987,073 of NC_067164.1, read as the reverse complement.
GGGCTGTTGGCAGGCATCCTTTAGTGCACTGATAAAATTCTCTCAGTGATGTTGCAGTCTGCTGACGCTGCGGTTATTTCACAGGATACAAGCTCAGTGTTACAGGAGGAACTTGTTACAGCCTTTGAAGATGAGGGGCCATACATTATTCAAGATCAACAGGAGCCACTAGTGTGCCGAGGAATTCTTGATTTAGAAGAACCCGGCATGCCAGAGCCTCTGGCCCCTGAGAGCTACCCCGAGTCCATCTGCGAAGAAGACGTCACCCTGGCTTTGAAGGAGTTGGACGAGCGGTGTGAGGAGGAAGAGGCTGATTTCTCTGGGCTGTCTAGGTGAGCGCAGTCACACCTAGGGAAATGAGTGTCTCCTCATCCTCACCTACCCACGCATGTCCCTCCCCCATTCCAGTTTATGCATTTTGATGTGTTGGTATTTCGTCTATAATTTACTGTCTTCATTTTTAAAGGTAAGCACGCTATGGCTGCTTGTTTGTTTCTGTTAGCATCTCTATCCAATAAAAACACCCACCCCTAACACACCATGTTAGAAGCAACCAATGTGCCTATTTGGGCAAAATGCCAAATGGCCAAGTGTTAGAATCAATAGCAGAATGAATTTCTGGGCTACCAGAGTGAACCTAAAATATATCTAGAAGTATCTCTCAGGAGTCAGATGTGAAGTCAGATTGCTGTAGGAAGTCTGAGGGATCACCTCCGGGTACTGAAAGATACATTATTCCCTTCAGGTGTTTGTGTTGTGCATACTCAAGATGTGTAGTCAGAAGGTGCAGAATTCTCAAACAAGACTTTTCTTCATCTGTAGATTAAGTTGATGGGTTATTGCACAAGTTTTTAAAGGAAATGCTGGTGGCTCTTAGTAACTCCGCACACCAAACAGTTCTGTATTCAGAATTATGATACTAAGTCTATTTCTTGATAGTATGGCTGCCTAAGACCCACCAGTAGACATGCTGGTGTGATAGGGAAATTTTCACAAGGGCTGCCCTCCTAGGTGAAGAGCTGTAAGCAATCAATGGTTGATCAGAGAGAGGAGCCCCTATAGGATATATGATTCAAATGCTCAGCCCTAATCACATTTAGATAAGAGCAGCACTAAATGAACTCTCAGCACTGTGTGTGTGTGTGTGTGAGAGCAATAATGAAAAAGTCATGAATCTGAGAGGGAGGTAGGAAGAGAGCAAACAGTGAAGGAGAAAGAGGGTGGAATAGAAATCATGAAAATTCAGTGCTCATATATGAATTTAAAAAAAAAAATCACTGAGGGCCAGGCATGGTGGTGCACGCCTTTAATCCCAGCATTCGGGAGGCAGAGGCAGGCAGATCTCTGTGAGTCTGAGGTCAGCCTGGTCTACAAAGCGAGTCCAAGACAGCCAAGGCTACACAGAGAAACCCTGCCTCGAAAAAAAAAAAAAATTAAAAAATAAAATTAAATAAAATAAAATAAAAAATCACTGAGATGGTTTGTGTTAACGAAACACGCTGTGTGCTAGACCTGTGTGCTCAGAAGACATGCATCAACATTCTAGTCAGGAAAGTGCCTTGCTACCACACTAGCCTGCCTCCTAGTGCTGTCATATGGAGGCTTTGGCAGACATAGGTGTGAGGCTCCTTGTGGAGAGTCTAGAAGACGCTACATAGCAACAGGTGTCCTAGTCCTCTGGCGTTTAGCATCTCTCCACCCTCTCTTCCTTGGTGTTCCATGAGTGTTAGGTGTATGGTTGCCACCATGTAATACGAACCATTCAATGTCCAGACTCCAGGTTTCTCTGTGCGTATGTGACTCAAATACTGAGACTGACGGGAACACTTCATCTTTTTCCGTGGATCCAGTTTTATGTTTTGATTGATACCGGAATGATAAATTCCTCAGATGAAATAGCCACCCTCCTGTCCACTCCCTTGTCTGTTTCACTGCTAGGCGCATGCAGGTGCATCTGAAATAGCTGAGTATATGCTGTGGCTGGTAACATGGGCTTTGGGCCTGTGACTATACATGTACTTGCACACACACACAAATAATATAAAACTAAATTAAATGGTATAAAGGAATCCAAAGCAATCACAATATGAAAGCATTGGAGATAGAGTCTCGCTACATAGCTCTAGCTGTCTTGGAACTGTGTAGACCAGGCAGGCCTTGAACTCTCAGAGAATCACTTGCCCTTCTTCCCCTAGGTCTGGGATTAAAAGTATGCACCACTGTGCCCAGCCTAATGGAGGTAGATGGCATCAATCCAGCAGTAGCATATTGTAGACTTGGGTTAAGACAGTTCCTTGAAATTAAAGAGTTTTAAAATAGGAAGAAGATGCACTTACTTGTGCTGTCCTAGGGAGTCTGGGCTGCATTCTCTAAGTCAGCGGCTCTCAGCCTTCCTAACTGCGGCCTTTTAATACAGTTCCTCAGGCTGTGGCGACCCCCAACCATAAAACTTTATTGCTACTTCACACCTGTAATTTTGCTACTATTAGGAATTGTAATATAAAAATATCTGCTATGAGACCCGCAGAGGGGTTGGACGGGACCCAGAGGTTGAGAACAGCTGCTGTGAGTCAGTGTGTGTGTGTGTGTGTGTGTGTGTGTGTGTGTGTGTGTGTGTGTGTGTGTGTGTGTCTGAGAGGTTCCATTATATGATGTAAAGTTCTGTTCCTTTGAGATCGTGTGGTGATTACCATGGTTTTCATGTCTACCTAACAGTCAAGAGGAAGATGAACAAGATGGTTTTCCAGAAGTGCAAACATCGCCTCTCCCAACACCCTTTCTGTCTGCCATAATAGCGGCTTTTCAGCCAATGGCTTACGAGGACGAGGAAGAAGCCTGGCGCTGCCACGTTAATCAGACGCTGTCAGACACAGATGGGTCCTGTGCAGTGTTTACTTTCCATGTGTTTTCAAGGCTGTTTCAGGTCAGTGGTGGTTAGGGCTTCTGAACTCACAGTATAATAATCTGGTAAAACTAGGCTTCTCTACTCAATATCTCAGGTTTTAATGTCCCTACTGATTTTCTTTAACAAGCGTTTCTATGAATGTAACATTTCCTTAGTTTGTAACGTTGCACATAATTCTCCTGGTATGTTAACCACTTACTAGTACAGATGTGAAAACTGGAAGTAAAACTGCTACAGAACTCCCACACAGGGTCTAAGCTGGGTACCAGAGAAATAAAGTCAAGCTATTCAGCCTGCCCTCCATCAGCTGTTAAAGGAGGTGCCCAGTGTTTATACAGAGGTGCTAAATGATACTTTCGTCACTGGGGGGACTCATTAACTAAGGTTGCTTTTTGAGTGCCCATCCTGTGCCACTTGCTACACTAGAAGCTTTTCTTTTTTCTTTTCTCTTTTTGTTTTGCTTTGTTTTTCAAGACACAGTTTCTCTGTGTAGCCTTGACAGTCCTGGACCAGGCTGGGTTCGAACAGCAATCTGCCTGCTCTGCCTCCCTGAGTGCTGGGATTAAAGGCGTGCGCCACTGCACCAGGCTTAGTAGATGCTGTTCGATAAATAGTCTCCTCCAGCACCATGGCACGTGGGTACCATTTTGAGCATTGTGTGGGGAAAGGAGCAGCCTAAGGCACAGAGAGGCCACCTGTTAACTGTCCACCACCTTTCTCCACCCCCCACCCCCACTCTCACCCCCCCTACCCCCCCCCCATCCCCCGTGCACTCCAGCCTCCAGTTTCCTTCCTGGGCAGTCTTCAGTGCTCAGTGCTGGGGGTTTGCCTCATCTCCTGGCTTTCTATTCCTAACTCTTCCTTGCCAGTGATAGCAGGAGTCTCCCTGTGCTTTTGTTTTCTCCCCTCAGTCTCAGCATCCACTAGCACCGCCATACACATGTACGCAGATACACATTAGCTATTTCCTACACCCGGCTGGTTCACCTCTCCTCAGGCAACCTCTGGCCCACTGCCCCTGGGAGGTCACTACTCATGCTGAGGGACCCAGTAGATCTGGATTATCATTTTGGTCATTTCAGCTGTAACACTTATTTACATAAAAGTGGAGAAAGGCCGTGTGTGTGTGTGTGTGTGTGTGTGTGTGTGTGTGTGTGTGTGTGTGTGACAGAGAGAGAGAGAGAAATACTAAATGTTTCTCATGCTTTTCCACATAGACAATTCAAAGGAAGTTTGGAGAGATAACTAATGAGGCAGTGGGCTTTCTTGGTGAGAGCCTGCAACGCATTGGGACCAAGTTTAAAAGCTCGTTGCAAGTAATGATGGCGTGTTCAGAATGCCCCACCGTCTTTGTGGATGCCGAAACGGTAAGCCAGGCATCATGGTGCACATGTGGAAATCCCAGGACTTGGGAGCCTGGGGGTAGAGAGTTTGAGGCCAGCCCAAGGTGTGCAATGAGCCCCAAGCCATCCACCTCTCTATGGCGAAAGCCTACTTCAAAACACAAAGTAAATAAGATGACTACACTAGAATGTCCTTGTTTATAGGCCTTTTGTAAAGGCGGTTCTCAATTTTGAGTTGTGAGGGTTCGTATCTTTTTTGTTTTTGTTTTTCGAAACAGGATCTCTCTGCGTAGCCTTGGCTGTCCTGGACTCACTTTGTAGACCAGGCTGGCCTCCGAACTCACAGCGATCCGCCAGTCTCTGCCTCCCACGTGCTGGGATTAAAGGTGTGGGCCACCACACCGGGCTCATAGCTTGACCCTGTTGTAGATATGTAACAAAATGTCATCCCAGCCAGGCATGGTGGAACGTACCATAATCTGGACTTCAGGAGGCAGAGAAAGGCAGATCTCTGAGTTCCAAGCCAGTAATAGTATATATAGCAAGCTCTAGGCCAGCCAGAACTATGTAGTAAGACTCAGTCAGATAGATAGATAGATAGATAGATAGATAGATAGATAAAAATCCTTTCCAGTACATGAAATGCTGTATGCAACTTTGCTGGTTCTGCCCTCTCCCTAGACATGTAGAACCCAGGATGAGGAAGCTGAAGTGTCACACTCTAGAAATGTATGTCCTTTCCTGTTCTTGAACAAAATCTGGTAGGATACAGCTAGACCTCTCATCACAAAATATCCAGAGCCCTTTGGTCGCCCCTGACTTGCTGCAGGCTCTCATAGGCTAGAAAACTGCACGCTCAGAAGCGCCCAGGATGGTCAGGACCTTAGAGGTGTATACGTTGGTCTGACAGGGAGCAAAGCGTGTGTCCAATAACCAGCTGGCAGGCTCGCACAGCCTTCCAAGACTGAGATCAGTGCGTCTGCTTCCACAGCTGATGGCGTGCGGCCTGCTGGAAACACTCAAGTTCGGGGTCTTGGAGCTGCAGGAACATCTGGATACTTACACCACCAAGAAGGAAGCAGCCGAGCAGGTCAGTCTCCCCCCCCACACACACACAAACAAGCACTTGTTTCATTACACTACAAGTGCTTACCTGGGCGCAGAATACCCCAGACAGGCAGCTCTCGGTGTCCTTAAGCGGTTCCTGAGAACACAGTGAGAGGCTGCAGCCGAGGTCAGCACGGCAGAGGGGGCGGAGGGGAGGGTAAGTAGTGGTATTTGGAAATGCGAGTGACAGATCTGTGTACAGAGCAGCTGCTGCCTCTGAGAAAACTTATCTTTCACCATGGCGTTGTGGGTGGAGGAGGCGACAAGCATGGGACAGATTACAGTTGTGTCCTGCTAGGAAATGGTTGCGCAGTTCTAGTCGGCCCAGTTCTCTTAGTCAGGCCCTTACAGAAAAACAGGCAAGGGCGAATGCTCTCCCAGACAAGCATTAGGCTTTTTTTTTTTTCTTTTTCCTAAAATAGATGAAACTTTCACTAATTAGTATTAAATATTACCACATTTAAAGACCTACGAAAAATCGAGTGTGAAAACCTGGCTCTTCTTTCCGTAAACATTCTAGGTAAGAATTTGTAGCACAAACTGTGCATGTGAACACAAGTTGAGTGTCCCTGACCCAAAACTCTGAAATCTAAAATACTTAAAAATCTGAAAACTTAGCTAGCCGTGATGGCGCACGCCTTTAATCCCAGCACTTGGGAGGCAGAGGCAGAAGGATCTCTGTGAGTTCGAGGCCAGCCTGGTCTACAAAGCAAGTCTAGGACATAGACAGTGAAACCCTGGCTTGAAAAACCAAAAAAACAAACAAAAATCTGAAACTTTAAGTACCAACATGATGTCACAGCTATCCTCATGTGAAAATATAATGTAAAAAAATGAGTCCCAGAAGCTTAAATTAAGACTGTGGCAGCAATGGCAGACCAAGCAGACTGCCCCGCAAGTGGCTCATACAGTGGGACCCTTACTTTCAGATGGCTCTGTTCATACAGACTTTGTTTTGTGAACAATTAAGAGTTGTACAATGATCTTCTCTCCCTCGGGAGAGTGAGAGGGAGGGAGCGCAGTCTGAGTGGGCTGATAAAAAAATAAAAAATAAAAAAATATAAAAAAATTAAAAAAAAAAAAAAGAGTTGTACAATGAGCCGGGCGTGGTGGCGGACGCCTTTACTCCCAGCACCTGGGAGGCAGAGGCAGGCGGATCTCTGTGAGTTCGAGGCCAGCCTGGTCTACAAAGTGAGTCCAGGATGGCCAAGGCTATACAGAGAAACCCTGTCTCGAAAAAAACAAAAAAAAAAAAAAAAAAAAGAGTTGCACAGTGATGATGTACCTGTAGGTTATGTGAATACTACACACACACACACACACACACACACACACACACACACACACACACACACACAAATTCTATTCTAGACTTCTGTTTCATTTTTTAAAAAAATGAATGTGCAAATATCCTCAAACCTGAAACACTTGGTCCCAAGGCTTTTAGCTAAGATTAATAATGTACCGGTCACACAGTTACTAATAAAAATAAAAGTACCAGTGCCGAAAGAGACTCCTCAGTCAGATGGTCTGGCAAAGCTGTTGTAAGCCAAGTACTATGTTATTATTTCCAAAGGGAAGGAGAATTTAGCGGGCTTGAGAAACAACTCTGAATTTGAGGTTGGAGGATGAGCTCAGGGAATGAAAATGGTTGGACCATGGCTTCCTGTCCTTCCCAGCGGGGTGTGAGCGCATATTTGATGAAAAGAGCTCTCAGCTCAAGGAACTATCAGGCGTGATGGGGTCGCCCTATAAACACCACAATTTGTGTGCAAATGTCCGTGGAATGGCTAGGTATAAAATCCGCCTGAGTCGGGTCCACCAAGGAATGCTACTGAGGGAGTGGTTGTTACCAGGTGCCCGGGAAACCTTCCATTGCTTCATTCTTTGATCATTACCAGATACTATCCTTTGCTTTTGTTTGGCTGGTTTGGTTTTGTAACTTCAGTCATTCTGGTAGGTACGTGGTGGAAACTTATCTTACAATTCCTTTGTCAAGAGTATCTGAGCATGGAAATCTTCATAAGGGCAGCTTGTGAATTCTGCACGGGTCTATATAAATAAGCTGGTTTTCTCAGTTACTGTAAAATTATTTTTAATTATTTTCTCAGTCTTTATTTTAAATATAGGCTTCCCTTATAGTTTGTGGGCAAGGAAGGGGCTTACTATGGCATGCGTGTGGCGGTCATAGGGCACCTTGTGGAAGTTTCCTCTTTCCTTCCACTGGGTCCCAGAAACCCAACTCAGGTCATCAGACTTGGTAGTGAGCACCTCTGCCCACTGAGCCTCATGTGTGCTTTTTATTGGATGGATGTATTGAGACTACTTTTCTTTCTCCTGACGCTATAATTCTCACGACTGAAGGCTCTTTTGATGACCAGAACACTTTTGCTTTAATTCAATGCGAGGTAACAGTCTCTCCCACCGTGGTTGTGCCTGGTGGATCTTCGGAAGTCACTGCCTATCCTAGACACTGTGGCTGGTACCATAACAGCTCAGTGATCAGGATTCATTGGTCCACATGCCTTTCCAGCACAGCTCAGCACCACCTGCATGCAGCCTGCAATGGTCTGTTACTCCCTCCAACCACTGGACTTCACAAGACAAACCCTTAAGAGGCTTTTTACAGTGTCTGCTTCAAGCTTTGGGAAACTCTGGCCCATACTACAGCATGACCAGCCATAGAGGAAAAGAGAGGCATCCCAGCTATGAGCCCGCAGGTCAGGAGGAAGTAAGGCCTGCTTGGAGCTTTGAGGCTCTGGCCAGGCCATCAGAATCAAACCACCAACAGTGCATACATTTATCTGATATTGGTTATATGCATAGCAAATTTTTTTTTTCTCCTCACTGTTATTTTAAGCCATCACGTTTTAGGGTGCTTGATTGTATAACAACAGATTAACTGCTTTTAATGAGGTAACATCAAATGCACAGAGATAAATCTAGCTAACGGTTTGCTAGACTGTCACCGTTCCAGACATCACCGTCACAGCCACCATCACGTCCCATTACTATAGCTCATTACCATGAGAAAAGACCACAGGACCAAACTGTGTTTCTTTTGTGCGTCTGTCAAAAAACCCAATTTTGTAAAGATAACATCTGTAGAATTAATGTGCTTGGAAATCGGACAGCATACTAATGGGGTTCTGAAATTCAATTCTGAAATGTACATGGACATACAAATGGCTGATAATCGCAGAGTTTTCTTGGACGTAGGTCACTGACCTCTGACTTTCCGCTTGCATCTGGCCCACTGTTTATTTTCTGTAAATGAAGTCTTTTGAGGACATAGCCACCCTACTTGTTATTTTTCCTACCTAGAACTGGGTTTATATCTGCCACCAAAGTTAACATGGTTTGACAGGCCCAAGGCAGTAACTAGAACCACAAAGTCTTGGAAGGATTGGACATTTATCTCCCCAGCACTGTGGGGACTGTAAATTATTTTTCCTTCCGGTTGCTCCTCCTGCACAGTTGGGCTCACTGTCTGGAGCTGCTTTTGCTGGAGCCTTTAGTCCAGTTATCACTGTCACTGATAACTGCAGGTCGCAGCACACAGAAATCTTAGGGTGTGAATTTAGAGCTGCCACTATCTGCCCACTCTCTACAGCAAGGGGCAGATGCAGGGCTCACGCCAGTACTTGACCAAACTCCTGGCTGATGATGCTTCAGTGCCCCTCATTGGCTCGGAGGATGGCTTGCTTGCACCGAAGCTGCTCTGTCAATACCCAGAAACAGAGCCGCCCACCTCCTCAGCAGCTCAACTTTTTACCTTCATTTGAGGGAAGAAAACACTGAGAGCAACTAGGTAGGAAGTAGACTTCTCCACACAGCTCTTCTGCTACGTCTACACAGACTGTTAGGAGGTTAGTATGCAGCCATGGGATTATTATTAGGAATAAATTAAAAAATTACTACATTAATGTTGCCTAAAATGCTAAACATGGTGTGCAATATTTAAAATGTTTAGACTAGTTGGTAAATAATCAACTGGAACAACTTTTCCATTTACTAGTTTACTTGGACAAACTGGGCAAGTAGTTAAGTGTATATGCATCCTAACAAGCTGTATAGAGATCGAGGCATAAATTCCGTGGTAGATGTCACCGAGATGAGGAAATCTGTCGATAGCTACTGACAGTGGCTGCCACCAGCCATGCTCTTACCAGAAAGGTTTAACATGTTTTTATTTCAAGATGCTGTCAAGAAAATAACCCAAGGGCCGCTATTGTCTGAGTGGTTGTGATAAAAGAGACAGAGGTCAAAGAGAGGTTGTTTTTGAAACAATTGCCATTTCTAATTTTAATTCCTTGCATGTAGAATAATATGCTGCAATTGAGAATTTTAAATATCTAACACTAAAATCTTTTCCAGCTACTTAGTGTAGCTGGTGGTTTTTGTCAAAAGAAGTCACACACACACACACACACACACACACACACAAAGAAACAACAACAAAACGCAGTCAGCCAGAAGAACTGACAACATCGAACCGCCAAAGCTCAGGGGCCTTTGGAAACTCTGTGTCTCCATTTTTCTGCATCCACAATGCTACTCTATTTTACATTAGTATCGACTTTAAGAACAGCCCCCAGGTCAAGATAGTCCGTGTATATCCACAACGCCTCAGAGAGAGTGCGCTTGTCATTTATTACCATCCAAAAAGATAGAAAGTAAATAAAAATGGGATTTAGATGGATCTTGGTTTCTGTTTCACTAATTAAAATTGGCATGAGTCTTTAGAGAACTAAACTTCGGCGTGAGCACTCAGCCCTGGCTCATTTTTCTGTAAGTAGCCTTTATTAAATTGACCAAGGAGAAGGTGAATCTTTCATTTTCCGAATCTCACATTTAGACACAAAGGTCAGATAAGACAGTGACGATTTCCAATAAAATCCACAAAGCGAAGGATCTTGCAATATGGGACGTTCCGGGTCCTAAGAACACGGACTGTGTCCTTGTTAATAAACTTATAGTGTATGCATCTTGTTCTATTGATCCCATGTTCATTTGTTCCATATGAATTATTGGCCTTAAGTGGATATAAGATTGTGTCTACAGCTGGTCCTAGCCTTCCAAGCCAGTTTCTGGTTTATGTAGACAGACTTGTTACAGCACTAGTTTTGTTCATTACAAAATGAGTATTGAAATTTGTCCTTCCTTATCTCTACAGTGGCTAGACAATTGTAAGAGGACATTCGGTGCCAGCGAAGATGTATACAGGATAAACACCAGTGCACAAGTAAGTCTTCTACTCTCTGCTGGGTGCCTACATGGAATATTATTAAAAAATGTATACATATAATTGTCCTAACTAATATCCTTAGAGAGAATGTTTGTAAGCCTTTTTCATTTTGGTTATCGGAACAATCTTTCTGAAAGTTAGGTTCAGTGAAATATTGGCTTAGTAATGAAAACTTCACTTTAATAAAAGTAAACAACCAGCTTGCGACTGGAGCTTAATAACAGTTAGCAGATAAGCAAGATGGGTATCTAGACAGTCCGAATTGGCATCTAGTTGCATCTGCCTCTTAGGGAAAAAAAAGAAATGGTTGCACATTAGTATTCGGTGGCTATTGTCTGGTGAGAAAAGCAAACCCAGAGCAATGTGCTCCCTTGTCTATGCCGCTGTAAATGTAAAAGTGGGGGGGGGGGGCATTAGATGGTGTCCTCCAGTCACTGTATGCAGTAGGAACTTATTTTCATTTTTTCTTCTTCTTCTTCTTTTTTTTTTTTTTTTTTTTTTTTTTTTTTTTTTTTTTTTTGAGACAGGGTTTCTCTGTGTAGCTGTGGCTGTCCTAAACTTTGTAGACCAGGCTGGCCTCGAACTCACAGTGATTCACCTGCCTCTGGCTCCCGAGTGCTGGGGTTAAAGGCGTGCACCACCACACCCGGCCGAGCAACTCATTTTCTTAGAGAAAGGAGCAGCCACAATACGAGTTCCACCCATCCTCCTCTGGGAGTAATATGTTGAGACCTATGCGCTATTCCAGTGGGAACACCCTCATGCTAGGAGAACCTATGCGCTATTCCAGTGGGAACACCCTCAGGCTGGGAGAACCTATGCGCTATTCCAGTGGGAACACCCTCAGGCTAGGAGAACCTATGCGCTATTCCAGTGGGAACACCCTCATGCTAGGAGAACTCCTTCAGCAGCTTAGCCATCGCCATGCCTGACATTTGAATTCCTACTTTTTTCAACTTCAGTTACATTTATAATAGTATATCTCCACAAAAGTTACACTATAATAAAAATCTGGAATTTGGAGAAGAATGAAATCTTGAGGAAAAACCATAGCTTAACTGTTAAACTTTTCAGGCACAGGCCATAACATTGTTTCAGAGTCATTCTCTCTCTTTTGAAGACGAGGGAACTGGGGCTCAGAAGGACCAATATAGTACACATAAAGACTCAAACCTAGACAGGTAATTCTAAGCTCTGTACCATTAAAATCGTGAGTAAAGAGATGAGCGAGACAGACATGCTTTTGCTGCTACCTATGAGCAGCTGTATAAACTAGGTAGAAAGGTGGAGTGGTTCGTCTATTCCTTCCTCCTCTAAAACAATTCCATCATCTCTAAGACTCTTAACTCGGTTAACAGCACAAGATGTGCTGAGTGAAAAACGGAGGCTGCACTTGGGAGTAACTTGTATCTCTCCTCCAGTCTATTCAAGCAGTCAGTAAATATTTACCGAGTTCATGGAGACAAAAAAATCTATCACGTAAACAAACATCAGTGTACTTAAAATGTGTATGTGCCATCCTCAAAATCTGCTTCCATTGCACCAAGACCAATTTTGGTAATTCACAGCTATAGAGTGTGTGCCTTTGCCTGTAACCGTTGTGACCGTATGCTTTATCGGCGCATGTCAAAACCAACACTCTGGGCTTGTGTGTACAAATCAGCTCCACTTATCATGCTAACATAAGGAAAGGGATTTAAAACTCAAATTCCCACCTGAAATAAACTACATGAAGTAAAGCCTCTTGCTACTACTGTTTGATGTTTGGATTGCGCTCTCCTAATATCACTGGGCCACTGTTTGCATAATTTATGTGTGGAGCTAAAGGTCACCTTTGCTTAGCAAATTCTTCCTAAACTGACAGGAATTAATGTGCTTAAAATCAGCCCTCTGGAGGAAACCAGTCAGAAAAGCAGGCTCTAGAAGCTCCGTTTACGTACCAGCAGTCTGTTTTAACTCAGAGTGACTCTTCTCCACACGGCCAACACTTTTCACTGCATATTTCTCCTATTTCACATGCAGCATCTTCCCTTGATTCAAGCCCAGTTAGGTCAAACTTCTCACCTAGATGGCATTTGAAGTATAGCATAAAACTCACCAGCCGCTGGTGTTGTGCCCTGTGGCTCACAGCATCAGTGAGACAGCCTGAGAGCTAAGTAGAGACCAACAGGTAGGAAAAGTCTAAAATGAGGCACTCTAGAGAGCCTGCCTGATGCTGGGTGGGGTAAGTATTGCCTGTGGAAGATTTTGCCCCGATTTGGCCAACCTTTTGGTTAAAAAATAATAATGATGATAAATGGTAAATTCATTTTATAGGTTTCCCACTGTACTCATGGAAATGTTATTACAGTTGGGTTGGGGGGGGGGGCGAAAAACCTAGATCAAAGAATACAACAGCTAAAGGTCTGAAGATCACTTTCTTCTTTTTTATTCTTTGTGGCTTGTAGACAAAAATAAACTATAGCTCAAATTAATCTTATTTGCCAAAAGAAAACAAAGCCTGCCCTGAGTTCTTGCCGTGAGTGTCCAGAAAATGGCATTCTGAAAATGACTTTCTAAAACTTTCTTCGGGGTATAAACGCATTCTTCCGTTTGCATGGGGCACCTGTACCCTTCGTTACGATGATTTCTTACACTAATTCTTGATCTCTTTCTCTTTGTATTTTTTGTGACCCGATCACCTTGCTTAGCAAATGGGAGTTCTAGCAGTAAGTGGCCTGTCTTGATTTATAGATTCCTTATCCTTGCGAGACAAACTGGTTTTCATCTGCCATTTGTCCTCTTGTGACCTACCAATGTTTTGTCATTGACCGCTTTGAAAGTCGTATGTGCTTCAGTTTTGCATAGCCCTAACCCATGACACGTCAGTCCTATAAAATGGTGAATGGTGGGATGTTATAACGAATACATACATGCAACTAGCGGTTGCACCCTTATATCTGACATATCTCCCTTTACACATTAAACTTGAAATTGTACATGCCAGCTTCGGTCTCACTTGCACGAGATCACCAAGTGGTTTTCTTTAAAAGTCCCTTTATTTTGGTAAGAGGACACCCAGTTTTGCTCTGTGCCCCCTGAGGGGCTCATCTAGAACCTTGGTGGGATCAAAGCCTGTGTACCCTCAAATTCTTCCCATCGTCAACTTAAAATCTTAAATTTGTGTTGAGTCCTCCCCTGGAAAGCAGCCTATATATTGCCTTCTGACACTGTCTGTCCAGTGTGAAAATGTGCTTCCTACTAAAACGGAATTGTGTAACCAGCAATGAGCCTTGTTATTTGAATGCCAGCCCCCAAAGCACCTTTCACCTGCCTCTTATCAGCTTCCCACCATATTAACTTGCTTACCACAGAAGCACAAATGCCAAGACAATCTTAACAGATTTGCAATGTTTTCCCGGAAGTTCACTGTCTCTTCAGACCCCTCACTTGGTTAACCTGAGTGAACCTTGCTCGTTTCTAGGAGCTGGAACTCTGCCGGAGGTTGTACAGGCTGCACTTCCAGCTGCTGCTTCTGTTCCAGGCTTACTGCAAACTCATCAACCAAGTAAATACGATCAAAAACGAAACAGAGGTAAATTCCAGTGGGCACCAGGGGTAGCTCTGAGAGTTGTAAATATATGCTGTGTATGGGGGGCCCTGCATGCGTACGCTTAAGTATATACATGCCTTGTTAGAATGCTCAAAGTCAAAAGCCACTTACATCAATTTTTCCCCCCAGTTGATCAATTAGCTATTTTTCAGATTGATGTGCCACCTCAGGCCATTTAGTAAACGAGAGCTGATATCCAACAGGTTGGGCCAGGTTGGGCCAGCAGTTCGGTAGTAGAAACAGACCTAGAATCGAAAGTAAATCATGCAGAAAGTTGTACTGGGAAGCTCCTAACATCCTGTTTCTGTAGTTTTGTGAATGCACATAGCATTAATGCAAAGGGTGATATATAGGTTCACAGTTACTGACAACAACCTTTCTCTCCCCTCCTTACATGCTGGTACTAAAATTGTCATTGGGAGAATAACTGAATATTTAAATTTTTATATATAGATAAATATCATGTGTGTGTGTGTATATACACATGATACAAACACACACATACACATAGATACACACATACATATTTCTATGAAATATCCTGGGTAAGTAACCTTCTAAAATATACTTTATTTCACTGTCCAAAAGTTATAATCTTCAAAAATATAGTATTAAACATTTATTGCAAAGTGATTTTTCTAGAATCTCTAAACCTGGTATAGGACTACTTACTTGTCTGTGTGTGTGTGTGTGTGTGTGTGTGTGTGTGTGTGTGTGTGTAGGTATAGTACATTATATATGTACTGTGATACCCAATAATCAGGAGGTTGTAGCAAGAGGCTCTCGAATTCAGGGTAGCCTTTTAGAGTTCTTGTTTAAGTCTTTATTTGGTGACTAGTTTATATTCCTGCTGAAAGAAGAGCGCTTCTACCATCCTCTCTACAGCCTCCCCCAGCCCCCTGCTTCTACCATCAGCTCTACAGCGCCCCCAGCCCCCTGCTTCTACCATCATCTCTACAATCCCCCCAGCCCCCTGTTTCTACCATCAGCTCTACAGCCCCCCCAGCCTCCTGCTTCTACCATCAGCTCTACAGCACCCTCCCCCCCCCCCCGGCCCCCAGCAGCTGATTAGGCCCCTTCTTTGTGGCTGACTATAAGAACACATCCTTAAAGGCATATTTGTTTTAGGTCATCAACATGTCAGAAGAACTTGCCCAGCTGGACAGTATTCTCAAAGAAGCTGAGGCTGCCTCGGAAAATGAAGAAATCGATATTTCCAAAGCTGCGCAGACCACAATAGAAACCGCCATCCATTCTCTGATTGAAACTTTGAAGAACAAGGAATTTGTGTCGGCTGTAGCACAAGTCAAGGCTTTTAGGTAAGCTGGGCAGGGACGGCACAGCACCGTGGTACATTCCCTCAGTAATAAAGATGTTCGCCGGGCAGTTTTGTTTGTAGGCTTTAACCTAAAACATAGCCTGTGTGGTTATGATGTACACCTCAGAACTTTTAACGCTCTGTTTCCAGAACCCTCTGGCCCAGTGACATCTTTGGCAGCTGTGAGGATGACCCCGTGCAGACGCTGTTACATATCTACTTCCACCACCAGACGCTAGGCCAGACGGGTAGCTTTGCGGTCATCGGCTCAAACCTGGACATGTCAGAGGCTAACTACAAACTGATGGAACTTAACCTGGAGATCAGAGAGTCTCTTCGCGTGGTGCAGTCATATCCACTTCTAGCACAGGCCAAACAAGTCGGAAACGAGGCAAGCACAGGATTCCGAGACCCCTCCTAACTGGAGAGGGAGTAAGCCGCGGACGATCAAGGATAGTAACGAAGCACCTTTTTGAACCCTCGTGACTCACCGATAACTTTGGGTAGTCTACTAACTTCAGACTGTCAAAAAAAAAAAAAATTTTTTTTTCTAACTGCTTGACTGCTGCCTAGACCTCAACAGTACCTGTATGAAGAATTTTTTTTTTTAATTAACCTATGTGAAAAAGAAAAAGGGCTAAAAAGTGATGCATAAAAGTGATGCGTACATTACTCTGGAGAAAGAAGAATTCCGAGGATGTTTGCAATAATGGCCTCCAAGACATTGCAGGGCAGGAGAAATGAGGCTGGGATCGGGGCCGGTTCATTTCAGCTGAAGACCTGCGCCTACAGAGCCACTTGGGTTTCTAGCCGTCACCAACATAATGTACAGTTGACACTTCATCAACTTGACCACCCAGTCAGATAACAGACTAATTTGCAAAAACCATTGGGTCTGGGGTTTTGTTTTACTTTTGTTTCCCAACTTATGGGATAAGGGTTTGGGGTGTTTGGTTTTTTGTTTGTTTGTTTTTTGTAAAAGGAATTATGTGTGTGTGAGTTGGGGTGTGTGAGTGTGCGACAGTCTCATTTTCAAAGGTGTGGGTGTCTGGTGACCGTTTCTCAGAGCCTAAAAGAGCACTGCAAGATTATTTTTGAAGAAATTTTATTTTATTAGATCTAACTCTTCATAGTGTGTAAATGTTAGAACACTTTAATAATATTTTAAGACTGGGTTTTCCCAGTGTCTCAAAGAAGAAATAATATATCTGTTAACGTTATTGGACTCTGCTGCTCAGCTCTCTGGTCAGTGCTAATGTTGATACCGTCGATAACTAACCAAAGTAGATGCCTGCAGAGACTTTAAAGTGTAAAATAAAAAGACGTTCGCTGCCCGTCAGCGCTTCTCATTAGACATGTTAACTTATTTTACTCCGTAACTATTACAGACACTGCATAGGCTAAAACCTGTATTTTCTCGTACCTTCGTGCCACGCACTGTTATACCAGAGTACACGTACAAAGCTAAGGGAACAGTTGTGGTCCCTGAGGGTGGACTGTGTTCTGCGGGCTCTGAAGGCTGCAGGCATCAGAGAGAAGAGGTGCAGATGACCTGCGTGTTGATGCAGGGCTCAAGCGTTTCAGGCTGAAGGGACCTTGGGGCTGTGGGGGAAAGGACAGGAAGCCTGAAGACTGACTCGCAAAACACACAATATCCTTCTCCCTCCACTGTCTAAGTCCGTAGCATAACACAAACTGGATCCTCTGTCCTTTTTTTAAAAAAAAAAAATAGCATTTTGTAAAGGAAATGAATGTAGGCCCACAACTCCTGATTGGAAAGGAACACCTTGTATTTTTATATGCATCTCTTTTTCCACTGTGACTTTTATTTTCAGCCTGGGCTCTGTGGCTCCAGAGTTTGGAATGTAGAAATGAATTGCTTAGCTTTGCCTTTTCCTGGGGGAGGGGGGGCGTGGACCCTGACAGGGATGTAATTATGCTCCAGTGCGTTCATCGAAGGCTCCATGCACACCGTCGGACTGCTGGCCATAGTTATGTTTCCTGTAAAATTCCTAACTGGTCACAGCACACTCATAATCACTGTATTTTTTGACCCAGATTTAAAAAAAAAAAAAAAAAAAACAATTATTTTAATGGTGTTCTGGTACTGTAAATGGTGTCCTTTAAATTATTAATAACTTTTGGGTTGGGGGGACCAGGCACAGGGATGGTGTCCAGAGACACACCACACTTCTCATCCCCTCTCTCCCATTTTTCTCACCCTCCTTACATCCTTTTTGTTAAAAATAAAAAAACATTGTAGCTGTTGGTTTGTGTGGTATTTTAAGAAGAAGAAAAAAAAAAAATAAAGATGACTATAAATGACATCATGGTACCTGTATAGTTCTGACGTATAATTTTACTTCAAAAAAGCAGAAGAAAAGAAGTTAGATTGGCTACCCAAACTTTTTGAACAATTTATATGTAACTAACTTGGTACTGATGTGAAAGAAAAAAGGAATACATCTATTAAAAAAAAAAAAAAAAAAAAACAGATCCATTAGAACTGTTCTCCCATTACACGTACACTTGAGTCATCTATCCTCTGACCCCAAAGTTTGCATATACAAACAGAATCATTAGTGCCTAATTTTAATCAGCTCCTTTCAATCCATGAGAACCTAATGTTTGCTGCATACAACCCTGTTCACTGAATTCATCATTTTAAATAGTTAGGAACTAGAGAGACCAGGCAGTTTCCTGGTGCCGCTCTATAGGAAGCCAGAGTACAGTTACGGGATTTGGAGCTGTATCAAGGTTTAGGGACTCTGGAGGTAGAGCTGTTAGCCACCACCTCTCTTGGGTTGAAGCATTGCTAAGGGACCTTTTAGGAAAGATCATTATCAGAACACAGTGATGTGAACTACTCTGTCCACACAGCACATCTCTCACACTTCAGGAAACACACTCCATAGTTTCTCCGTGCCCCCCCACCCCCCATACACACACAGATTTCAAAGTGGTTCACGGTTACTTAGAAAAGTAAGAGCCAGGTGCGGAGGTGCATGCCTTTAATCCCAGCACTCGGGAGGCAGAGGTAGGCAGATCTCTGAGTTCAAGGCCAATCTGGTCTACAAAGTGAGTCCAAGACAGCCAAGGCTACACAGAGAAACCCTGCTCAGGAAAAAAGAAAAAAGAAAGTAAGTGTGAAAATTACATTTAAAAACTAATTCTTTCTACAAGGGATGGGATAACCATTGAGATGTAACAAGAATAAATTAATAATAAAAAAAATTTTTTTAAAACTAATTCTTTCAACATGCAGAGGTGGCATTTGGAATATCTGCTGGTAGCCCTCCACTCTCGGGATCTGATGCTCTCTGGTAGCCCTCTGCTCTCAGGGTCTGATGCTCTCTACACTCTGGGTTGCATACGTGAACAGTGTGGTTTTGTGGGTAGGTTTCTTTAGTCCACTCTACTTGGCGAGTGCTTTCTGAGTACATAGTATGCATGTCTTGTCCCACCAAAAGCACAGGAGTTAACTGGATTACCCTTGCCAGGACCTAGTTCCAACTTTGTGAAAGAGGCCATGAGAACAAGTGAACCACATCACAGTTAACCACACAGCTCTTGGTGCTTCCTTCTCACCAGCCACCTTAGTCTCTAGAGCTCCTTATCTGTCTCCGGATACCCAGAGTGCTTTGCTTTAAAAGGCAACCTATCCTAATGCTCCACCGCCTACCACATGCATTTAAAATGCTTTAGAGGGGGCTTGAAAGAGAGATGGCTCAGTAGTTTGGAGCACTGATGATGTCCTTGTGGAGGAGCTGCGGATCTGAGGTTCAGTGCCCAGTACCCACATGGTGCCTCCCAACTGCAACTCCCACTCCAGGAGATCCGGTGCCGTGTGCTACTTGAGGCACCAGGCATGCATGCAATACACAGAACGTGTAGGCAAAATGCATACGCATAAAAGTAACAACGGATAAAAACCCTTTTTAGTGCCTTCTCCTGGATAACTACATATTGGCCAGCCCCAGCAAGGGTCTGAAAAGCTCCCCAGTCTGATCTTGCTAGTTTCACCTGCTACTCAGTAATTGACCTCTGGTTGGTTTTTTTTTTTTTTTTTTACCATGGATCTTCACACATGTTGTCCAAGCCTGAAACACAGCTTTCTATCACACTCAATTCAGATTTTTCAGCTCCATTGGTCTAAGTCAGACAATGCTTTCTTGAGGCATTTAGCTAAAAAGGTTCTGCATCTTTTCAGTCCTCTGAAAACAGACAGCCCCTCTCAGCATCACCAAGAGTATTTGCTGTGCACCCGGACAGGGCCCAAGGCTGACGGCCCTCTGCACATCCACCAGCTTGATCCATTTGGGCCCAGGTGGTCCTGTCCCCTCCACACAAGGACCCACGAGAGTCTCCGAGCCCACTTTGGACTTTTAGCACATTTCTTCGAATACTTGCTCGTGCCCATGATGTCAGACTCCCATCCATGTTCTGGGAGAAGTGTGTTGGCTGCTACCGTAACAAATGTTTATAAGACTGAAAGGGAGCAGAGTTTTCACCTGTTTCCAACTATGATGTTTGTGTTAGACCAATAACCAACACGTGTTTCATTAGAGGCACCTGAGACTGTACCCAGCACCACTGTCTGCCAGTGGCCTCTCTAGGTTCCCAAGAGGACCTTTAAATTAAGAAGGCCCAATTTAAAATTAAAAAAAAAAAAAACGACACAACTTTATTGTGTGTGGGTCCTATTTAATAACATCTTTCTTAGAAACTTCAGACCTACAGACCAAATCTATAGATCTTTTGTCTATGAAGTCTTAAGAAGTCAAGTGCCTATAACCTTCCTAAGTATCCCTGGCCCACTCTGCCATCAACAGATGTTAGCAAAAGTACCAACTTTCAACACAAGCTCTCCTCAAACTGAGACATAAATTGGATAAAGCCTCAAGCTGTTTGCAAAACCTTTTATTCACAGGCTTTCTCAAAGGACATTGTCTTTCATGAGTTATTTTGAGAAGGGGAAAGGGAAGGGGGCATAGGAGAGAAAGCTCACTTGTCCGCTCCCAGCAGCCCCACCTAGCAGACACATTTTCAACTTTCACTAAATGATGTATTTGAAGCTGAAAGTGCTGTCACAGGACAGGCGTTTGTCCTTGCATCTCCCACACAAGTCTTGACGATGGGGTCGTTTGGGGTCCACGTGGCGAAGTCTGACTGGGCAGGCACATCTAGTCCTTTTACAACTCTGAAAGATCAGAGTGAAAAGTACAGAGGATGAGCCCCCTCTCCCCTTGATTCTTGGAGCTGCAAAGCAGACTACAGAGCAAGTGAAGCATGTGCTGGATGGACATTGAAAGCCAAGTACAGAGTGGCTTACGGCACACTCTTATAGAAAGGCGCCTACTGTCCCCTTTTCTAAATGGAGTCTTAATGGTTTTCCGTCCTTGGTTCCTCAGTGCACACCCTAAGGTAGTTAATTCTACAATTACCAGCTTAAATGCATTGATTGGACTCTGCGATTTACATTAGCAGGTAAATACTGTCACTTCTTTCTTTTTTAAAGATCATCTAAGCGAACGCTTCGCCGCCATAGTTATGGGGGAAGCACATAAAGTGGGACAGACAATTTAGAATGGCCTTATGGGAAACTCCCTTTGTGAACTCCCAAGCAAGAAAGGATGAAGTTCAACTTGTTGTGTTTAATACTGTAACTTGGATAGGTGCGTCCTCCTCAGCACTGGGGTGACACGGCACCACCTCAAGCTAGCAGAGGTCATCTGCTATATTTTCCCTTATGCCAAGTAGAGTGAGCGCCAGGTAAGCAACCTGACTGCAACAAGGCACTGCAAACAAGGTAACAGATTCTAAAGAAACTATCCAATCAAGTTGTGCAAGAGCAGAAGGGATCATCATCCCATTTCACAGGGCAGGAAACTTTCTACCACCCTGGCTGAAAATAAGAAAACAAAGACAGAACCTGAGACTGCTGGGAACCTAACCCACTTTTAGAAAATATATTCCAAAAGGTACACACAAAAACCCCCATCCCCAAATGCAAACATTTGATTTACTTGACAGGTGATATCCTCCACTCGGTAAGGGTTGTAGGATTTCTGACATACTCGGCAGAACTGTTTGAAGTACACCTGTGGTGAGAAAGAGCACCCACGTGAAGCAGATGCCCAGCTTCCAAGCAGAAACCGGACACCACGCCGCTGTCTCTTACCTTGCTGGTGCCCTGCACACACCACACATAGGCGCTCTCCCACCGGATGTTGCACTCCTTGCAGTGATAGTAACCATACTTCTGCTCTAAGAACTGAACAGCAGGAAACCAGACTTTAACCGAGTGATGCCCAAACTACCCTCATTTTAGAAGGTGGGACAGATTCTGCTTGATACTTTAAAAGTACCAAATTTCAGTCTACATCATGGTGGGAAATAAGACCTGGTTTGGGTTGGCCTCTAAACTAATCAGGTGAGCTAATAGCGCAATCAAACAAATATGTAGCCGGCCAAACAAAATGACTTATATACCAGACTAATTTGGCTTACTGGCAAGTTTTTTTTTAATTATTATTAAATGCTATTTTTTATTTAATTATTTTATTCAGATTACAGCTCAATTTTTTCCCCTCACTTGTATCCTCTCGTTCCCACCTCTCTCCCGCTTTCACCCTATTCCCCTCCCCTAGGTCTGTGACAGAAGAGGACCTCCTCCCCCACCATATGGTCATAGGCTATCAAGTCTCATCTTGGTAGCCTGTTTATTCTTTCTCTGAGTGCCACCAGGCCTCCCCAGCAAGGTGAAGTGGTCAAATATGGGGCACCAGAATTCATGTCAGAATCAGTCCCCACTCTCCACACAACTGTGGAGAATGTCCTGTCCATTGGCTAGATCTGAGTAGCTGGCAAGTTTTTTAAGACAAGAGAAAAACCAAACACCCAGTGCTGTCTGGGGCCCAGATTCTTTCATTAGTCATGATCTTAGGACATTCACAGATGAAAAGTTATTACTCTGAGGGAGAAAGGCTCTTCTAAACGTTCTGAGGTTTTCAGCCGACATTAAATTCTCCACGAGGCTAATGAGGTCTCCAAAAAGTCCTGATACATATCTGTAAGTATAGCTCACTTCGTCTGAACTGTGTAGTGTTAGCACCTGATTCTTAAACTTCCCCACCTTCCCACTTAGTGACAAGTTGGAAACAAGTTTTTATAATTAGCTCTTTAGGACTGGTACCTAAAGAGCACCTTATGCAATTGTTACAGGTGAGCAAACACCACAGAGGCCAAAAGGCTGAAGATTTCTGCCTAAGATCACACCCAGCCGCGAATGACAATAGCCAAGTGCTCTTACGAGCATCTTTCTTCCTCCACTGCTACCCCCATCCCCTAACACAAGCACAATCCTACTGAGGTAACTGTGGGGGGTGGGGGGAGAGAACAAGGAATTCCTTGGAGATTACAGCTGCCCTCCCTATGCCCCCAAGCCTTGTTTGGCTAGCCTAGGCACTCAAGACCAACCAAAGGCTTAGCGGTGCTGGCCTTGGGGATGAATGAGGAGAGTTGCTTGGTTGGTTTGGGAGGGAGAAGCCTCAGCTGTGGTCCAGACTGGACTGTGCGCATTCAACACGGGGGCCTTATTTATGGTGTCCATGTGACCAGGATAAAGTCATTACACTGTCATTTCCCCATGAACAGAGACTGCCAATGAGTCAGGCCACATATGTGCTGGTTTTGTTGTGTAAACGGCTCCCTCTGCGTTAACAGCCAGCGGCTGCAAGATCTTATATGTTGAGGGGCTGGAGAGATGGCTCAGCTGTTACAAGCACGCCCTGTTCTTTTAGAGAACCCTGATTCAGTTCCTAACCCACATGGTGGCTCACAACCATCTGTAAGCCGCCAATCCCAGGGCATCTGACGCCCTCTTCTGCTCCCATGTCTCCACTACTACCAAGTGCACATACACGCAGGCAAAACGCCCGTACACATTATTAAAAAAAAAAAAAAAAAAAAAGCATACACACTGATGGCATTGAAGAATTCTATGCCGTGCATCATCCAGAGTCCCCAGCTTAGCCCCAAACGATACCCCCAGCTCTGGAGACGCCCCGGCCGCTAGGCCTCACCTGGAAGCGCAGGCGCTCCTTGTCTTGCTCCGTGCTCTGTGGGGAGGTCCCGTCTCCCGCAGCGGCCGGGTCACTAGGGTCCTGAGCTGCCTCTGCGGCAGGACGCAGCTCCTGACTCTTGAGTTCGAGCTGCGTCTCCGCCACACTGTCTGAGTCCTCCCGCGTTGTCTGCTCCCGCCCTGCTTGCCCATTGGGCTGGACGTCGCTCTCTTCGGAGCGCGGCTGGGGGACTGCTTTCAACTCCGCCACCTCTCCCGGCTCCGGGTCCCGGGTCCCCGCGGGGGCCGGCCTCCTCTCTCCCTTCGTGGGTGTCTGCGCGACCTCCAAGGAGGAGGCGAGGCCACCGAAGGCTACCGGCGAGTACACGGCGATGGTGCGCCAGGAGCGCGCGGGTCTCCGAGCGCCGACGGGGCTGCCAGGTTGGCGGGAACCAGGCTGTACCTCGGGGCTCGGTCGGCGCCGTCCATGCTGCAGCGTGCGGCGCCCGAGCGAACACTGCACTGAGGCGTCGCGGCGCGGGTTCACTTGCACCGCAGCATCGCGGCTGCTGACCGGACGGGGACCCACCCGCGATAACAGGGCCATGAGCTGCGCCCGCCGGTAGTTGTCGAAGTAGTCAGCGGCCATGAGCTGCCTGCAGCCAGGGAGGAACGAGGGGGGCGCGGGCCGGCAGCCCCCGGCGCCGTACGGCCAGCCATCCCCGGCCTTAGAGGCCGGCGGATAGGGATGCGGGCAGGAGTGGGGCGTGCTCGCTGGGAACATTGTGCGTCCCGCGCCTCGCCCGCCCAGGCAGCTATCAGCGCAACCCAGCTGCCCACCACGCCGCGTTAAATAGGCTGCCGCGCACCGGCGGAAGAAGCCTTACCGCCCCTGGCCGCAGAGCGAAACTCTTCCCCAGCCTCTCCGTACTCTGGAAAGATGCGACCCCTTCGAGGATGAGGAAAGAGGGCTTACCTTGCTAGACACAGTAGCGATTTGTTGGGGAACTGGGCGAGGTGAGAATTCCACCCGAGAGTCATCACCGGGATAAGCCGAGCCAGGTGGAGCCCATGCGCTCATCGCTCCAGGTGTCCGCCATGAGAAAGACAAGGAAGGCCGGGCGTCTGATTAGGATGACTGATTAGCAATACACCAAGGTTAGGGGACTCCTTTGAGCCTCTTATCTGTTGGCTCAGATCACAGCTCACCTCACCCAGAGCAATGGGACACACTTAGGAACAGCTTAAGGAGCCTGAAGCTACAGTCCTTTCCCAGAGGTGAACCCGTTTTCCTCTGGAATGAGGTATACAAATTGTCCTAAGTAAACCATTCCCTCAGACGATAAATGGATCTGAAATGCGTTTACACAAATACAAGAAACAGATGGGGGGGGGGGGGGGATGCCCTCATCCCTGAGAAATGTTGGTGGTCATTACCAATAGATACTAGATCAAGTAGGCACACATATTAATATGATTTGCTCTGGGTTGTTAGTGGTTTGACAACGAAATGCTATATTGCAGTTTTGGACCCATTTTGGACTTTCGTCAACACAAGTTACTGTTGAATATCATCAGGTGTTTGTAAGCTGAGCAAACACGTGTTTTGTTTTACAACTTTACTCACACACACACACATATATATATATATACACATCGGACATCTACATTTCCAACCCCATTTTCTAATACAGTGCTTTCTATCTGTAGCAATGGTGGTGGAAATGGCAAAAAATAAAAGAAAATTAAATTAAACGGCACACTTAGCCAGAGGAAGTGGCACTTTAGCCGGCCCAGGTGTAAGCAGTATTGGAACACTGGTGATTTATAAAAACACATGGTTAAATACTGGCACGCCATTATTAACATCATCAGTGTGAGGATCAAATCTGTTACAGGAAACGTGAGTCCATCTTTATCTCGGATGGGAACCATACGCACTACCACAGACCATAAACAGGAAGTGATACTTTAGCCTAACGGCGGCTCCCTGTGTATCCCCATGCTCAGAGGCAGGTCTGCGTGGTCTCCATCATTACTAAGTCATCTGCCCCCATTGCGCCATAGGAGGTGTCGGCCATTTCCTCTTCCTTCAGTTTCTTATAAGAAATATCTGTGTCTTCGTCTTCATCTAGGGGATCTCGCTTGTGCAGTATGTCACTTCCATACATTTTGTATATTAAAACAAAAACCCCTGCTTCTGCGGATTGGAACAGGGCGTAGAGCAGAGGAAACATGTACATGCTTCCTATGAAGCGCGGTGGGAAGGCCAGTTTGAGAATGGCAGTACAGAGCTGCACGTTCTGACTTCCTGTTTCCAGACATACAGTCC
Organism: Acomys russatus; assembly: GCF_903995435.1. Classification (NCBI taxonomy): domain Eukaryota; kingdom Metazoa; phylum Chordata; class Mammalia; order Rodentia; family Muridae; genus Acomys; species Acomys russatus. The sequence goes on along the minus strand of NC_067164.1, from coordinate 961,166 downwards.
TCTTGCAGTTGGGGGGAAGATGGAAGAGAGTGGCTAAGCCATAGCCCGAGGCATAGCCTGCCAGAGGCATAAAAATGGCGACAACATAGACAGCTGCAGGAATACTTGCCAGCAGTTCAGGTCCTAACATGGTGCCAGTCATTATGAAAAGAACCACCAGAGTCACTAGCAGAGACCACAGGGAGACCTGAGAGGAGAAAACAGACAGGCAGACTATCAAAAATGACATCCATGAGGAAGAATCCATTCTCACCTCCCACACAAAATGGAGGTCACCAATAGAGCACGTCCATAGCCTAGTTACTCCATGCCAGACATATTGCTTGGATGCCTGGCCTGGTATCTAGTCACTTCACTGGGCTCTGGCCATTGCCTTGGATGAGCAACATAAGAACAGTCTGTTCCTTCTGAAAAAGTCTTCAGAAGGATAAACCAGTGGTCAGGGGACAGCTACTGCTTTTAGGCAGGCTGCCCTCCGCCTCTTAGCCGTGGTCGTAAACTCTAAGTATTCTGCGTGTGTGTTTAATTTACCAGCATGCTTCCTTGAAATGGAGCAGCTACAATTGAGCCTAAGAACCCAGCTGTGGTCTGAGGACTAGACTAGACCACTTAGTCTACATGAAATCAGTCCTCCTTTTACACAAGAGATAAAAGGCTCTTAAAGATTACAATAAACAGTGACGTAGTTTAAGATATTTTTAACCTTCAAAGTATAGTTCCCAAAGACAATTAACAGCAGGAAAACAATTACCAACTTATTAGAGAAAAATGTACGTGTAAGATACGATCAATTCTTTAACTTTGCTCTCTGATTTGTCCGTGAAAAAATCTCCCAACTGTAAGTTTCTAAGGATTCTTAGGAAGTTTTACAACAGGGAGGTTTTAGGTATACTGCTGTGGGCTGGGTAAAATGTGCCCTCTTGGCGTTCTGACTGGCCCATTTCACTCATTCAGGTAAAAGAGGATGCACAAATGAGGAAGAAATCTAAATTCCCCCAGTTGCTTTCAGAGAGGCAGTTAAGTTGGTCTTTCCGCATGGGGTGTGAGGGCACTAGCTAGCCATGAAAGCTGAAGAGCAAACTCTGCCCCTCTGAGGGAGCATGTCAGAGAGGTGATCCTTCAGGAGGCTCTGGGACTGACATGCTCTAAGTGATCTTTTAAAATATTTAAAATTAGCCCATGCCTGTAATCCCAGCAGTGAGGCAGAGGCAGGCGATGGCTGTGAGTTTGAGGCTAGGCTAGTCTACAAAGCAAGTCCAGGGTAGCCAGGGCTATGCAGAGAAACCCTGTCTCAAAAAAACCAATAATTAATAATAGTAAATATTAATAATAATAAATGTTAAATTGATATTGGCTGGTCAAAAATTCTACTCTAGATGATGCTGAAATAATACCGTAAGCATATAAAAATACATACACACTGGCAGAAAACTATTACAAATCAACACTTTTGTTAATCCTCAGAATGTATCCTATTGAAAGCACTGACAGGAATCTAGTTCTCTGTTCTGAGGATTCCAGCTACAAAGTCTCTTAAAATTTTAAATGATTTAAATTTTTTAAAAAGAAGAAAAGAAAAGAAAGATGGAAGAAGTCACATGGGTGAGCACTGAGACTTAACGCTCACTTTAGGTGTTTGTAAAGCCATAGCCTCAATAAAACAGTAGCCTAATGGTTGCACTGAATAAATAATCTCCCAGACTATCTATGGGGATAGTGTATAAACATGTGTTTATCACACCCTATGTTGGTTATTGTACAGGACTTATTGCACTTAGGGCTAGACCCATGTGCAAAAATGAACCATTTCTCTTGCTAGGGAAAGTTGGCTCCTCTGCACAAGTGGAAAATAAGTTAGTAAAAGTAAAACAAGGAAGTGTCTGTATTCTAAAGTCTCCATAATTGCAACACTGAAACAACTCCTTTTTTTTTTTTTTTAATCTAAAGTTATCTCTGCACTTTAGTTAGCTGTGTACTTCAGTTATCATAGTTCCTAAAAATGAGCATCCTGTTTGTATCTTCACCTTTTTTTTTTTTTTTAAAGACAGGGTTTCCCTGGAACTCTCTTTGTAGACCAGGCTGGCCTCGAATTCACAGAGAGATATATCTGCCTCTGCCTCTGGAGTGCTGGGATTAAAGGTATGCGCCACCACGCCTGGCTTTTTTTTACCTTTTTAAAAAATTTTTCAAAAGAAGTAAAATTAATATTCTCTGGTCAAGTATTAGAAGGTATGTGTTGCTAAAATATCTGTTTTAAAAGTAGATCAAGCTGAGCATGGTGGCTCACATCTTTAATCCTAGCACTCAGGAGGCAGAGGCAGGAGGATCACTGTGAGTTCGAGACCAGCCTGGTCTACAAAGTGAGTCCAGGACAGCCAAGGGTACACAGAGAAACCCTGTCTCGAAAAACCAAAAACAAACAAACAAAACAAAAGTAAATCAGTGTTAGAAATAGTTTCTAGTAATAGCAACCCCTTATCATTTCATTAACTTGAAAAACCATATCAAGGAATGTGACAAGGAAGAAAAAAGACGCATGGGGTTAGAAGTGACTATATAATTTACACTATCCAGGACCCCACATTTTGTTTTAAGACCCACATTTTGTATATTTTATTATGCTGACACACCATTTTGCTGATTTCAACTTTTTAAATTAGGATATTTAAGGGTACCTATTTCAGGGTTTGTTTCTTCAGAATTAGAATTCCACTCTTGAAAATATACTAATGCATTATAAAATGTTTTGATTTTTTTTTTTTTTTTTTTTTTTTTTTTTGCTCTGAATTTTAGAACTATTAGTGGGAAATGCTTGCCGGTTTGCCATTGTTTAGCTTTTTTGTTTTGAGACAGGGTCTCACTGTGTAGCCTTGGCAGTCTTAGAACTCTCTATGTAGACCAGGCTGGCCTGGAACTCACAGAGATCTGCCTGCTTCTGCCTCCCAAGTGCTTGGATTAAAGGTGTGTGGCACTATGCCCTGCAGTGTTTGCCATTTGACTGCACAGTGTCCCCACGAGCATATGCCCCAGTGATAACCAACTGATCTCTCGGCCTACTGTGAATTTTCAGAGGTGGTAGGCCTTACCAGGTAGGAGTTGAGAAAAGACCTTGCTTTGTAGTCCAGGCTGGTTTCAAATCCAGTCCCTGCTGGGTCAGCCTCTGAGTACTGGGGATTACAACCTGCATCTTTATTCCCAACATCAGCTGTGATTTAATTAGAGCTATTGTCCTAGGAATTTCCCACATCAGGCTTGTCATGGTGACTTGTTACGCGTGTCCCAGAAAGTCCTTTGTTTTCTTCCCGGCTTTCAAACCTCCCACCTAGCACTCTGCAAAGAGCGGACTCTAGCAGGTTGCCCCGGAAAGAGAAGAGAGAGACCTTACCTTCACGATGTAGTCAGCCACCCGGCTGTATTTGTATCGAATGAAGACCCCCAGCCCAATGGGGATGAGAGTGCTGCAGAGAGTCAGGGTGACTGCCCCTAGGGGGAGCAGTTGCACCAGCGGGGTATTGATCCAAGCCCGGCTGTAGATCCAGAGACAGAGGGGCATCAACACCAGGGCCAGAAGCGTAGAAGAAATAGTCATGATGATGCTGCGAAAAGGCATGAACAGAAGTCAGGGAGGGCTCTGAGGCAAAGAGGCAGCCATGTCTTTCCGTGCCTGTTACCCAGTGGGGAAGGAGGTGGGGGCACTGCAAGCCTCGGCGGCGGCGTTCAAGTTGAAGTCTGTCACAATAGAAACATGAAGCCCAGGCAAGATACTGACCTAGGATTCAGGACCCAGGATGGCTGCCCTGGGCTTCATAAAGCCTGGAAACTGGATGACTCTGAGAACAAGAAAGAAACCTTTTTTCTTTTAACCCTACCAAATTCTCTGCAGCCCGGAAGCTGGTGATGCTACTTGTTAGATTAAACTCAATTATGTTGCACTGTCAAAATTGCTTTTCTTTAGGGGACTACAGTTCTAAATTGCTACAACCCCCCCCCCCATTTTCTTCGAGTCCTAGCTTCAGATGCTTCTCCCTTCTCTTTACCTTCCAGTTACTGGACACATGAGCTAATGCCCCGTCCCTCCGGAAAAGGGCTGTGCGTGAAATCCCAGCGTCTTTAAGCAGCCAGGTCTTCCTCCATCGATACACAACCTCTAAGTGTCTGCCAGGGTTGCAAAGTCACGTCTGAGTGTTTCCCCCTTCTCTGTTCATCTTCCGGACTTCACCCCCCAAAAAGCTCCATACACCCCTCCTGATGTGAACTCTGCGGATTGGGGTGAGAAAGAGGGCATACCTGAGGTTCATGTCACCGTCCACTAACAGGGACATGAGATTGGAGAGATTTCCACCGGGACAGCAGCCGCACAGGAGCACGGCCACGGCGGCCACCTCATCCAGCTTGAAGGCAAGGGCCAGTAAGAAGGCTAGCAGTGGCAAGAAGCCGAACTGACAGAGCGCGGCCAGCAGAGCGCCCACGGGCCTCCTGACGTGCGCCCCAAAGTGGTTCACGTCCACGGTACAGCCCAGGCCCAGCATGGTGATGCACAAGGCGGCGCCCACGAACACATTCAGGCCGTGGTTGAGTGGCGTGTCCCAGAATGGGTGCTCATGGGGCATCCAGGGCCGGGGGAAGGCGGAGGAGCCCTGGCCCGACAGTCCACCCGCAAGACTGCTGCTCGTGGGCTCTGAGGTCGGGGTCGGTTCCGTGCTGAAGCTGATGCTCGGACTCGGAGCAAGACTGAGCCCGGGACTGGGGCTAAAGGTGACAGCGGGAGAGAGAGTGCCGGTGCTCGGGCTGCTGGCGTTCGGCGACAAGGTGAGGTTATCAGGCAGCAGCGAGGACGGGTCAAGGAACAGAGTGGTGTTATCCAGGCCGTCCATGGCTCTGTCGCCAAGGCTCAGTCTGCGGCACTCCGCACCTCCTCCCTCAGTCCTGTTGTCCCGGCCGCCTGTCTGTCTGATCAGGGGTCCCCGCGGCGTCGGCGCGGAGAGCCGGTAGTCATTCCCGTGCGCATGCTGCCCCTCAGCTGGCACTGAGCACTTCACAGCCTTCGCCTTGTCGCCGCCCGCCTGCACCGCAGGCCCCGCCCTGCTGCCTGGTCCCCTCCTTTTAATCACAGCTAAGTGGTTCTGTACCAGTGAAGCGAGGGCGGAACAAAGACCCGACAAAGCCCAAGAGGAGGGCGGAGAAGACCCCGTCCTGCCTCTTTTTAGTTTTTAAAATATTTTTTCTAGTTCAAATGTAAAATTTGAACGTGACGTCCTATTTGATATTTGGATACATTACAAGTTTGTCAAATCATGTTGAACGAACGTAACCCCTTCAACATTTATCTTTTTTTTTTTAATGATGAAAACATTTCAAATGCTTTCCCTTAGCTTCTCCAAATACAGAGTATACAATTATTGTTAGCCACCCTGCCCAGCAGCCACACACCAGAACTCGGCCTCTTTGGTAATGAAATCTAGAGGGCCAGACTCATTGAATTGGGGGGCGGGGGGAAGCTTATCCATGCACACATAAGTCATATCCATCAACAGTTTAAATAGCCCGCAAGCCCTACCCATAGAGGGATAGCCAGTCTGGAAGCCGCATATGTCTCTGGCTTGAATTTGCAAACAAAAGTGTTAAGCTTTTTATGTTCAGTCTCAGAGCAAAAAACAATAATAATGTTTTGATTTGGGGGCGGTTGTTTTGTTTTGTTTGGCCTCGTGCTGTTTCAGAGCCAGGACAAACCCACTCTGCCTACAAAGTCCATTTATTTTTAATTGACACATTGCAATTGTACATATCTATTGTGCACAGAGAAACATTTTAATCACACACATAATGTTAATGATCAGATCAGAGCCAGTGGCACACATTTGCAATGTCTCTGGTTAGGAACACTGAATCCTCTCCAATTTCTATATTAATATAGTCAGTTACTTGTTGCCAACCAGTTATCTTTCTGTGTCGTGCCTGATACTTACAGTCGGAGGCAGGACATTTCACCTTACCCAAACCAAGCTCACAAGTACCTGGCTCAGTCTCCATCATGTTGTGAGGCTGGGCTCAGCAAGTCTCCGCGAAAAAAAAATCAGTGTTAAGGACGTTATGGGCAGCTTCCACTGAACATGCCCGTTCTAACTGTTCTCTAGGTAGTATAGACTTTGGGTCTGTGATTTTTTTTGTAAGGTTTTAGTGTATGTGTGTGTGTGTGTTTATAACATTTTTTAAAATTTAAAGAAGTCATTGGCAGGTGGGGAAAAGACATTTCTGTGGTCACAGATTTATGAGGTGCTGTGAGTAAAGTCTCTGCACTGGGATTAAAGGACTGAAAAGAAACAAAGTGCGGAGAAGCTTGCCTTCAGACAGGCTAATCCTCCAACAAATCAAGTCAGAGTTTACAGGAACTGAGACCCTGCAGTGTAGAGCCCATCACTCCTGCCTGTCTAAGGAAAGGAGCTTCTCATAAGGAGGTGTGCAATCCCCGGGGTAACCATATGTGGCCATATGTAGGCTAAAGTCAGGCCCAGGCCCAGGCTCCTCCTGAGCAGAGCCAAGACAGTGTGAATCCTTCCCTTCAAGAAACGATTTCTGCTCCCTTCCCAGAGGGACAGGGTGATGTGCTGAGCCCTGGTGTCTGCGTTTTGTTCTCTCCAGGTCTTATGGAAATGGCAGGAAATATGGAAAAATAAGCCCAGGCCCAGTCAGGTACTATTTAGAGGTTGTGGGACTGCTAAGGGGTGGGGCCTATTGGAAGCTCTAAGATCCTAGCCCCTGCCATTCTGTTTTGATTGCTGGCTATGAAGTGGGGACGTTGACTTTACTGTGAGATCTCACCTTGAGGTGCACCTCACCAGATGCCCCCAAAGCAACACAGCTAAGCACACAGACTGAAGCCTCCAAAATTATGAGCCAAAATAAACCTCTTTTCTTTGTAAGTTGCTTATCTCAGGTGTTTTGTTCTAGTGATGGAAAGGTCACTAACACAGGCTTTTATATTCTTAAGCCATGGCATGAGATAAGCCAAGAAAACACACACACACACACACACACACACACACACACACACACACACACACGGCAGAGGAGGCAGCTGAGGCACCACTGAACAGGCACTGAGCCTGTTTGCTTTAGAATGCCTCCTCCCCGTGTTAAAGATATTAAAACCCACAAATCAAATAAGCAATAATTATGGCCAGACCAACCAGCTCCTCTTAGGGCTTGGGGAGAAATCTGGAGGCAGTTTGCACAGTGGGTGAAGAACGCAAACAAAAAGGGCTGGACTGGAAGTGAAAAGTGCCGGGACCCTGCTCAGCCCTGTGGGGGCTTTGTGGAGCACGCAGACCTGTCGGTGCCTCTCCTACCATGGCTGCTGTCGCTGTAAAAGAGAGCGGTACTCTTCCCTACCCAATGCTTTCTGGCACGCTCAGGCTTTTGTAGGAGACCAGTGGTGAAGTGGCTCATGTCATTGTTCCCATCCACGGCCACCAAGGTGGGCGTGGCCCATCCCAGGAGAAAGGGCACTTATAATGGAGAAATAATACACACAGAAATTGGAAAGCATACTATTCGGGGGCAAGACATTGAGAGTTGTATCACAGCTTGTCTTAAAACTAACTCCAGGAGGACTGAGGCCTAATTCTAATAACGACAACCATGAAACAAAACGCAGGGAAAATAAGAGCAAAAACTTTTTCTCACTTTGAACAGGGAGCAGGATCTAAAGAGGTGGTTCTCAACCTGTGGGTCAAGACCCCTTTATGGGTTGAACACCCCTTTCACAGGGGTTGCCTAAGACCATGGAAAACACTGTTGTTGTTGTTGTTGTTGTTGTTGTTGTCGTCTTGTTTTGTATTGCATTTCAAAGCAGGGTTTCTCTGTGGAACAGCTCTGGCTGTCCTGGAACTCACTCTGTAGACCAGGCTGTCCTCAAACTCATAGAGATCTGCCTGCTGGGATTAAAGGGGTGTGCCATCACCACCTGGCTACATAGATTTTTTTTTTTTTACATTACAATTCATACCAGAAGGAAAATTAAGGCTATGAAGTAGCAATGAAAATAATTTTATGGAGCCGGGCGTGGTGGCGCACGCCTTTAATCCCAGCACTCGGGAGGCAGAGGCAGGCGGATCGCTCTGAGTTCGAGGCCAGCCTGGTCTACAAAGTGAGTCCAGGATGGCCAAGGCTACACAGAGAAACTCTGTCTCGAAAAACCAAAAAAAAAAAAAAAAGAAAATAATTTTATGGTTGTGGGTCACCACAGCATGAAGAACGGCATTAAAGGATTGCAGCATTAGGAAAGTTGAGAACCACTGTTCTAAAACAAAAAGTCGAGGGGAAAGGTCCTAATGCAACACTTGGTAGCTATATCTATCTAAAATTTTTACATTTTGATATAATGAAACCATACTTTTAAAAAAAGTCAAAAGCAAATTATGAAACAAGAGAAACCCTTTTCAGTTTGTATAACTTACAAGGCAGTTTTACATATTACTAAGAACAAACAGTGCCAGGAAATAGTCAGTAATAGAATGCTTACTTAGCATGCACAGGGCAATAGGTTCAATGCCCAGCCCGGGGGAGGAGGGAGTTCAATAGGAAAAAATGCAAATAATATGAACACGCACAAGATTGCAAGAAGGAATGCAAACAGCTGTACCTATAGAAAACACTCACATGCGCTTATAACCCGATAAATCAAATTGTAGCAACTAGAGGACGTTTTCCTCAGCACTGGAAAAGATTCAAATAAATCAGATTATGTGGTACAGCAGGCGTGTGCTGCCACCAACTCCACATTCATCTAGCCAGCTTTTCTTTTCTAGAAGAAAACTTGGTAGTAGATGACACCTGCTCTACAAATGTATATCATGTTCGACCCGGTAATTTTAGCTCCGGGTGATTATCCCAAGGAGTCAGTTAGGGAATCGAAAACAAAAGTGAATAAGATACCACATGAGCACCTAGTGTGTGCGCTCACTCTCTGGGCCTCTCCTTTCCTCTCCACATGAGCACCTAGTGTGTGCGCTCACTCTCTGGGCCTCTCCTTTCCTCTCCACATGAGCACCTAGTGTGTGCGCTCACTCTCTGGGCCTCTCCACGCTCGACTTCACAAGAAGTTTGCAACAACGCTCGCAGCAGAGACAGAGCCACACACTGAACACACGCTATCAGGTGCCAGCACTTCCTTCTCAGCGCACTGCCCTACAGCCACGGGAACTGGAGGACAGTAATCTAGGACGGACATTGTTATGCAGACACTAAGTATTGTGCTTTGCAACTGGAGTCCTTCTCTTCCTCTTTTGCGGTGCCCAAGATCAAACCCCAGGCCTTACACATGCTACCACGTGCTCTGCCATGGAGCGGCCACCCCACCTCCACAACCAGAGGTTTTTTGTTTTTTTGTTTGTTTGGTTGGTTGGTTGGTTGGTTTTTTTTTTTTTTTTTTTTTTTTTTTTTTTTGCCTTATTTATTTTTCTTTACGGGCATGTGTGTGTGCGTGCCTGGATAAGTTCCTGGAGACGTAGACATCTTGAAGTCTTGAAGGCTGGAAGGAGTTAACAGGCAATTGTGAGCCACCCTAATCTGGGCGCTGGGACCTGAATCCAGACCCTCAGAAAGAGCAGCGAGTGCCTTTAACACTGAGGCATGGAGGCAGAGGCAGGCGGATCACTGTGAGTTCGAGGCCAGCCTGGTCTACAAAGTGAGTCCAGGATGGCCAAGGCTACACAGAGAAACCCTGTCTCGAAAAACCAAAAAAAAAAAGAAAAAAAAAAAAAAAAACACTGAGGCACCTCTCCATCCCCTCAGAGTTCTCAATCTAGTCCACGGGCAAACCTGGGATTCTACTAAAGTGCTGTGTTGCCGGGCCTGGTGGCGCATACCTTTAATCCCAGCACTCGGGAAGCAGAAGCAAACGGATCTCTGTGAGTTCGAGGCCAGCCTGGTCTACAAAGTGAGTCTAGGACAGCCAGGGCTACACAGAGAAACCCTGTCTCAAAAAACAACAACAACAAAGTGCTGTGCCTGCTTTCTTGTGTTTGTGCTTTTGTTTTGTTTTAGGGAAATAGATCACTGCCTTTTCTAATTCCTAAGAGGGCCCAAGACACATTTAGAATACTTAGGGAAAGAAAAAGAATCCACTACTATTTGAATTGATAAGCTAAAAAGCTATAAGCCCACAAATGTGTGCATATGTATGTGTGTACAAGTGAATAAATATATTTATATGCTAATAAATATTGTAAACATAGATGCATTTGGCATTTTGGAGGTATATATATACTTCAATGTCTGGACAGACTTTAAGAACTGGGATTGGGCTGGAGCGATGGCTCAGGGGTTAAGAGCACTGACTGCTCTTCCAGAGGTCCTGAGTTCAATTCCCAGGAACCACATGGTGGCTCACAGCCATCCACAATGTGATCGGATGCCCTCTTCTGGACTGTAGACGTACATGCAGACAGAGCACTGTATACATAAAAATAAATAAATAAATCTTTATTAAAAAAAAAAAAGCAATTGGAGCCGGGCGTGGTGGCGCATGCCTTTAATCCCAGCACTCGGGAGGCGGATCGCTGTGAGTTCGAGGCCAGCCTGGTCTACAAAGTGAGTCCAGGATGCCCAAGGCTACACAGAAAAACCCTGTCTAGAGAAAAAAAAAAAAAAAAAAAGCAATTGGAATTATTAGCCAGGCATGGTGGTACACACCTTTAATCCCAGCACTTGGGAGGCAGAGGCAGACAGATCTCTGAGTTCTGAGTTTGAGATCACCTGGTTTATGGAGCAAGTTCCAGAACAGCTAAGGCTACACAGAGAAACCCTGTGTCAAAAAACAACAACAACAACAACAAAACAAAACAAAAAAAAACAAATAGGAATTATTTCAGGTGAAGTGCCAGGAATTCTGAATCAAGTTGGTGTAAACCAAGAAGAGATTACTGAGTCGTGGGGGTGATTAACTGTGTGTGTGGCTGGATCCCAGAATTAACATGGGACCCTGACCCTTTCCATCCCCCAGCTCAGAGTGTCTTCATTTTCACTTACACTTTCTCCATAGGGGGCCCAGGAGTCTCTGCTATCTGCTGCAGGAAGAGTCATTGCTTCTTCCCAGTAGTGCCCCAATAGGTCCTGGGGTTCATCTGGTCCAAGCAAGGCAGCTGGCACCATCCTTGAGTCAATCGATCATGAGGCCAGGGGACAGCCATTCTTACTCAAGCTTGGGGGTAGTCTCAAGACAAGACTCAGAAGAGACCATGGGATTCCACACAGGCTGTTGAATGCTATTAACAGAAGGAGGAAAAGGGGATGCTGGGAACAGAAATACCAGGCCCATGGATGTTGTATCGACCAAATGGCCACCATTGCACTCCCAGCATCAGAGGTTGCTGCTTTGAGAACCTTTGTCAGCTCCTGTGTTTAACTACTGATGAAGTCATTCCTGACTATTCAGTAACAGAAAACACTTTATCGTGGGGACCATCAGAAAAGAGCCTGCTGAGCAAGAATGAATCTATGAGTTTGGGTACTTTGCACCCATGTAAAAGCTGGGCACCATGCAAAGGGTGCTGGGTGGGAGACAGTAAGGGGTGGGGATAGAGGGGAGCTCATGGGCCAGCTAACCTAGTTACATGGGTGAGCTCCAGGTTTAGTGAGACACTGATACCAACTTTTGGCTCCCACAAATACCCAAGAGTTGTATGTCCATCACTGCAGACACACAGAAATGCTTTGTTGTAAATTATCACTTTTGCCTGTTACCAGAAATCATCTGACTTTTAAAAGTATGTATAACGATAAGGACATGAGAACGTGAGTAAAGAGAGGCAACCAAAGCACCCAACAACATGCTGCAAATTCTCCCCCACTCATACCGTGGAGTGCTATGGAACTATTTAAAGGTAACATAATACATTTTGAGGTGAGAAAGCTAGTCACGGACAGTCAGATCTGATGACTTTAAAGTTCTCATATATGGGCATATAAAAAGATATGTGTCAAATTATATCATAATGTATGAATAGATTTTTAATATTTCTATATTTTCCCCTCTCTCTACACCACTGCCCCTCCCTCCAAGAACTGTTTGAAATAAACAAGGATATTGAGTACACTCTGTTTTTAGTGGTAACAGATTTTTAAAAAACATTTTCTAAAATTCACTGAAGCAGTATGAATCGGACAGGACACTTGTTGAGTAAAAGGCTGTCTTTTATTAATGTGTTCCTGGCTCTGTGTGTGTGTGTGTGTGTGCATGTGTGTGTGTGTGCATGTGTGTGTGTGTGTGTGTATAATTTAGGACCTCTTATGGATGGTTTGCAAGTGTTCTACCATTGGCCTACAACCACTAGAAGGCTCTCTTCTCTAAATGCTTAAGTTATATGTTTAAGCATTTATTTTGGGCAAGGGGAGCATATGCTATGCCTCACATGTGGAGACGGTTTGTGGTACTTGGTTATCTCCTTCTACCATGTGTGGTCTGGGGATCAAACTCAGGACCGGGCGGGTGGCAAGTGAGTGCCTTCACCCACTGAGGCACCTCGCCAGCACACGTGGCATTCTTTAGAGACCTATCAAATGTAAGGAAAGGAACTCACTTAGCTGGTCTACATTTAAACGCAACATAACATGATGATTAGACTTGATTCTTTTTAATTTTCTGTTTACAGAATAAATGTAAAGTTCTAATAATACTAACTCTAGTAACCAGCTAATGATAGCTCTAAGCAAGGTCTATTTTTAATGTGCAAGAAGTATATGCCCCCTTAAAACATTAAACCACATAACAATTGAGATGTAATATGAATAAATTAATAAAATATATTAAAAAAACATTAAACCACTATATTGCCTCTGCCTAGTGTGAAAATGTGACAACTTAAGTCAGACAAGACCTGGAATGTCTGCTCATGGGGAACTGTATTTGTTAAAATATACCAGAGACTGTTGGTGTGGCCCAGTAGACAAGACAGGTTGAGATCACATCAAAGAACCACACCAGCCACGTGCACAGTTGTTGGGGAAAAAGGGGCAGGGGATAGCCACTTAAATCTGAACTTCAAATGAACAGCAAGTGTGTTGTTTATTATGGATATATTTTTGGAACTCTTACATAGGCACGGATGACATTAGAAAATCAAAGGAAGGGGGGCTGGAGAGATGGCTCAGTGGTTAAGAGCACTGCCTGCTCTTCCAAAGGACCCGGGTTCAATTCCCAGCACCCACATGGCAGCTCACAACTGTCTCTAACTCCAAGATCGACACCCTCACACTAACACACATAAATTAAAATTAAAAAAAAAAAAAATTAAAAAAAAAAAAAAAAAAGAAAGAAAATCAAAGGAAGGCAGTGGACTCCAGGCAGTTAGAAAGCAAACCTTAAAGCCGGGCTTGGTGGTGCACACCTTTAATCTTAGCACTTGGGAGGCAGAGGCAGGTGGATCGCTGTGAGTTCAGTACAAAGTGAGTCCAGGACAGCCAAGGCCAACACAGAGAAACCCTGTCTTGGGGGGGGGGGGGGGGGGGGGGGGGGACATAAAAGAAAAGAAAATAAACCTTAAATTTCAGGAAACACTGTAGATGGGCAGAGAGGTACAAAACTTGAGTTAAGGACGCTTCTGGGTGTCATGAGAGAGGAAGGCAGTGAGGGTTGAGGTCTCATCCTACGGGGGACAATGGCCTGTTCTAGAGTACAGGGCTGCAGTGTCAGAATTAGGTGTGAGAGGAGCATACTGGAACAGACAGCAGTTTCGGAATGACGTCGACTGTGATTTGCATGATAATAGAAGTGGCCCTAGTTGCAAAGGGGACTGAGGAGCCTCTGAGAGTATCAGAGCAGAGGAAGGTGTCTGTGGGCTGTCACCTCTGCTGTGAGCCACTACTGATCTGCCAGTCAATTAAGAGCACCTGTGATGGCTGTTTCGCTTGGTGCTCTGAAGAGCCAGTTATTCCTCCAGAAATTCTTTTTTTTTTGTTTGTTTTTTTTTTTTTGTTGTTTTTTTTTTTTTTTTTTTTGTTGTTGTTGTTTTTCGAGACAGGGTTTCTCTGTGTAACCTTGGCCATCCTGGACTCACTTTGTAGACCAGGCTGGTCTCGAATTCACAGCTGCCTCCCGAGTGCTGGGATTAAAGGCGTGGGCCACCACGCCTGGCTTCCTACAGAAATTCTTAACACAATTTTGAAACAAAAGGCAGTCTCTCTTCCTAAAGTACCCTGCTTCGGAGATGTCAGTCATTATTGAGGACCTGGGCCCTCCTTGCCCTCAGGAGCCCAGCTGCACAAAACTCAGGGTGGTGGTAAGCAAGACTTAGGATTTAGTATCAGCTTGTGTGGAGAAATTCATGTGCAGGAAAATCACTGGGAGAATTCTTTAAACATGAATAACAATCCAACTTTCCACCCCTAGAAATGCCACAATGAATTTCTTTGTCGCTGCTGTTGTTGTTTTGGTTTTCTCAAGACAAGGTTTCTCTGTGTAACCTTGGCTGTCCTAGACTCACTTTGTAGACCAGGCTGGCCTCGAACTCACAGCGATCTGCCTGTCTCTGCCTTCCGAGCGCTGGGATTAAAGGTGTGTGCCACCACACCTGGCCTGCCGCAGTGAATTTTTTTCCCCAGTAACAAATAAATGGTCCAGCCTGCAGTTAGAGGTCAGTTATAAAGAAGGCATCTCTCAACCTTTGTTGCAGATGCTCAGGTCATGACAATCCCTGTGAGTTGAGAAAGTGTGTGCAACACCAAGCCCCTGGTCTGGTCTTTTCCAGCAACATTCCTCACCTTTCAAGTTTTGTCACTATTAAATCTTCACCATTTAGTCAAACTAGATCAAGTTGGTACTGAAAAGAAAAACATTTTCAAGCCGGGCGTGGTGGCGCACGCCTTTAATCCCAGCACTCAGGAGGCAGAGGCAGGCGGACCGCTGTGAGTTCGAGGCCAGCCTGGTCTACAAAGTGAGTCCAGGATGGCCAAGGCTACACAGAGAGACCTTGTCTCGAAAAAACCAAAAAAAAAAAAAAAAAAAAGAAAGAAAGAAAGAAAGAAAGAAAAGCATTTTCAATAAGTGGTTAAAATAAAATAAAATAAAATAAAAAATTAGGAACTCTGTATCCAGTAGTATCACATGATATTTGGAAGCCAAAAGCTATTCTTTTAGTGATTTTAAGGTGATTCATATTTGTGGGTCCCAGCCTCGCACTCCCATATCAAAAGGGAAAATGGGCTATCACAGATGAACAGTCTGCCACCACTGAAGATACTACGAGCATTACTGAATACAGGGGCCTAAGAGGAAGCTCTTGCACCTTGCTAATGGTCCTATTGCTGGCTGAGATAGGACTATTAGCAAGTCTCGGTACCTGGGAGTTGTTTGCATTCAGCATTGTCTTCCTTTGCGACTTCTCCAGCTATTGCTCCAGTCTCACACAATAGCATTATAAAACTCCATCTCTTGAATAATGGGGCTTAATTGTACACCCTCTAGCCCATCAATAGAGGCTTGATTGAACCCAGGCCTCCTTTCATGTTATCTTCAAGCATGTGTGAGAGGAGCCCTTGGCTCTATCTGCCTAGTGAGGTAAAAGCAAGTGTTTACATAAGATTAGTTTGTTTTTCCTTTCTCTGCTAAAATTCTGTTGCCCAATTAGGCCATTTTTGGTTTCACCTATAGTTTAACTTGAAATTTCAACCTGGTCTTGATGCACATTTTGGAGGAATTTTCTAGGGACTTCATACAACTACTTTCGAATAGCACAAAGTCTTGTTGGCTGGGCATGGTGGTGCACACCTTTAATCCCAGCACTGGGAAGTATAGGTCTGTTAATTCAAGGCTAGCCTGGTTTATATAGCGAGTTCTAGGTCATCAAGAGCTATACAATGACATCATATCTTGGGGGATGGTAACGGTGGGGGTAGGGAAGATCTCTCCTTTGATAAACTGAGCAGCAAAAAACAAAGCCCCAGCAGAATATTAAAGTGAAAGATGTATTTGGCCCAAAACATTCACTGATATTTTCAAGGCTTACTACTGAAATATTGCCTCTGTCTTTTTGCTTGTTTTTTTTGTTGTTGTTGGTTTTTTGTTTTGTTTTTTGAGACAGGGTTTCTCTGTGTAGCCTTGGCCATCCTGGACTCACTTTGTAGACCAGGCTGGCCTCGAACTCATAGCGATCCGCCTGCCTCTGCCTCCCGAGTGCTGGGATTAAAGGCGTGCACCACCACGCCCGGCCCTATATTGCCTCTGTCTTAAACTGAACTCCACTGAAGGTTTTGGATTGGATTGTTTTATATTCTGTTGCTCTATACAAAGGACAAAAAGAATGAACATTTCTGTCAAGTGAGAATCTCACTACATGAGCCTGACCTTCTTGTGCAGACCAGGCTGGACTCAGAGATCTACTTATTCCATTATTATCATCATCATCATCATTATTATTATTTTATTCCTTTTTTAGTTAATTATATATATATATATATGCCACATAGTTGCATGTCCTCAGAGGCCAAAGGAGGGAGGCGCACTCGTTGGAGCTGGAGTTACAGGTGGCTGTGAGCTACCCAGCAAGGGCACTGGGAACAGAAGTTAGGTCCTCTGGAAAAGCATCATGCACTCTTGATCACTAAGCTACCAAGGAGATGCTATTTTTCAATATATGCAAAGGTCGATTTCTCTTGTTGAAACATCTCTGTATGATGTGAGTCACAGAAGCAAGTTTTCACTCTCTCCTTCCTGCTGGAAAATTGTACAGGACACTGGTTTCGTGTGGTCATAAGAAAAGACTATGGTTTGGCCATTTTTCTATTTTATGCACTCTTCTTTCACTCAGGATTGATAGTGACGTTCAAGACTTGTTATCAAAATATTGCCTACCAATGTCGTTCCCCAAAGCCCTCCACAGTTCCCACTGTCCTGGTTTGTACAGGACAGCCATCAAGGGAAGGAGGAGATGGTCACTGCTTTCTCACACCATTCCTACAAAACTATGTTTAAAGATTTAGAAAGAGGATACAATAAGGCTAAGTAAGAGGATTAAAAATTGCTCCAATGGTGCCTACAGCAGGAAGCGACATGTATCTATAATTCCAGGATTCCTAAGATGGGAACACAAGAATCCAATGGAAATTTGTTACACTTTATGCAGCAGAGCTGGGTTTTTTTGTTTGTGTGTTTGTTTGTTTGTTTTTCAGAGGAGGGGTTTTAAGTTACTGAGTCAGCCATTTATTACCAGAAGGGAAAGGGGAATTAAAGGCATAAATTACTTTTAAAAAAATTAATTAATTGGGGCTGGAGAGAAGGCTCAGTGGTTGAGAGCACTGACTGCTCTTCCAGAGAACCTGGCTGACTCAGTGACTTAAAGCCCCTCCTCTGAAAAACAAACAAACAAACAAAAAACACTCTTTCACAGGCATAGGGAAGAGCTCAGTAAAGTCATAGAAATCCTTAGTAATCAAAGCCGGAGGAAATAAGATGACAAACACTAGGCAGGGATTTTCCGGCTTCTGTTTCTAAAGTGTTCTGGCTTTCCCTTTAATGGCTGCATGGAAAAAAGAGGTTGTGTCTGATAGGAGTTTGGTCCTTGTATGATTTACATTGCTAAGTTGACAGGATATAGAATTGCCTTAGAGACCAATCTCTGCACGTGTTTGTGGGGGCTTTTCACGATTAGGTTAACTGAGGTGAGCAGACTAAATGTGGGGTGGGTGGTTGGACTAAGGGTAGGGTGGGCTAGGAAGAGGAGGTTAGCCAAGTAAGAACAAGAATTACCTTCCTCCTTCTCCTCTTCTGGGCTGGCTAATCTTCTGTCAACTTGACACACAAGCTAGAGTCACCTGAAAGGAGGGAGCCTCAACTGAGAAGATGTGGCGGTAAGATCCAGCTGTAAATATTTTCTTAACTAGTGACTGATGGAGAAGTGCCTAGCCTGTTTGGTTTATTCACAGGTGCTTTGCCCGAATGTATGTATGTACACCATACGCATGCCTGGTGCCCAAGGATACCGGAAATGGGCTTCTAACCCCCTGGAACTGGAGCCACAGATGGTTGTGAGCTGCCACGTGGGTGCTGGGAATCCAACCAGGGTCCTCTGCAAGAGCAGTCAGTGCTCTTAGCCAACCAGCCAACCAATAGCTGATTCTCCACCCCAAAGAGAATTTTGTTTGTTTGTTTGTTTTTTTCGAGACAGGGTTTCTCTGTGTAGCCTTGGCTGTCCTGGACTTGCTTTGTAGACCAGGCTGACCTCGAACTCACAGCGATCCGCCTGCCTCTGCCTCCCGAGTGCTGGGATTAAAGGCGTGCGCCACCACGCCCGCTTGTTTGTTTGTTTTTGTTTTTGTTTTTGAGACAGGGTTTCTCTGTGTAACCTTGGCTGTGCTGGACTTGACTTGTAGATCAGGCTGGCCTCAAACTCACATCGATCCTCCTGCCTCTGCCTCCCGAAAGCTGGAATTAAAGGCGTGTGCGCCACCATGCCCCAGCAAGAGGTTCTTGAACAGATGAGCTCAAGAGTTCTTAGCTTGCTTTTCTCATTTCTAAGGTGAAGCCGAACAGGACAAAAATCTAAAATTCCTTTCTCCGGATGAATGTCAGGCGCATCAGGAAAACAAACAGCACAAACCACAAACAACACAAACAAAACCCCAGGACATCCAAAAGAAAAAAAAAAAGGAAAAAAGACCAAGCGTGTTGCTGCCACCGGCTGCCGTGAACCTGGCTGTGCCTGCTACGGGCTCCCTCCTGTGCCCTTCCTTCAGTGTCTCCAACTGTGGCTGATCCTGGGGTTTCGTCATGAGTTCTTCCTTCTCACTGAGTGTTTTCCTAGGTGATTTCGATCCCAGGTGGCTTTTACTACAAACTGTAACTATTGATCCTCCAAACCCCAAATTCATTACACCCCAAACTCGGCAGAAAGAAATCATTACCCCCCCTGTCCCGCCCACCTCTTCCCTGCGTACCATGGCTATTTCCGCATTCTCAAGCTGGAGAAATCCAGTTCACCCCTTAGTTTTACTCACTTTCTCTGTGAACCCCTTCACTCCCATTGCTTGCCCTGTGAGGTTGGTTCTATGCCCGTGGCTTTCCCGCAGCTCTAGCTGTGTCAGGAGGAAGAGCTGTGCTCAGGCCCACAGTTGCCTCCCAGAGACTTTGTCCTGCAGCAGCACGGCTGAGAAATGGTTAACTCAGGGAATGGATATGCTATATCAGACCAGGGACTGGAGAACGACAAGAGTGTGGCTTTAGTGTTACATGTCACCTGCTGACCGCAGTCACTTTTCTGTGAATGTGGCTCCTGTATGGGGTCTGGTTCTAAAAGCTGAGCTATTGCTTGCACCGTGATGGCTGCTTTTCCAACCGCAGGGTGTTGCCAATCACTGTCAAATAAAGCAGTCTCAAGAGCGCTGCTCCAAATGACCCGATGTGCAACTGTCTGGGCTGAGGGCTGGAATATTAAATGACATTGTGTTTCCGCAGTTTGCTGGGCTGCTTGACTCACAGCTGCAGGAGAAACGTTTTAACAAAATTAAAATCTCGGTGGGGGAGGGGCAGCAGGGACTAAAGGTTGGACCGAGGGCTGCAACGACGAAAACACTGGCAAGGCAGCAGACACTGCTCCAGCTTGAGTCCTATATTTAATTACCGTGGGGAAGGAGAGATTAAGACAGAGAGGTCTATTGTATAATTTAAAACAGTCTAAATCATCTAAAATTTGTACCCATTGAGGTGAAAAAAAAAAAAAAGAGAGAAATTTCTGGACAATATATACATTAAATCTAAAGGGGCCATGGGCCAAAGAAATAAAAGCCATCTTTTGTAACAGCACATTGAAATAGATCAATTACCCCTTGTCACTTCCTATTTCCAAAGCTAATGGATTTCTTTTTTTAAAAGCCCAGCCCTGTGCACTGCTGGCTTTGGCCAAAGAAGGAGATTCCTGATAGATAATGATACAGACGCTAATGAACTATTGTTTCTTTAGGGAACTGACTTAGACAATTCTTGCTACTATAGAGTAACCAAAGCTGGGGAAAAAAATCTATGTAATAAGTTAGAGTCCCAAGAAATATAAACGATTTTATTTTTACCCAAAGGACCATCCCTTAGGGTCATTTTGACCAAAGGAAAAATAGCTGAAAGAACATTGAAATATAAGGTGGCATTCTTTGACCTGCTCCATTAGGAAAGGATGAAATAATGTTTTGTTGCCCTCGGCACAGAGCCCGCCCCCCCCCCCCAGGGTAAAATGATGAATAGGAGAAGATGTCTGCCTTTGAACAAACACAAAGCAGGATACAGCAAAGCTCAAAATGAGGGCATTAAGGAATGTCAAGGAGCCCAACAGAAGCCAGGAGGTGGTGTGGCCAGGGATCCATAGCTCCAAAAGCGCCGCCCTCCCCCAGTTACCTCCCACCTACCGCATGGGTCACACGCCCTGGTGTTCAAGGCACACCTGCTGGGCATGGGGTAAATGCCTGGAGAGGAGAGAGAAAACAGAAAATTCCAGTCAGAGAACCAGCACCACCCATGAAAACATGGTCTCCCAGAAGGGGTGAGGACACAGGAGTCCTGGAGGAGGGGCAGAGGGAGTGATTAGGGCACGGGTGAGTTAAACAGGAGGCAGACTGGTGGGTTCTTACTTACCATGCGATGGTTGTAAGGACTCTCTCTCTCTTCCTAGCAGTAGCACAGCAGCCAGAGACCTTCAAGTCTTGGTTTCTGTTCATCGAGTTGTGCATTTTGACTTCCCGTGGGTACCAAATGTGAGGACTTCCATCCTGAAGAAAGGATTCTGGAAAGCACAAAGCATGATTCAGATCCACTCCAAGTTACTGCAAACCATATTTCTCGTGAACATTGTTGTTTCTGTTATTACTAAACTCCCTGTGCCACATCCAATAATTAGCAGATGGAGCAAGGGTGTGCTGTTATCTGATTATTTTGGCTCTTTCACTACAATTTCTTGTAGTAATTGTGTCTCACTGCTTAAAAATTGCTGACAGTGGAGCCGGGCGTGGTGGCGCACGCCTTTAATCCCAGCACTCAGGAGGCAGAGGCAGGCGGATCGCTGTGAGTTCGAGGCCAGCCTGGTCTACAAAGTGAGTCCAGGATGGCCAAGGCTACACAGAGAAACCCTGTCTCAAAAAACCAAAAAAAAAAAAAAAAAAAAAAAAAACCAAAAAAAAAAAAAATTGCTTACAGTGGACTCGAAGACAGAAGAGATGGAAGCTCAGATAAATCAAGAGATAATTGTAACAGCCTGGGTGAAAAATAAGAAAATTAGTTCAGCCATATCTAGTTGAATAGATGAATTAAAACAGTGTGGCTCACATTACAGATAGAATATTCATAGCAGGAAGCTATGCTGCTAACTTGCTTTGGAATAAATTGGGACCCCCCCCCCAAAAAAAGAATAAAAATAGCTGGGTGTGGTGGCTCATGCCTTTAACCCCAGAACTCCAGAGACAGAAGCAAGAGGATCTCTGTGAGTTCAAGGCCAGCCTGGTACACATATCCTGTTCCAGGATAGGTAGGATTACATAGAAAGATGCTGTCTCAAAAATAAAACAACAACAAAAACCAAAAACAAACAAAAAAGCAAAAATACAAGAATAAATACTATGTTAGAAACAGTTTTCTGGACTTGAGGTGTAGCTTGTGGTAAAACATTGGCCTAGCACACCCAAGCGTTAGTTTGTGTTGTGGTGCTGGGACTCAAACGAAATGATAGGAACAGTGGCACGCTCACAGTCCTTCTATCCCTTGGGTGTGCATAGGCATCACCTGAGGACATCAGTCCTCCAGGGCCTCCCTCAGTGAGGCTGTATAGGCGGCAGTTTGTTTGTCTTGTCTGCCTGAGTGGTGCAGAGGAGCCAAACTGTGGCCTCACGTTTGCTGTGTGAGTGTTTACCACTGAGGTACCTGCCCAGCCCAGAACTTCTGTTTCTAAGAAGTTATGGGGAGACGTTTGATGCTGGCACTTTGGGGACCACACTGTGAATAGAAAGGGAATCCTACAGATAATTTAAAGTTTTTTTAAAAACCCAGTCAGTGAGAGAATGTGAGCTTCGAAGACATCACAGGTTCATCTCTAAGCCCAGGATTCTCCATCTATAGGTAACAACTGACTAACAAAGGAAAGAGGGTTATTTTGGCTTACTGTTTTATAGGAGTCAGTCCTTGGTCCATTGGCCCTATTGCTACAGGTTTGCGGTATACATCACAGTAGCACATGATGGTGAATGAAAAATGCTCACCTTAGAAATGATGGAAAAGGTGAAGAGAGATCAAGTCCCACGGTTCCAATGACCCGAAGACCTCATACTCGGTCCTACCTCTGAGAAATTCCTACCACTTCCCAGTAGAACCAAGCTGGGGACCAACACCATATAGACTTCTTGGGGGCAATTAAGACCCAAAGTCTAGCAATAACTGGAGCAAGCATTTGCACAATTTGATCTATGGCATTAGCATATTATTAGTTAATTGCTTTACTTGTGAACGGGAGTATTAAGTACCCTCTCCTGATGGGCACCACGCTATAATTGCCTGTGTGAGGTGGCTTCTAACTGGTGCTGGGGACAGATAAGGTTGAAATACAGCCCTCAGGCCAGGGGAGCAAGTCTAACTCCTCCCAGAGGGAGGAAACTCGAAGGCTTTTACATAAGAGGTGACTTTTGAATTGCATCTCTAAAGATGCATCGGATTTAACAAGATGAATTGGTCCTGGCAATGCTATAGACAAGATAGTCTGAATATTCCTCTAGTGACAGGGCATCTGAATCAAATGTAATAAATATCCTTTGAGAATGAGACAGTGAGATGTGCTATTGGCAGGTACTGGGGACTCAGAGCCCAGGGCTGGAATGCGGGGGGACTATGCAGAAGACAGAGGCTGGGGCTGCAGGGATGTGAGTGTGTGAGAGAGGGGCTGTGGACTGGAGCTAAGGCTCTGTGAGAGACAAGTAAGCATTCCACCACTACCTATATTCCCACTCATTTCAGAAAAGAAAAAACAAAATATCTTGAGACAAGGTCTCACTAAGTTGACCAGGATGACCCTGAACTTGCTCTTTAGCCCAGGCAGGACATGAAACTATGGTCTTCTGCCTCAGTCTCATGAGTAGCTGAGATTACAGGCCTGAACCACCATGCCTTGGCTTAAGGCCAGAGATCTTTGTTTTGTTTTGAGACAGGGATTCTCTATGTAGCCCTGGTTGTCTTGGATCTCAATTTGTACACCAGGTTGGACTCGAACTCAGAGGTCCAACTGCTCTTGCCACCCAAATACTGGGATTAAAGGAGTGCCCACCACCACCATAATACTAGACATCTTAAAGAACCATTCCCATAAAGCTGAGAGGAAAAAATATGTAAACCTGGAAGATTTGTGTATTTTTCAGTATGTAAATTACATGTAAATAATTATCCCCCCTCCCCAGGAGGAATACCAGAGAGCTAACCTCCATGCTAAAGACAGTGGGGAAAAAAAAAGAGAAAAGAAAAGAAAAAAAAAAAAAAAACTCTAGATAAAATATTTTGAAAAGAAAATTAGGCATGCATGTGGCTCATATACATAGGTACAGACAGGCATTCATACACATAAATAAAAATAAGTAATTTAAAAGACGTTAAAAGATAGTTGGAAGGGCTGGAGAGATGGCTCAGTGGTTAAGAGCGCCACCTGCTCTTCTAAAGGTTCTGAGTTCAATTCCCAGCAACCCCATGGTGGCTCATAACCATCTGTAATGTGATATGGTGCCCTCTTCTGGCTTGCAGGAATACATGCAAGCAGAGCACTGTATACATAATAATAAATAAATAAATCTTAAAATAAAAGATAGTTGGAAACTTGGATTATTCTTCCAAGTTACAGTTTATAGCCCGAGAGACCAGAACACGAGAGCAGCAATGACCTGAGCTAGCCACTCTCTTCTTATCCTGCAATGCCAGGCATCGTGGAGAGGGTGGCTTGGCGTGGCCTTGGGGAATCAGGGAGGACACAGAAAGGGAAAGGCAAGGGTGCTATTCTGGTGAGTTTGTGTCTACAGACCTATCCTATGTATGTGTGAAGGCTAGTTCTGTGTCAACTTGACACAAGCCAGTTATTTGGGAAGAGAACAAACTCCATTTGAGAAAGTGTCCCCACCAGATTGGCCTGTGGACAGTATCTAGGGCTGGTGTCATCCCTGGGAAAGATGGGCCTGGACTGGGAAAGTAGGCTGGCTGAGTAAGCCTTGAAGAGCAAGCAAGTAAAAAGCATTCTTCCATGGTCTCAGCATCAGTTCCTGCCTCCAGGTTCCTGCTGTGCTTGAGTTCCTGCCCTGACTTCCCTAAGTGGTGCACTGTTACCCGGAAATAAAAGCAAAATAAACCCTTTTCTTCCCAAACCGCTGTGTGTCCTGCTGTTTTATCACAGCAATAAATGCTCTAAGACAAGCCATAATTGGATGGGCTCCAAACTCTCAAATCTCTCTTACATTTTTTTTAACCTCTATTTTTATTTTATGTATATGGATGTTCTACCTGCATGTATGTGTGTGCACCACATGCAAAGGACGATGTTGGATCCCCAGGAGGACTGGAATTGCAGAGGGTTGTGAGCTGCAGTATTAGTGCTGGGAATTGAACCTAGGTCCTCTGGAAGAGCCTAACCACTGAGCCATCTTTCCAGGTCCCACAAGCTTCCCTTCTTAACCGCTAGATAACAGCAGAAATAAATGCAAAGCTTCCAAGGAAGGCGTAGATCCAAGGCTGGCCTGGGAGAACCACCACCTGGTTTTCCTAGGGTAAACATCCAGCAAGATTTACAAAGCGCCAAGAAGAGACTTGATACCCTATGAGAATATACAGGGGGAGGTAATCCCCCTCAGGAACAGTCATAGGGGAAGGGAATAATGGGAAAATGGGGGCGGGGGAGGAATGGGAGGATACAAGGGATGGGATAAACATTGAGATGTAACAAGAATAAATTAATTAAAAAAAAAAGGAAAAAAAAAAAGATTTACAAAGCACAGCAGCCACTAATCAGGACACATCTAATGACATTTATGCTGTAAGTGGCCCCAATTGGCCTGCCACATTGCTAAGTACAGCTGTGAGGATAGAATCCAGGATGACCACAGTGCCTCTGACAGAGTGGGAGCCTTTATCTATAAGAGAAATGACTCAAGGGGTAAAGCCGTGGACAGCTGTCCTCAGGAGACCCCTGCCGCAATTCTCTGCATCACCCATCACGTTCTAAGCTGCTTGGCAAGGTTGCTACAAGCTCTTGACATTTCTTGGCCATTTTATACAAGTCCCTCTTTTACCCTTCATGTTCTGTTGTTTGGCTCAAATAAGGAAACAGCTCATCCCAATCTGAGACCTGGAGGCAGGTCATGTGACCTCAGAAGCAGGAAATACATAGCACCTCATTCCACTTCCTCCTGTGTTTCTATGACAATTAGTACGCCCCGCCCTTTAGCTCTTCCAGACTGCCCTAGTGGCCAGCTCAATCCTGTAAGCTGAGACTCACTGAAACATGTAGCCATTTAACCTAGACAGGAGTAACAAACGCCCACGTTGGGACGGATTCTGATTAATGCAATGGATATCTGGCAATTAACCGGTTATAAAGAGCTGATAGGCATGCAGTGACCTGACCCCTGTGACATCTAACAACAGCCAAGTCTGTATCTCTAGTGTTTTCTTCAACCCACCCTCTCACATCATTTGATTGCTCCCAGTGGTTTCTGGGTATAGTTAGGGACTTTACCTGTATGATATCAGGTAGACAAGCAGCCATTTTTTTTCTCTACAATTTCTTAAAAGCATGAATAGAAAGGCTGTGCTCTGTGGCTGGGAGTAGTAAATGCTAACAAGGTCTTTCAACAGGAAATATGTCACCAGAGAAATGCCCTGCCAACCCTTTCCCACCGTGATAGCAAGCCAGGGCTTAGACCTAAGCATCCTCAGCAGAGGGGAGGGGACCTCTCAAGCTCAGTCCTGGAAATTTCCACTATTCAAACAAAAATAGCTCTGTGAGGGGAGGGACTGTCTAGCGACAAATCTGGGACCCTCGACTGCTGAGGCGTCCCTACTGGTCTGAGTGGCCATTTAGAACTTGGTAATTCAAGTGGGGCCAGGTGGTCAGGTTTGTGACTTTGACCCCTGGGTTCTATGCTTGTGGCTCTCCTTAGCAGTGACAAAGCCTGTGAGGGCCTTGGACAGCAAAAGTGCCATTAGATGGGCAGGTTCTCAGAGCTTCTGCTGTTAGGAAGGGTTTTCTGACTGTCATCTTAAGGGAATTACGATGATACTGCCCCGTGGATAATTTATTAACCCTTGTTATGATTCAGGTTGGAAATTTGCCAAGAAGACAACGTCTTGACACATCTCTCTATATTGGCACTGTCAACGAGTTAATGTATCAATTTAGCTAAATTGAACGGTGGGTGATATGCTAATTGACAGCAAACTTCCGAAATAATGGCATTGTTTTGAAGTCTTTTGAATTGGAGACTAAGTAAAGCATCTCATTGGTGCCTTCCTTGAAGTCTTGAGAAAGTTACAAAATCATGAAACATTTGCCATTTAGTAAATGCCTGACGGTTTCTTTTAGACGAAGCCAGTTTTTTTTGTTTGTTTGTTTTTTGTTTTGGTTTTTCAAGACAGGGTTTCTCTGTGTAGCCTTGGCTGTCCGGGACTCGCTTTGTAGACCAGGCTGGCCTTGAACTCACATCGATCCGCCTGCCTCTGCCTCCCGAGTGCTGGGATTAAAGGCGTGTGCCACCACGCCCGGCTGATGAAGCCAGTTTCAAAAGGCAAGGTCATAGGTTGTTAGGTACATAATAACTTAAGTTGCTATAGTTTTGGTCAGAGTTTGAGTTAAAAGGAGACTTATGTCAGTCACAAACAACCCAGCTATTTTGGAGTATAGCTACAGTTGCTTCCAAGGCAAGTACTAACCAGCCAGGCCCGGTGCTGCAAGGATGCCCCACTCCCCCACCCAGCACCCCAGAGTCAATGATGTAAGAACGGAAGTGCATTTGTCACCCACAGGAAGCCCATCAAGTGTGTTCCAGAGCAGTAGATCGAATTCTCCTTCCTCCTCCTCCTCCTCCTCCTCCTCCTCCTCCTCCTCCTCCTCCTCCTCCTCTTCTTCTTCTTCTTCTTCTTCTTCTTCTTCTTCTTCTTCTTCTTCTTCTTCTTGAGACAGGGTTTCTCTGTGTATCTTTGGCTGTCCTGGACTCACTTTGTAGAACAGGCTGGCCTCGGAACTTACAGAGATCCACCTGCTTCTGCCTCTGGAGTGCTGGGATTAAAGGTGTGTGCCACCACCGCCTGGCTGAATTATTCTTTTAAAGGAAGAATTCCCGAATCCTGAATCTAGCTCCCCAACACCCAGCCCCACTCCCCTCCTCAGTCATCAGACTCCAGGGATGTGAAAAAGACAGCACCAGGAAGGCCACCTGAACCCCATCTCACCTCTAAGTGGCAGGTCACTTCTTACCAAAGATTCTAGTGGCTGAACTGGGACAGTCTCAGGGGCTGCTGAGATCACCCGGTCCCGCTACTCAGAGATGCCACTGTGAATCTCTTCCTTACTTCTGTTTGGGCTTCTTGTTCTTGGTGTTGGTGTTGGTGTTGGTGGCGGTGGTGGTGGGTTTTTTTTTCCTTTTGGTGGTATTGATGTGTATATGTGTGTGCATATGTTATGTGTACATATGTCTTGTATGTGTATGCATTGTGTGTATGTATGTGTGTGTGTGTGCTTGTATATATGTGTGTGTATGTATGTGTTTGTATGTATTGTCTGTATATATGTGCATGTGTATGTATGTATATATGCGTGTGCTGGGTATTGAACCCAGGGCCTTACACACGTACTTTCTTGTATTCAGGTGTGAAAGTCCCAATAAATAAGAAAGCTATTCTCTTCCTTGGTGTCTGGGAATGGCAGGATCACTTGTTACTCCGTTATCTCTTCAGCTCTCCTCATCTGTGAAAGAAGATAATTCTTTCATTTGTAGTAGATTGGGGCTCCCCTGACCTAGGGCATGTCACCCCTAAGTTTGTTCTTTGTAGGTAGACTGTGGGCCTTGCTTCTGTCTTTTTGCTTCATAAAACTGGAAAGCTCAGGACTAGTGTTCAGCACCACCCAACCTCCTTGGCATAGTTCTTCGTTGATTTTCATTTGATTTTGGAGTAGATTTCACTTTACAGAAAAGGTTGGTCTTGAAAGCCACCTCGTTCCGCATTAATGAAAACCAATGTGTTTATATGAAATGTAATGGCACTCAAATCTTTTCTATTTGCAACTCTCCAGTCCGCTAGCCCCGGAGCGGAGGATCTCAGCCCCTCATGTTAGGTCTGGATTTCATCATCCTCTAGGCCAGTAGTCAAGACATTTTCTCAGACTGGCTCCCAGGTGCCCTAGCCTCTGCCATCAACATACACAAATCCAATTGTGAGCTCAGATGCAAGGCTG
Organism: Acomys russatus; assembly: GCF_903995435.1. NCBI lineage: Eukaryota > Metazoa > Chordata > Mammalia > Rodentia > Muridae > Acomys > Acomys russatus. The sequence goes on along the minus strand of NC_067164.1, from coordinate 932,727 downwards.
CTCTGGCTGGAAGACGCCACTGGACCAGGTCTGCTTTCCCGAGAGCTTCATCCTGAGGGGTGTGGCGTTTGCAGAGAAAGATGAAAGGGAGTGGAGTGCAGAGGTGGAACCTGGGTGGAGAGTCCATTCGCAGCAGGTGATGCGCCCGTGATGGACTCAAGGGGTCCTAAATGGCAGCAGCTGGACCAAGTTTGGAAGCATCAGGTGGAAATAGGGGCTGCGGGTTCCTGACAGCATCTAGAGGCTTCTTGGAGGGAGGAATATGTGGTAGAGAAGCAGGTGGGGCTGCTTAGAAGAGCAGAGCTCAGGCCCACAAGCATCTCGGGAAGCATCTCGCAGTGATTTTGAACCAGAGAACCTAATGGGTCTTATGACAAGAGTCAGGATTTGCTGGGCCAGGAATGCTCACTTGTATTACACTTCTGGCAACTCTTCTCATTGGCTAATCGCTTTTCCTCCCTCTCTTCTGTTATCTACCCATGTGAGCTTTGTCCCTGGCTGATTCAGACTGTGTATCTGAAAGGGCAACTTTTTTTTTTTTTTGTTTTTTGAGACAGGGTTTCTCTGTGTAGCCTTGGCCATCCTGGACTCACTTTGTAGACCAGGCTGGCCTTGAACTAACAGCAATCCACCTGCCTCTGCCTCCCGAGTGCTGGGATTAAAGGCGTGCGCCACCACGCCCGGCTGAAAGGGCAACTTTTAATAGTGGCTTCCAATAACTTGCGTTCTGTGGCGTCATCTTTGAGAAGATTCCCAGTGTTTCTGGGAACTAAAGAGAGCTGCAGGCCAGCTAGCAGCTTCCTTGTGATTTTCCTTTGTTTGGAAAACAGGTTGCCTTTGGTCAAATGACTCTGCCTCACAGCCCATTTCTTATTCATGTACAGGTCTTCAAGTACCACACATAAACAAACTCCTTAAAGTTATGTCCCTGATTTGCTTCCTGGCCCAGGCTCTTAGTTATAACTTGGCCTAGGACTTGGCAGGTCTTAAAATTCAGCTGGGTGTCTTGATCCCAAAGCATCTTGTTCCGTGTGTGTTTTCGCTCACTAGTTAGTTGTTGGTTGCTTCCCCAAGGTACCACAGAAGAGTCACAAGCCAGGCACAGAGGGCCCTAGATGCTACACCTGTAACCTTCTTGGAAGAACATTTGCCGAATGGAACAGTACAAGTTCAAAAGGCCCATGAAGGGTCCCCCAAGACACTTAATACCTCCATATGAGATGCCAAAGCACTTGGGACAAAGCATCATTGGGGCCGGGGGCATCACATTCAAAGCAACAGTAATGGTAAGGCTTTCATCTCAGCCCTGAGTACTTGGAGGACCACTGAGGGATGGCTTCAACATTCCCAGGATCCATTGCGTTCTAGGGCGAGTATGCCTCTCCAAGTTACCAATCGTGTGTATCAGTTAGGTTTAGTTCCTGATCATGTATGTATCAGGTTCTCCACAGAAACAAAGAGAGATGAGAAAGGCTTGAAGGAATTGGTTCATGACGTTGGCAAGACCATAGTTTGCTTCATGGGTTAACAGGACTAAACAGAGAAAGGCTGAACCTGTGTTCAAGGCTGGCGGTTACAGTGTTTCCTCTTCCTCAGGGAGTGAGGTCTGGTTCTGCTCTGGTCTTGAACTGAGGACACGAGGACACTGGGGAGGACAATCTGCTTTACTGAGAGTCCCGCGTTATTTGTACCCCTAACACAGAAACATCTGGAACACTGTTTGACAGTATAGCCCATGAGAGGGGACCCTTAACAGCCACCAAATGGCAAAGGGAGAAGAAATGATTTTAAACTCTCAAAGAACACTTTGTTAAAACAAACAAACAAAAAACTACCCCTCTTCCTATCAGCTCCTTGGAATTTTCCGTAAACAAGAAGAAAGCTAATTAACAGGAGAAGCATGGAGAAGACTGTGCAGCCGGGGAAGGTGCTGGCTGCCAAGCCTGATGACCCGAGTTCAGTCCCCGGGAGCCACGTGCCAGAAGAGAGACCTGATAGCGCGACGCTGTTCAGTAACCTCCCGCATGCCGGCCTCAGGTCTCAGTACCTACATGATCCTGTACAAGCTTCTTAATCTTTTACTGCCTCAGTTTCTCCACAAGTGAAATGGGGGTTGATGACAACTCCTTTTGCTTGAATGGAGTTGGGAAGATGGTACAATAGTCGGGATGAGCTGGCCTATGCTGCAGTAATGGACCCTGAATCTCAGTGTTTTAAAACTACAGGTCCTAGGCTGGCAAGAGGCTCCACACCATCCTCATTCAAGCAGAGGAGAGACTCCATCACCTGTGATGGCTGTGCCAGTGGGGAGAGGGAGGAAACTGAGGCATCAGATAAGCAACTCGTAACTGCTTCCACGCAGAATTTCTTTTGTTCTTGTTTGCACATTGGCTGGGGATATTGAATCCTAACTTCTTCCTGGAGGCAAGAGAGCTGGGATCCTGTCAGTCATTCTAGTGACTACCACAAGCCTTGGTCCCTCAAGTTGCTCAGGAGGAGGAATCCCTGGCTTTATACAGGGAGCCGAGCCACATTAAAAGAGGGACTAGGAACAGTGGGGCTTAGGTCCCGGCGCAGAAGTGATGAGAAACACTGTAGGAGTGGGGCTCTGAGCCTGAGAAAGGTGCGCCGCTTTCCAATGCCTTTTAAGTTCAGTTTTGTTTAATCCAATTGGATCACCAGGCTAAGACAGGCCTCAAGATGGCCCACACATGTGAGGTACCAAGACTGAAAAGGACCTCTTGGACGGTTTACTGGACATCTTCACCCCCCCACCCCCAACTCTGCCCTGGCATCCTCTCCCTGCCTCATCTGTGGATGAGACCCAAATAGTGAATTGTTTTTCTTTAGGGCTGGGGCTGTAGCTCAAGAATAACGGTAACACTTGCCTAGTATGCACAGCCCATAGTTTGATCTGCAGGAGCCCATATGCACATATAGCTTTGTGGAATGTTTAAATACATGGCCACTATTTAATTGCACACTCCTGTATGGACCATGCAGTAGACTTCCTTCTACAAGTCAGCTTACCCTGAGTATATACTCATCATAAAGTGTTGTTCATGGCTCCAACAAGAAATGAAATGCCAATTAGGTTCCGCTCGCATAAAAGATTTCTTTTTCTCTGCCAGGCTTGGTGACACACGCCTTTAATTCCAACACTTGGGGGGGCATAGGCAGGCAAATGTGTGCCGATGCACCACATGTGTGCCAGCAGAGGCCAGAGCAGCTCAGACTCTGTGGACTGGGGTTCCTGACAGTTAAGAGCTACCATGTAGATGCTGGCATTGAACCTGACCTGGGTCCTAAGGGACAGCAGCCGTTGCTCTTAACTGCTGACTCAGCTCTTCACCCCCAATGCTGGTCTTTTTGTTGTTGTTGGTTTTGAGACAGGATTGTCTGTGTGGCCCTGGCTGTCCTGAAACTCAGTCTGCAGGCCAGACTGGCTTCAAACTCACAGAGATCCAGCTGCGTCTGCCTCTCAAGTGCTGGAATTAAAGGTGTGCACCACCACTGCCTGGCTAAAGTTGGCTAGTTTTATTAGCTTAATTTCATTTACACTCTCTTAGTTTTTATACTATTGAACTTGTTTCTCCTGTTCCAAGACTCTGAGCAATGTACCATGTTTGATCATTGTGTACCCTCACTTTATTTTGATTACTATGAAAATACCACACTGGTTCTTTTGTACAGAAAATCAAAACTCAATTCAGAGCAAGGCAAAGAGACAGCAAATTGAACATTCCAAGAGCAATCAAGATTGCCACCTAGTGTCCAGTGTAGATAATGGCATCCTAAACAGCTCACTGTTGAAAAAAAACGACAATTGGGTATTTCATCTGAAAATTCAAAACGGGGCATGGGGACACACACCTTTTAATCCCAGCATTTGAGAAGCAGAGGCAAGGGAATTACAGTGAGTCGAGGCTAGCCTGGTCTACATAGCAAACGCCAGGACAGCCAGGCCTACAGAGACCCTATAGCCTGTCCAAAAAAAATATAATAATAATAATAATAATAATAATAATAATAATAATAATAATAATAATAATAATAATAATAATAATAATAAATAAAAAGGCAAAATGGGTTTGTCACATATTTCTTTTCCTCCTACTCCTTTTAGAGGCAATATTTACATAATAAGCACACGTAGGGTTATATAAAGATCAATTTCTCCCGTCTCTGCCATTTTTTCCCAACCTAATGGAGGCATTGGTATTAGACAAACCCCTTAAGCTTCTGAAACACACCACCAGCTGTAGGATAAATGCCTTGTTGCAGCTGAGCATCATGACCAGAACCAAGTGAAAGCAGCCAGCAGGTGAGTTCTTCTCTCCCTTGGTTAAGGAACTAGAGCTAGAGGCAGGAAATAGCAGTGCCGAGTTCACTGGCAAGCTCACAGGCTCCTTGCATAGAGAGGGGCCCAGAGTTGGGGAGACTGTGACTCTAAGGTTTGGGGTTTACTTGGTTTTAGGGAGTCCTACCTGGCATCTCTCCCTCCCTCCACATTTCTATTGCTGTAAAGTTGTCTGTGCTCACCTTCTAGAACAGGGGTTGGGTCTCTGTGAGTGTTGGCTGGCTAGGATCAGAGTGGGTGTCCTGTCCCTCTACTTCCTGTGGAATGACAGGTATAGAGACCCCCCCCCCCTTCCTGTCGGGTCCCAGCCCGCGGGAAAAATCGAATCAGGGTTCACCTGAAAGAGGGAGTGGGGATTGAAAGTAGGATACAGAGACTCGAGAAATAACAAATCAAGTCAGGAAATTTCTGATCAAGATTCACTTTATTGCCGACTAGCAGGAACATATATAGAGCAAGGTCAATAGGGTTTATTTTAATCTCACTCACCCTAGTCCCCGGGCAAGAATACAATAGCCTAAATCGCTCTCTGTAGAACTTCCTAGTTCTCTGAGTAGTTCCTTGTAAGAACTTCCTTGATCCTCTGGGTGGTTCCAAGTTGAGACTTCTCTACTTCTTTCAAAAGTAAATAGTCCAAGAATAGCCTAGAACACAAGACCTCGTGGTGAGGTAAAGGTCAGCAACTCGAAGATCACAGCATACAGCCTAAGCACAGGATTTCTGACAGGGCAGAATTTGGCATGGGTTCCCACCACCCCCTCCCCACCCCCATACTCACACATATGCAAGGGAAAATGGGCTCCATTTCAGAGAAATAGAAATTTACTCCTGGAGGCAAAAAGTCACAAACTAGAGTGACTCGCTATCCCTGGGGGCAGAGACCCAGACAAAATGCAAACTGGGATTATGTTCCCCTCCCCCCATCCTGGGCACCACAGTCTCACTCAATTTCTGAAAACACAAAGGAGCATAGAGGTGGAGGGTTCTCTGTGATTGCTCTGGCAAGCCTGGGTGCAGTCCGCTGAACAGCAACTAGAACCCACTGTAACTCTAATCCCCTTTGCCATGTACCCTAATAATCACAGGCTACCAGTTTTGGGGTGTGGATGTCTTTAGAAGGCGATAACACTGCCTCGCGTGCATGTTTTTTCCTAATACACGTTTTCTTGGTCACTTTAATTTCCCTCAAATTTTGCTTTTTATACTTTCATGCAACTTAAAGTATTTTCCAGTTTTGCTATTGATTTTGTCTTTGATCCCTAGGTTGTGTATAACTAGCATTTAAATTTTTCCATATATGTATTCTTCCCAGGTACTTTTCAATAGTTGATTTATGCTTTCATTGCCTATGCAGAGAAACAGTATTTTATGCCCCAGTAGTTCCCTTTGGTGATGATTCACTTGACGTTACAGTAACTGCTTTCAAGACTGCTAATTCTAGCAACTGAACCATTTGTATGGTTCTTGTTTTGTTGTTTTTGTTTTTGAGATCATTGTACATTCTCAGGTCGTTGTATGTCAGGCAATTTTACATTAAATGCTGGGCATTTTCAATATTAGACTCTATACATTAAGATGGTCCAGGACTGTTTCGTTTAAATCTACCCAGACAGATTCAGACCTAAAGTTCTGTGCAACTCTGCACAGCAGGACTCTCTGTACACCAAATCTGTCTCTCACATGGCCATTCATTCAGTCGTTTGCCTCACATGTTTAGGCTGCCTTGGCCAGCGGTTCAAACTGCACCTCAGTTTTCAAAGTCTGCTGGGCTGCCTCAGGCCTGGTGTATGTCACGTTTAGGCTGGTCTTTAATCCTGGCACCTGGGTGGAAGAGGCAAGTGGATCTCTGTTGGCTCTTAACAAGTTAACTCTAGGCCCATCGTTCATGAAGCCACTGCCACTCTCCTTGGCATCCTTATAAACTTAGAACATTGGGCTAGTTTGCAACCAAAAGGCCTCATTTTTCAAAGGGTTTTTTTTTTTTTTTTTTTTTTTTTTTTTTTTTTTTTTTGGTTTTTTCAAGACAGGGTTTCTCTGTGTAGCCTTGGCTGTCCTGGACTCACTTTGTGGACCAGGCTGGCCTCGAACTCACAGCGATCCGCCTGCCTCTGCCTCCCGAGTGCTGGGATTAAAGGTGTGCGCCACCACGCCTGGCCTAAAGTTGAACTCTTAACAAAGACTATCTTACTTCTTTGATGATCTATCTGGCGATGGCTCACAATTGGCAAAGTGCTTGGGGGCATAAGCATGGCAACCTGAATTTAATCCCAGATAGAAGCTGCAGCATGAGTTTGTTAAGCCTAGCACTGGGGAGGCAGACACGGGAGGATCCTTGGGGTTTGCTAGCCACTTAGTACAGTTCAATCAGCAAGCTACACATTTAGTGAGAGACCTCATCTCAAAAAGTAAAGTGGGGTGGCAGAGGCAGGTGGATTGCTGTGAGTTGGAGGCCAGTCTGGTCTGCAAACTGAGTCCAGGATAGCCAAAGCTAACACAGAGAAACGGTGGAAGGTGAAGGCACCAGAGTGGCAGACACACACACACACACACACACACACACACACACACACACACACACACGTATAGAACTACAGCTATACTCAATACTGCCAAGCCATGGCTTGAAGCGAGCTGGGATTAGATCAAGACTCAGTAAGAGGCTAGGAAATATAGCTATTTGTACAGTCTTTCTGGAACCACGTACATCCCACCAGCAGAGTCTGTGCAACTCACAGCAGCCATCAGTGATCCAGAGCAGAAAGTTAACTGTCAAGCATGACAGATCCAGTTCCAGACAGAAAACAGACATCCTTAAGTCTCCAAGCTGGAATTGAATACCAATGTAATTGATTTTCCTTTCTGATTTGCTGTATTCTTCTAATTTCTATAATAAGTGTTTATAAGAAGAGCTAATCAATGTTTCAACAACAATTGCAACGTATATGATGGTTATCCCCGGAAGACTGTATACACATGTAAAAGTATTCAGAATTTTAAATGAAAACAATGTTCTCTACAAGACTTCTATACCTCAACTTCCTGTTTTATAACCATGTTTGGTAAATGCCTCAATATTGATTTCTGAATTGTAGAAATGTAATTATTTGTCTTCATACTTTTGTTTTATTTTTTAAGTCTGCTCATTTAAAAAGTGTTTTTCAAGACTTTATTTTATGCATGAGTGCTCTATCTACATGATAGAAGAGAGCATCTGATTCCAGTGTAGATGGCTGTGAGGCACCATGTGGTTCCTGGGACTTGAACTCAGGACCTCTGGAAGTGTAGACAGTGCTTTTATCTTCTATCTCTCCAGCTCTTCTGTTTATTTTTAAATACAGGTATGTATTAAATATTAAAAACAATAAATATTAAAATAGTAAACATTAAAAATAATTTCCTTTTTATTATGATTCATTTGTTTTGTTAATAATTGATAATTATGAATATTGAGGGCTTAGGGTATGTTTTGGTGCATGTATATAATTTATAATATTAACATATAGTTTTTTGGGTTTTTTTTTGGTTTTTCGAGACAGGGTTTCTCTGTGTAGCCTTAGCTGTCCTAGACTCGCTTTGTAGATCAGGCTGGCCTCGAACTCAGTGATCCGCCTGCCTCTGCCTCCCAAGTGCTGGGATTTAAAGGCGTGCGCCACCACACCCGGCTAACATAAGGTTTTCTTGTGAGACTATTTAGAGCCGTTCATTGAGATGTACACTCCTGTTGATTATTAAGTTGATGTGTGCTCCAGGCGGAACTTAGGCGCCCTTATCTGTAATTTGATACATGTTGACCAATATTTCCTAATGTGACCTAAAGTGGATGAGGACTGGTTTGAACTCAGATGCAGTTCACAGTTTTTTGTTTTTTGTTTTTTTTTTGGTTTTTCGAGACAGGGTTTCTCTGTGTAGCCTTGGCTGTCCTGGACTTGCTTTGTAGACCAGGCTGGCCTCGAACTCACAGCGATCCGCCTGCCTCTGCCTCCCGAGTGCTGGGATTAAAGGCGTGCGCCACCACGCCCGGCTGGCCAGTTCACATAGTTTTAAGTAACTTGTAGTGGATATGGCCGTGAGCAAAGCCTGTCTTACTTAGCCCACCTAGGTTTTCTACTTAGGACTATTCCAAATACAGCAGCAGCACTCCTTCCTACTATGTTGTCTTCTCTAGCATTCATTCTGCCATTTGGGGGGGGTGGGGGGGGGGGAGACAGCATCACTGTCTGTTGTCCAGATGGCCCTGTACTCACAGTTCTTTGGCTTCAGTACTCGGAGGGCAGATATGCTATATTCTTCTCCCAAACAGAGACTCATACACTAATTGTTTCGGAAGAGCCTCCATATAGGTCTTCTTATTGGAGACATACATGGCTTAGACAGACTTCTCATTCTTAACTGAGTATACTGACAATTATTTCAAGTGGTTCTTAAAGTCTTCAGCTGTCTTGGGGGAAGAATTCCAAGGTGGGTGTCACTTTTCTGTGTTATCAGTAAGACAAACTAATACAGATGCAAGCATCTCCTATCAAACAAGTTGAACTGATCGCTGAGCACGAGTCTTGGTTCTTCCATGCGAGAAAGAGCCACACCATCAGCTAAAATAAGCATGTGACTTAAAACGCATGGGGACTGCCTACCGGAAACCTTTGGGGGACTGCTCCTGTTTGTTTTATTGATACTTCTAGCTACATATCAACTCAGAGCAGATGAAAACGCTCCAGGAGAAAACCAAATGTGAAGTAAACTGCCATCATTCCAAATGATTCAAATATGAAACAAGGAGAGAGACTCAAGCCAGAATCCTAGTCAGGATCAGAAAGGACAGTAAGAGTGAGTCTGTGTGTTAAAAAAACAACTGAGAAATTTATTAAGACCAACTGTAGGTAATGGGGTTGGGGGAGAGAAGAGATCTTCCCATATCCAGAAACTAATAAAACACTTGGAAAATGAATATAGATTTAATAATAAACATTATGGTCAGGCTGTTTATTAAGGAGGTAACCACATATTACAAGTTCGGCTATAGAAATGTCTGCAAATCAAACTTCATGTGATCTAAAAGGACCATGCATCATACTGTCGAAACTGGACACCTGTACAGCGAATTAAGTCAGTTTAAACATACATAGTCTAGACCATCCTAGAGTTATACAAACATCTGGGGCCACATATGTATTTAATTTTCTTTACTTTCAAAAAAACTTTATATATATATATTATAAAAGTGATGTTCTGAGATAATTTAAAAAAGTCTCTGACAATTATGAATGGTCCCCAGTTTTACAAAATGTGATTCCCAGGGTATGAAAACCAAGAAGAGTCAACTCTTCACAGAGGTTTATACTATACAAACAAGTTTTGTAGAAAAATGATCCAGCAAATGCTTGAGTTAAGAATATTTATATTTTTCCAATTCTTTACACTTTTATTAACACACTTACAAAAAATAACATCCAAACACTGAGAAAATTAAATAACTTTGGAAGCAGAGGTCATAGTTTCTGCTGACATATAAGTGACAATTCTGGGCTGTTGGCACAAAATAATCAACATTCATAACCCCGTACTACTATATATCAAACATAAGTTAAAATCATAGGCACTAGTTTATCAAATCCACATTTCTTCTGTACGACTAACCACAGTAAATCCTTAGGGTTTTCCCAAACAGAAAAACTGGTAATACACAAAGGCTTTTTCTAGTAAAAAGGCAATTTTTCTCTTTAGGAAACTGAAAGCCAAGAGTCTGTGGTAGTACAGCAGCAAGTAAATTAATGTCACCAAACCCAGATCCAAAATACATTTTTAAACAAGTGATGAAATAGTTTAATTAAAAAAAAAAAAAAAAAAAAAAAAAAAAAAAAAGGTATTTTTTTCTGATGCAGCCATTTAAAAACAACGTTAAATAACCTGAATATTCCTTTTGAAACTGATTATCTAACTTAAAAAAATGTAATAGATGGTTCATTAAAGTTCCTTTAAATTATTAAATTGCAGCATTTATTTTTTTTTGAACTTTTACACTGAACAGGACCTGTTTGCTGTGTGCACATGTGACTCCACAGAGACAGCTGCTACTTCTTTGCTACATGGACACGAGACACTCCCCACCAATGCACACGTGTTACCTTCCTTGGAAAAGCAACAGTTTTTAGTTTATCATTATGGACAACTGTGACCTATTCCTTTCCCTCTCACCCTTCAGCTGCAAGGACACAGTATCTCCCCTGCTACACCACAGTGCCCAGCACTGGGGCTGCTTGTGCTAGCTTGCTGATTTCCAATGTCTCCCTGCTGGTCCAGCATGGTCAGTCATGGCAGACTGGGTCTCTGTCATCAACTTGATGCTTTCCTGAGCAGGAAGCTTTTCCTCTCTCTCTCTGCATCTCTACTTCCAACTCACAGAACATCCTCTACTTACAGGAAATGAGTTCAAATCCCTCCACCTTTATGTGACTCAAATGCCAGTAACAGTCTGGATTAAGTATTGAAAAAAAAAATAGACCTCATTATCAAAACTGAGAAGTCAGCTGGAATTATAGTTTGGTAATAATCCAATAAAACCTAAACAGCTGATTTCAAGGGAATATATATACACATATGCCATTTGAAAGCAAATACTTAGCAAATTATAGTCAGATGGTTTGATAGCAAACAATGCAAACATTGATGTAAGGCAGAATCTTAAGTCAAAAGGGACAGTATTTTAAAAAGGTACTTCATACAGTTATTCAGTTTCAAGTGGACTGACTACCACATAACAGACCGTTATGCCATGTAAGAGCAACAACACAACTGTCATCACCAGAGATTTTTGTAGTTAGGTGCATAGATTTCCCTTCCTCTTGCGGTATGGTTTTATTCCAGGTTGTAAGTTCTGAGGTGTTATTTTATCAAGAACAAAGATACATGTAACTGTTCTTTACATCAAAGGAACCTGGTAATGGTTTAGTTCTGTGACAGAAAACAGCAAGTGAGTAAGCTGGCTTCAATAGCAAAGGCCATCTTTCCTGAGCCAGGAACATACAGTTTAGAAGGATTGTGTAACTGATAGTAAGCCCTTTTGGCAATCAAAACAAGCACACGCGAGTCTGGGATGTTGATGCAAGGCGTGCCCTGTGATACCATCTGGACGTGGCTATATGTGAGCTATCTCTAAAACATAAGATTTAAAAGAATGATAATTTTCCCAAGTTGCAAAAGCAACTTACAAAACTTTCTCCCACACAGGTAGCATGTTTTAGCTCTTTAGCTGAGGTTCTTCCTTCCTTCCTCCCAATCTTTATAATTACTGTATCCTGAAGGACTAATACAACAATTTAATTAGTCAGAATATTAGTTCTTCTTAACACAATATTTATTGATACTACTTGTACAGTAAAGTAGGTTGAGGTTTTGGATAGCCTGAATTCCCCATCTTCCCATGTAGAAAGGTTCTCTCTTTACAAATGGGCATTTCTCTTTGGCATCCATTAGGTATTTGCCCAGATATTGGCCTCTGTCAACAAAACATGAACCGTGTTTCTAGTGAACAAAACTAAGAGTGACTCCGTGGAGCGATTGCATGATCACCAAACATAACTGATGTCACGTGGTACTAAAGTGCTGCTTCGCTGTCTCTGTCAAGTTTGTGCTAGTTAAGACAGAGAGGCTGGAGTTTATAACCCCCAAGAGTATCATCTGAAGATTCTGCATATAAAAGTTGGTTTCAGCTCGGTGAGGGGTATCCATGAAGCTGTGGACCTCTGCATCCTCGTCTCTGCTGGTCAGTAGCAGCCATCTTTCCAACTGTCATCTTTCATGCTACCATAGGTCTTAGGAGCTGGCAATGATCTGAAAAAAAAAAAAAAAGGAATTTTATGATTTTTATATCTGTACAAAATACAACCATACAATTTGTTACATATGTCTTCATTATTTTTCAGGTGGCAGAGTCACATGAGGGCTACTTCAGGAAGCACCAAGGCCACAGCTCTAAACTCTTAGATCAGGCTCTCCTAGCTCAGCAGCCTCACATCTCTCACATGTTAGCCCCTAATCCCTTTCTGTTAATGTGGCTGTGGAATTACAACAAGAGGAAAGAAAGTCCCTAACACACAAACAACCAATCTATTGTGTGGCGATGACTGTGACAATGCAGGCGTAGGTTATCACCACCAGAGTGGCAGGCAGTATGGGGCGCTGCGTAAAGAAAGGGTTTTGAAGTCAGACAAACTTGTGACTGACAGCCTTACTTGCATGTACTCAGGAAAATCAATTTCACTAAATTTCAAAATATTCATCTAAAAAATAGGAGTACTTATTACCATGACAATTAGACAAGGTAAGAAGTTATTTAGCACAACACAAAACCATTGCATTCTCCTACCAAAATCTGTAAACGTGGCTCAGAATCTCTGCGGTAGGGGGTGGATCTCTACATTTATAACAGCTCCATAGGTAACTGAGTTGTAGCAATTAAAAACACACGTCTACTCAGGGAACACAGACAGAACTCCCCTTATGCTTTTATTATTTTTATGATTGATCTCAAAATGAACAAGTGTCACAACTGACTGAAGTGTCTTTACCAACCTTGTCCTGGGAGTCTCCTGAGACGCTTACTTCATCATGTTGGGCATTTGAACAAGTTGAGTCTGAACCAAGGTGGCACAATACCCAAATGACTACTTCTCAAAAGGAGGCAATGCCTTACTTAACTGCACTAGCGCAGCGGCACCCACGATGGCTCTGCACACTCAGGAATGCAGAGACATGACTGAGTGCGGTCACCCACTCTCCCAGGCTCAAATGTGCTGAGCACACTTACCTGCGAACAGGCTGTGCAAGCTTGCTACGAGGCACTGGTATGCCCCCTGCAGAAGGGGCGCTCGGCCGGGGCAGGCCACTCCTCATCGCGGTTGTCCCTGCAGGTCTGGTTAGAGTGGCGCTGTTGATATTGCTGGACGGGTTTGCTGGGACTGTGTTCTGCACCACGGGAGGCCCAGGCGAGGAGGTGGTTTGTGTGAACTGTGTAGTTTCTTGGCTACCAGAACCAGAGCCATGGTTACTAAATGCTTTCACTGGTTGACGAAGAGCCAATGGAGATGGTGCTGCAGGGGAGCGGAACTTGCCTGGAGAAGGTACTGCATACAGAACAGCAAAGGAGAAACCATTGTTTTCAGAGGCCACCCACTAACAGTGAAACCACTGTTTGTTACCCATGATGACTAAACACTAAAATATCTATATGCTGAGCCTCAAATAAAGAACTTTTCTGGTCTAATAAGAAAAAGGATACCCCCTTATTTCAACTGTCCTTGAAAAAAGTGCCTTAGGCCAGGCGTGGTGGTGCATGCCTTTAATCCCAGCACTTGTGAGTTCAAGGCCAGCCTGGTCTACAAAAGTGAGTCCAGGACAGCCAAGGCTACAAAGAGAGACCCTGTCTCGAAAAAAACCAAAACCAAAAATGAAAAAGGTACCTTAACTAACATTAACTTGGATCACACAACAGAAAGGCAGGTGGGGCACAGCACCACAGGGACCAGCAAGATGGCTCGGTGGTTAAAGGCTTGCCACATATACATAGAAGTCCAAGTTCAATCCGAAGGACCCACATAAAGTAGGAACTGACAAAGTTGTCCTCTGACCTCCATACATATTGTGGCATGGAACATACCCCCACCACACCAATGCTTCCATGTGCGTGTGCACACGCAATGCAATAATAAATAGCTAGTCACCATAGGATTGTGTCTCACTGTAGCAAATAAATAGGGCCACATGAGAGCATTCTAGAGGTAAAAGATATGTTGGGTATCCATGTGAACAGAAATCTAATGACTAGAGCCTCAAAGCCACACAGCATAGGGTAACTAGAAATCAAGAATTAACAGTTACTATTATTTTAAAATATGGCTGAGTGGGTGATGGTGCTTGCCTTACATATGCAGCAATCTTAATTGATTCCCTGGAACCCCTGGCAAAAGGAGAGAAATAACTCCTGAAAGTTGTTCCGACATACATGTGTGTGCAATCCAGGAGCACATCAAAAGATCTATAAAGTCATAGGATGTCAAGTCTATTAAAACAAATGCCAGATACATAATGCGAAGTGTACAATCTGCATTGCTTTCTAAGTGAAGACAGGACTCAAACACATTTTACTATTGTAATAGGCCATTTTGAGATAAGTTAAGATCTCTTGGGGTATACGCTGACCATTTTCTGCTTCTTCGTGTTTGAACACATCTCTGAAAGGGTTTTAGTTTCCTCAGAGGGCCATGTACAACAATGCATAATTCAACTATAACCTGAATATGCTTTATCAAATATAGAACCTTGGTGATACAGTAGGGTAGAGGGGTATGTGGACCATAGGCAGAAAGCTAACTGTTCTCAGACACTTCCCTTAGTTTTAGGAGGGTCCAAATAGAGAGAACGCTTGGGCCACAGTAGTGGGTTGTTGTACACTTTTTGTTTTCTCCACTTCTGTCAGTCCATCCACAGGACAGAGGCACCGTAAGCTCTACTTAGAAATGGAGGAGAGGAAAGATGTGGTTAATTCTGATGATCAGTCTCATTGGATTGATGTGCTTAGGTTAGTGAAGCAGACTGCTAGTGTGTGTCAGAGTGTTTCCACAGACGATCAAATAAGGCCAGGAGACAGCTCTGAATGCGCATGTGTGTGGGGGCAACAGGACACAATGAGGACCCGCTGGTGGAATAAAAGGGGGAGGGAGCTAGCTAACACAAGCACTTTCTCTCTCTGCTTGTGGCCCCACAATGCCAGCTACTCTGCTCTGCCACACCCTCCCTGCCAACACTGACTGGAGGCTCTAAGATGAAGAACCAGAGAGGCCAGCCGGAAACCCAGCTTATTAAGGAGGGCTGAGAGATCAGCCTGCTACTAGACTCCTAAGACTGGATGAGCTCACGAAACATTTAAGAAGTACTCAGCCATTGAGCACAGTGATTTCTGCAGGAAGAATGCTCAGAATGCTGGGTCTAAGAGTCTGCTGTGAATGAATCAGTTCTGAAGCCCTGTGGACTCTTGCTGCTGCTCTGAACACACTGGACTGTAGATCAGAGAGGGGGTCTCAGGCAGATCAAACTTGAGTATACACAGAGGGAAGTCCTGCTTGCAGACAAATGACTGCAGCCCTGTGAACTGAACAGCTGGCAAAGGTCACACAGATCGGCTACTGGAGAGCCCTTGCCAAACCCAGGAGATGTCAGAGCATCCAGGAGGTACTCTAAAAGGATCGAGCCTTAACTGGGAGGCAGGAAAGGAACAAGGGAAAAAAAGATACCCGAAATTTGCTCTAACAAAGCTTATAAAACAAACTTCTGAATAGATGTGTCCACAAGTTACCATCTATGTGGGCAACTCCACTGTGTGTAATAAGATTACATCAGAACATACCCATTCATTTACACAGAAACCATGGCTGCTTTCAAGTTATAGCATGTGGTTGAGAAGTTGTGATAAAGACCATATGGCCACAAACCTAAAAGAGTTATTATCTGGTCTCTGAGAAAATATTATACTATATAGGCTTACATTGATTTGACATGATAAAGCCCAACAATATTTAACAATATTTAACGGTGGAGCAAGGAAACAAGGAAAGCCAGGAAGCACTTAGTCCAGAGGGACCCAGGCTCACGGACACACGCTGAAATGTAACGAGGAGAGGGATGCTTTCAGGAAATCCATATGGAGCTTTTTAAAGATGACGAACTTAGAACCAATGTGCTAAACTGTGTTATGGGATTACCGCAGCGTAGATGCTGGGGAAGAGGCAGTGTGACACTAAGAACGATAAACCCAAAGCACAGAGCAGAAAGAAGACACATAAAAGGGCAGAGGCCTCAATGGACCACGGCCGGTATTAATATCTTTTAATATATGCACTGAGTCCCAGAATTGGGGAGAGACGGTATGGTGAGCAAGGCGATGGGATAAAGCCATGAACTCACTTACAGGGCTGGTGCCAGGGCAACTATCTAAGCCTGACAACCTGTTTGGTCCCTGCAACCCAGAGTTGAAGGAGAAAACTGACTTCCCAAAGCTTCCTCTGCTTCCACACTCATACTGTGGCACACGCATGAGCATGTGCACAATGCATTCATGCACACATACACATAAATAATAACATAAAATAAAAAAGACATAAGTAGAAAAAGCCAATCAAACAAAAAACCTCACACTCCCTACGGAGGAGGAGCAGGGTGAAGCAAGAACTCTGCACTAGGAACGTCACAGCCAGATTTCTGAGAACCAACAAATAACCTTTTCCTCTTTTATTCTCTTCTCACATAATATATCCTTATTACGCTTTTCCCTCCTTTGTACCTCCCAGCTCCTCCCCACCTCCACTCCCATATGGATCCACTCCCACTTTCTCTGTCACTCTGTCACTAAGGGGATGACTCAATGGCTAAGAACATTTGGAGTTCAGTTCCCAGGCCCAACATGGCAGTTTACAACTGTGTTTAACCTCAATTCCAACGGATCCAGAACCCTCTTCTGGCTTGCACAGGTACCAGGTATGCATGTAGTGTACATACATACAGGTAGGCAAAACATCCATATACATAAGATAAAACTTTAAAAAGAGAAGGGCTGGAGAGATGGCTCTCTGGGTAAGAACACTGGCTGCTCTTCCGAAGGACAAGGGTTTGATTCCCAGCACCACATGGTAACCCAAAGCTCTCTAGTCCCAAAGGATCCAGCATCCTCTTCTAGACTGGACTCCAAGGGAAACACACATGTGTACATGGTGCACAGACATACATAAAGGCAAACATGTGTACAGATAAACATAAATCAATCTTGAGGAAGAGGGAAGAGTGGTTAAAATATCAGACTTCTCAACAGAAATGATGTAAAACTAATAGAATAACATCATTAAAAATGCCTGCCCAAGAGGCTAGCGAGACGGCTCAGCAGTTAAGAATGTCTACTGCTCTTGCAATGAATCCAGGTTGGTTCTCAGCACCAATGCTAGGCATCTCACAAGTGCTCCAGTTCCAGAGGATATAATGTCCTCCACAGACACCTACATGCATGAGTGCTCATAAACACACAGGTGTGCACACACACATAATAAGTAGGTAAGTTAAAAGGCTGTTCTACGTTCATACAAATAATTTTAAACTCAAATAAAGATGTTTAAGAACAGCAAAAATGAATCAACCCCCCCCAAACCAAAGCAACACCAACAATAATCGGGAAAAAAAAAAAAAAAAAGAGGGAATTTGTTGTTAGTTCCACTGAAAGAACTGTTAGAGGGCACTTTTAGGAAGAAATGAAATAATGCCATGTGCCAACTCACTCTGATTGAAGCTGTGAGAAACGGCAGCAGGAATTTTATCACTGATGGTCAGCACGTAAAATAAAGTGGCTACAGTGGGCATTGGCGTCAGACCCTGGAGGCAGTGCAGTCTCCAATTCACAATCATCAGCAACTGAATCAGTATTTATTTTACAATGACAGGGACCGAACCCACAACCTTGGGCACGCTAGGCATGTGCTTTACCGAGTTACATCCCAGCCCCTAGTTTGAGACAAGATCTCACTACATATTCAAGCTGGCCTTGAACATACATCCTTCTGCCTCCACCTTCCAAGTGCTCAAGTTACACGTAACAACTCCCATGACACACCACCACAACATATGAGAGCCTGGATTACTAAGTAAGATGAAAACAAAACAAGAAACCCCCACAGAACACACACAGACTCCTCCTTTACCAGGTAAAGGCATGTAGAGATACAGGAATTCCAGTACCCAAAAGACTAGAAATTGTTGGAGTAGGTAGGTTGCAGTTTGAGAGCTTGGCCTCACAAAAATAATGTAACCCCTTTAGAAATTTGGTCAAAAGGAATGGTCTCTAAAAGTAATAAGCACAAGATTAAATCCTTAAGTAAGAATGTAAAATCACACAAAAGAAATACTTTTGAAGTGTGTATTAGATTTCATCCTATTATAAAGAGTACAACTTATTTTTTCCGTTGTAACGTTGTACCTCTGGCAACCCCCTCACTTCTTTCCTTCAACTCTTCCATCTCTGATATCCTATTCTACTTTCTACTATAAGGTAGTTTTGAGTCTTAAGGTCCATCCATATTGTCACAAAGCATCTCATTGTGGCCTTATTCTGACATATTCAAATATCCAAGCATTCACTGAGGATGCTCAGGCTAATTTCAAATTTTAGCTCTTATAAACAGCACTTCAGTAAGCAAGGAGATGCTTGGTCCCAATCTATTTAGTCTCCCTTTTCATATGTACTTCCAGTAATATGTGTGTTTCATTGGTTTGAGCCAACAGTTTTCATTCTTATAAAAGGTTTCTTTTTTAACTTACTGTGTGTGTGTGCGCCCCTGTGGACACCAGAAGACTGTACTGGGTCTCCAGAGTTTGGAGTTACAGGTGGTTGTGAGCCGCCTGAATGGACGCTGGGGCCTGGGAACCGAGCTCAGGTCTTTCGGAAGACTAACCAGCCAAGTGCTGTCTCTAGCCATCAGTTTTAGATTTCATCTACTGGCTTTCTAAGAGCTTAAATGTCATCTAACTTTCTTGTTCAACCTCCTATGCGCTCCTCTTCTGCCAATAAAATTATATTGTAATTGTGGTTAAATCTAGTTGTGTTTATGTTAACATGATGTAAGCAGTTATGCTTTACTTCCTTTCTTGTAAAATTTCAGATAATAAGATCCCTTTCTATAAACACCAAACCATCTCCTCCTCATTCTAAAGAACAAGCCCTAAGCAGTGTGATATTCCTGAGTATCTAGCATTTAGTACATAAGCACGCACCCTATGCTACTGTTTGTCTCCCCCCTCTTTCCTACAGAGCATATTCTTGAAAACAAATTACATTCACAAACTAAATCACTGTGAACACACGTAAGCCTGTTAAAAAGTGTAAGGGCTGGAGGGATGGCTAAATGAGCTGCAGATGGCTCAGCGGCTAAGAGCAGGACGGAAGCTCATGATTCAGTGCCCTCCTAGTCTAGTGTGCAGGCATAAATGCAGACAAAGCACTTATATACATAAGTAAATAAATCTTTAGAAAAAAAGGCTAGGACTTACATATGAGGGAGAATATATGATATCTATTTTTAATCAGCTAGGCAGTAGCCACATCTGTAATCTCAGCTCCTGGGAGGCAGAGGCATGTGGATTTTTTTGAGTCTGAGGCCAGCCTGGTCTACAGAGCTAGTTCGAGGACAGCCAAGACTACACAGAGAGACCTTGTCTCAAAAAAAAAAAAAAAAAAAAAAAAAAAAAAAAAAGTATATAGTGTTTTGCAATCATACTAACCACATCTTTCTCCCTCCTTAAATAAATTAAGCATCAAAATTTCTCTTTCCTCAGGCTTTTCTTACTCTCATAGGGCAGATTCCCCTGTCATTGCATGTGTTTGTTCTGTCTCTTCTCTCTGAGGCACCTGCTCATTCTCAGAATTGCTACTCTAGCCTATGCCACTGTTTCTCTCAATTCTTTTGTCTTTCACCTACCAACATACCCTGTCTTTTGGAACCAATATTATCTAGTTTTAGCACCCAACTTTCATATATTTCTTCAGCACTTAGTTCTTACAAAAGCTACCACTGTATGGCAAGTCTTTCAAATGTAGTCACTGAACATAGGACTTGCGTCTTAACTTCAGTCAGCATCTACTGCAAAAGTGTTGCACCTTATGCTGCACATAAGTAAACCCAAAGACCAGTACTGGAGAAGAAATACTAATAGATAGAATGTGACATTTATAGTACCTATTTGTCTAATTCTCATTAATTTAAAACAATAATCTTTAGTTTTAGATTAGTAGGGAAAATGATAAACTATCATTTAATCCTTTCAGAATGATACAATACATACCTCTGAAGAAAATAGGTTTCTTCTGGAATTATCCATACAACAGGGAATTAATCTGCATTATTTTATTAAGGAAAAAAAACAAAAAACAAAAAAACAACTTGAAATGTGCCCTACAGGCACCACTGACTCAGAAATCCAGAAGGTGCAAGGTTTATTTACACTACTTGCTGAAATTCAAACTCAAGAAGAGGCTGTAGTTACCTCTTTTTGTAGATGAAGGTGGAAGCAACTGTTTGGCTTTGAGGGAAGAACGAGGCAAACTTTTCAGCCTTTGAGAAGCTGTTGAAAAACAAGGAAGTGTAATATTTGCTGGGAAGTACAAGGTGAAGGCTACACCTTCTGCAAACCTGAACACTTAAAAGAGATTTATTTAAAACTCATCAAGGAACAGAAACCATGAGACAAAACGTTAGAGTTCTAGAAGCGCAGGAATTTTTAAGTGATGCTTCGTGCATTAAGTTGCAAAAGAAAGGGGGCAGAAATCTTAGTGCCATTGCATATTTTTAGAACTAGGTTTTTTTTGTAGGTTAAAAAAAACCCTCTAATATGTCAATTGGCTGGAATATCAAAGAGAAAACAAGCCACCAGCAAACATGCTACAGATGCAAAGAATACAATACAAGGATAAAAGTGATGAACACAAGCACACAATAAGAAGTGAACACAGCACCTGTTCGATGCAGAAAAAAATAAAAAGAAAGAAAAGGGGGAAAAAAGCACATTTTGGCAAGCAATTATTGGCAGATGAATTGCTCCAAAATCAAACAGTAATTTCCATTCTCAAAAAGGAGAAGAAAACTCAGAACCAGACAAGTCCTATCACAATCTGGCTGCTTTCACGTGTTCAATGTTATCTTGCTGTAAAATCCAACTAATTTGTACCTCAGGTCTGGTAGTAATACATCTGGTCTGTGTGTGTGTGTGTGTGTGTACACACTGACAAGTCAGGACGTTTGCTTTGTGATGTCATTAATGAAGACTGCACATAAGACAGCCCAGAGCTTCTCAGAGTTAAGGAGCGCCAACTACTGCAATACAGAGTCACTCTGCTCCAGTGGTTTCCAATCAGTCCCAGTCCAGTCACCTAGTGAAGTAGCTCTAAACTGCCATTCTACTGGTCAGAAAAATAGACTTTTTACACTTTTAGGAACTATGTCCAAAAGAATAAAATAGAAACGACAGAAACACCAAGGTTCTATCCCTACAAGTCTGTCTATGTAGGGCATAAAAAAAGACCTTCGGGTGGTAACGGGATACTGGATGCATCATTACAGAGAACAGGGGGGACTCTTTGTCAAAGCAAAGCACTATGTCCTTACTGAGACAACTTTTAAAACAGGAATATGTACCTAATTTCTAAGTTTACAGCACTCTAAACCTTACTGCAGCAACATAGTGTTTGATGCCAATGTAACACAAACATGATCAGGGAAACAAGCAAAAACTTCTCTATACTTGGGAAATATAGCTATAACCACAGAATTATAGGATACTATTATCAAATGTTATCCAGCTACGTATTTGTCCACATGTTCTCTGTCATTCACATATCCACCCATCCACCCACCCATCCACCCGTCCACCCATCCTTATTTTCATTTATTCAAACAGAGGAGTATTCCAGGTACCCTGTTTGGGTAAAGTAGACTCAGTAGGAACTTTTCTTATTCTTATTTAGGAAAGGGAGAAATGAAAGTAAAGTAGCAAAATATAAGCCTTCCCTATAGCGATGAATGCTAGGCAGGAAAGGAAGTAAGAAAGGAAGAGGAGACGGGAGGTGTAGTTACACACAGGGCAATCCATAAAGATCCCCTGAAGATGACATCTGCTCGCAGGTCAACTGAACTGAAGAGTGGGAGGGAGCCATGTGGGGCTCTGGAGAAGGCACTGCAGACAGGGAAGAAGCAACAGTGGGAATGCTGAGATTGGGAATATCAAGTGTTTAAAGAACAGAAGGTGGCTCAGATGTAAATGACCAGAAAAGAAAAGCAATGAGCATATGTGGGCAAACTATGAGCCATTATTTGTTCAAAAGTCATACTATTCTCATTTCTGTTTGTGCACAAGCAAGCGCATAAGGCATGACATGGGGTATGTACGTCAGAGGACAACTTGCAGCAGTCATTTCTCTCTCCGCCATATGGGTTCCAGTGTTACTGAACTGAGGGCATCAGGCCTCCATGCTGAGCCTGACGCCTCTCCTCTGCTTCCACAGCAGCTCTGGGTTACCATCCTTGGGCACGCGAAGGCCCAGGCTATCTTACATATAAATCACATTTCTACTGAACAATACACATGTGACTGACAACTGTACAAAATGTAGAGACTCATGTAATTTTCTTAAATCATGCCTCCGCAGAACCATCCATGAGTGTTTTGCAAGAGGCCTATGCATGCGGATTAGGCTGGAAAGGTCTCTAGACAGTAGAAGGGGCTGCTGGGCGGAGTAGTTTGGTCTTAGCTGTGTTACACTCTAGATATGTGGGCCTGCATAATTCACTTGCTTACATAGATATTCACCTTCTACAAAAATAAATGTGAATTTGTGAGGCTCAAATGCTATAATGCATGTAAAAATACCACAGGCATTATAAAACAGTAATCAAACTTTGGATATTAAAAAAACCATTAGACTGTCTTGAGGTGGTCATCTATTCTTTTTCCTTACTTATAAGCCATTAATTCCTATATTTTTCTGAAAATTAAACTTACACCCATACTTTAGTAATGTTAGAAAACAAATTATTGTCCTTTTGAAAAACTCTGCCTCTAACAAACCTTTCCCTTTCGTTGGAAAACAAAAAACTGCTCTGGTTTCTTAAGTGCTCCGGTTTTCTTAAACTTTTTAAGTTACTCACATTTTACACATATGAAAGTTGAAAACATATCAGCACTGTCATAATCCTCATATTTGAACGCTAACATCCACAATAATGCAGCCATAGCAAATAAGCATATAAAAATAGTGACTGGCATAGTGACAAGGCAAAGAAGTGGCCCAGTGGGTAGAAATCAGCAGCCTGGCAAAGTTAGCTTCATGCAGACCAGCAAATGAGACCAAAGCTTTACTATTCATAACTGGAGAAAGAATTACTTAAAACAAAATGGGTCAGACTAATAACTCAAGTTTATAGACAATATACCAATTTACTATATAAAACACATAAAAATTGCTATTATACTTTTACATGTACTTTTATATCTACTTTGACAATATATATCAAAGTAAAATTAGAAAAACTATATTACATAATTACATACACAAACAAAGCACAATTATATATATATATTTTATCTATCAAAAATATGTAAAACTTCAAGAACAGATAACCATGATATATAAACTTAAAGCAAAAATCTAAATTTATATTCAATATACTTTAAAAATAGTTTAAAAAAATAAAATAAACATGACTGTATAATCACAATTCTACTGCTAAAGAAAGCAGATAATTATCAAAGACTTTAATATACATTTTCTATTAACACTTGTTAACATATATTATTTCAG
Source organism: Acomys russatus (assembly GCF_903995435.1). Lineage (NCBI taxonomy): Eukaryota > Metazoa > Chordata > Mammalia > Rodentia > Muridae > Acomys > Acomys russatus. The sequence goes on along the minus strand of NC_067164.1, from coordinate 908,986 downwards.
TCCTAGGTTCTCAGTACGTCAGCTCTTTCATTGCCGCAAAGCTTTAAGAGGCTAAAATAGTCCAAAATAAGGGGATGAGGGCAGAAAATTTAGGCGGAACTGGTTTTGTTATCTAGGCGGCTGTCTAGAGCTTGATCATGCAGAATTTTGAAAAGTCTAGATCTTAATAATCCATACTAACGCAGCGGCATCTTGGAGGCCAAGCACAAATGCTTAGCTTAGTGTAGGGATGCCTGAAGGCAAGGCTGTAATACTTGTGAGGACTATAACTCCTTTCTTTTTTTTTTGGTTTTTCGAGACAAAGTTTCTCTGTGTAGCCTTGCCTGTCCTGGACTAACTTTGTAGACCAGGCTGGCCTCGAACTTACAATGATCTGCCTGCCTCTGCCTCCCGAGTGCTGGGATTAAAGGCGTGCGCCACCACCGCCCGGCCTCTTTGTTTTGTTTTGTTTTTTATTATTATTTATTTATTTATTTATTTTTTGAGGACTATAACTCCTTAAAGCCATATTTCATGTCACATTAATATGGTAGGTTGTTGTTTGGTATAAAGAAAGTATTTGAGGGGGAAGCTCCCAGAAACAAGATATTTTTTATATTCAAATTAACTCGTGAGTTTAAAGACATAAAATGTAGCATTCTTTATTTCAGGGACAATAGAGTTCAAAGTCTACTTTTAAATATATTTTAAACTTTTATGAATTCATGTCTCTAATAGCAATGATTATCTATTCTGTTGTTGTTTTTTTGCTTTTTTTTACGTATCAAGTCTTCAGTATGTAGAGTATAAAATTTAAGTTGATCTTGTACAAAAAACATTTTAGTAGATACCAAGTAGAATAAGGTATATAAATGCTGATTAACAATTTTCCACAGTGCTTTAAATTGTCTCAAACTCAGAGCAAAAAAAGAGAAAGAGGTATTTCTGTATGATCTTTATACCTTGGTAATAAACCATGGACGTGACAAGTCTCTATGGTGGACTTCACATTCTAGAGCTAGATCAACACAGTCTGGACACCAACCTGCCACTTATTAAGGTGTATAACCACAGGCAAGTTATTTATATATTGCATAGAAGTAATTCCAACAGTTCATTTTAGACTTTTTTTAACTTAAATTTTTTTTTGGTATGGCTGTTTTGCCTGCATCTGTGTGCTACATGTATCTCTGGTGTTCATTGGATGCTCTGCAACTGGAGCTACACATGGCTGTGAGCAGTCATGCGGATGCTGGGAATTTAACTCATCCTCTGGAAGAGTACCCAGTGCTCTTAATTGAAAACCATCTCTCCACACCCTCCTCAATTGCTTTGATTATATACTCATGCCTACCTTAGTTGGTAAGCAGCAAATGTTTCAAACCACATCCCTGTATGCAATACACTGTGTCTGATATTTGCTGGAATATTCATTTTATTTGTTTAGAATTCCATGGTTACACTGTGACAGCTATTACTTCTGTGTGGTCATTACTGCTTTTGTTAA